>NC_086447.1:273827217-274173467 GCF_028390025.1 Pseudophryne corroboree | reverse complement strand
CTATATATTTTAAATATGATCTATTTATTTTTTAGACAGACCAAAATGTATGACAATTTGCTATTTTACCAGTCCCTATGGCAGCTATGGGTATCAGAGTATGCTGCATGTAGTCCTGCTAGATTGTAGTTGTGTTAATGCTCTGTTGTCTTTTTTCTTCTTCTTGTGGCTTTTGCTTGTCCGCAATACTATTTTTAGGATAGTCATTGCAACGTGCCATCCTTGTCCTTCCAGGTCCAGGCACAGTTGCAGCTGGACAGTGCAGTGGCACACGCACATCACCATCTACACCCTCATCTGACAGCACACGCCCCATATATGATGTTCCCTGCTCCACCCTTTGGTCTTCCATTGGCAACATTGGCGGCAGAAACAGCAACGGCTGCATCAGTAGTGGCTGCTGCTGCGGCTGCCAAAACCACCAGCAAAAACTCAAGCATTGCAGACCTCAGACTGAAAGCCAAAAAACATGCAGCTGCTTTGGGGCTGTGACTGGCGATGCTTGGGCCCCCAGGCACTGGGGCCCTGCAGACTTTCCCCTAAGTTCTTTATTTATGCTATGGAGTCTGAAACCCAACCAAAATTCTCAGCTTTTTTGAAATCTTCAAGGGATCAAGAAAGACATCTGATGAAGAGGCTGCAACAGTCTTCAATGTTTATGCATCAGAAAACATTTTGAGACATTGGTCTGCCAAATGGTATCCACTACCTACAAAGTACCGTCCACTTTCTGGGCCCAATATGGCTACTAAGACCCACTTTTAAAGGACAGACCACAGTGACAGAGCACTAATTATATTTCGTAAATAATCTATTAATTAGATTTTTTTTTAATGGAGATGTGTGTGGATAATGGGGAAGGTGGGTAACACATACATTTTCTACTGTGGAACTTGAAAGGGAAGCAAAGACAAAAGTTAAAAATAAAAGAACAGAAGTAGATATGATCTATGACGGGAGAAAGTCAGAAGGAAGATTTTTGGATGTTCCCAGGTTTTGACACTGACCCTTTTGTGCAAAGTTCACTTTAATACAAGGAATATAACAAGTGAGGCGGGCCTCCTTGTGTATCATCTTCTGGATGCTCCAAAACTTCTAGAAGAGTGACTTGAATAAAAAATAAAGACTATTTCTTTGCTAATTTCTAGTGGCAAAATGTACAGCTGACTCTGTGACAGATTACTGGTTTGCATGTTTTTCTCATTTCATTGATGCAGTTTTTAATTCACTTGCACTTCATCTCCAACTTTAATAGAAATATGCTATAAAGAAAGAGATAAATTCATTACTCTTCCTTAATTCACTCTGCCCGCCCCAGTCCTTAAAAGTGAAAAAACAAAACAAAAAAAAAACAGATTACTTGTATATTTCTTATATAACCCTTTGTGTAACAAAGGTTCATCTGATGCGCTTCTGTGGCAGATGTACATTGGAAAGAAAGTGGTATTCGTAAAGGGATTTTTATTCCTTACACATTAGCACATATGATCCAAAGGAGAGATATATTTTCTCTTGACATTGGCAAGGAGTGTACTGTATGAAAGATGATATTAAATGCACATCCCATGCTAGCCATTGGCTACATGTAAAATATGTTAATACACATGAACAAAATTTATTTTGGTTACATTGTGAATAGATAGTTACCTGTTAGCATTTTTCTGTCATCAGAGGCGTATTCTATTCAAGTATCTTGTGATCCTTATTTTGAATACATATAGATATTTAATGTGGAAGTGGAGATTGTTATACAGTTTGCTAGCAAACACAATTTAAAGATTTTGAACACAAAGATGACAGAGGGGGAAAAAGCTCTCCTGTAAATGAACTTTGATGGGTGGGCTTTGTAATTATTTGTTCTCCATGAAAACAAGTTATTTATATATTCCATTTTTTTCAGTGTGCTTTTAAGTTATTTTACACTTTGTATGTTATTGCTGCATTACATTTGATGTTGGTACAATATATTTAAAAGAAAAAATCACTCAGGTTTATTTAATCTCTGTTAAACCACTTTTGGCTACGTAATTTCAAATACAAAACTTGGCAAAACTGAATTAAAACACTAACGTTTTTTTTTAATCCTGGTTCGAATGCTTTGGTACTATTATACTAGCACTGATCAATTTTACATACATCTCAGATCTGATTGAATATCACTATGCAGTTACATACTCTCTAATTAATGGCAATATGATTACATTAATGTATACTTTTATTTAATGCATCAAAATCCATCAATAGTTGCAAACAAAGGGCATTTATTATTAATTGCTAGAGAATCAACATATTCACAGGTGTTTTACAATATTGGGTGACATTTATATGTAATATTATAGAAGGGTAAAGTATATAAATTCTTACTATTGTTCTGAGTATTCTGATAGCAGAGACTATAATCCAATCATTAAGACAGCACAAATCACTACTGAGCGAGAGGTAAAATAAACAACTCACTATCAATTGTGCAATAACAGCTAAATCTAAATAGAGCATATAACAAATTTCTGAAGTGAAACATAAAAAAAATCCATATCAAAGGCCTATAAAATAATTATACATAAAATAAAGCAATTCTTTATTGTTTAATGAGCAGCTCAGGTGAATGCTCCTTTGATCTTAAAATATTTATTTTCTTATAATGAGATTACAAATATTATATGTCATAGAGCCAGTCAAATACCAATCAATTCAGGGTTAATGTAGTTTATTTTTTTAAATGTAAAATTACCCTGGAAGATTTTCCCACTGTAAAAATCAGTACATCACAGCTGTTTAGAAGGCTTAAAGTGATTAATTTATGCCTAGTGCTGTGATGAATCAGGCTGGGCAGAGTTTCATGCATGTTACTAGAGGCATTTTACATAAATACTTACATAAAGAATGATCCACAGCGTGCAGGGAGAGACAGCCTGAAACCACTGACAATCATTTTATTAGCACATAAGCTTCCTACATGTGCATTGATGCTCTCCCTTGCTCAGGAAAAGAGGATTTTTCCTATGCAGAATTTTAATTCTGATGTGTAAAACAGGAGATAGGGTTCATTTAACCATAGGGTGTCCTGAGATACATACATAACATTGTAACGAAAAGAATAAGTACAAAAACAAATGTAAATGTGAAAACCGCCTAAATGTTATAATATGAAATATAATAGTAATAGTAATAATAATAATAATAATAATAATAATAATAATACATGTTGACATTCTCTAATATGGCTGTGAAAAGTGAAAAACTTTCACGTAATTGAGTCATAAATGTGGTGTAGAGAAATGCCATTCCTACCGATGATGCCATGAGTAATGTGGGACACGCATATTTTTATAAACTTCATACATAAAATATATATTTTTTTATTTATGAAGCTTAAGATCCTAAATAATTAGAACAAAAAAATACTCATTATTTATATAGTATCTTTTGATATTTTTTTTAATGAGATTATACGTAGAGTTTTGTTCATGATGAAAAACAAATATATAGATGCTGAGAATGTACTATGCAACAGTCACTGTTTAACTATTCTTGTTTTTTTCTCCTTAGTTATAAATAGTTAAGGAATAATGTTACTATTGCTGTCTTAATAGACTTTATTCTGATAGGATAAAACATTATGCGCAACACAATCTTTTTTTGTTCTACACATCCTTGGTGAATATATTTTTGTCTTCTCACTTGTCACATGGCAAAAGGGCTGTAACTATAGCATCAAAACGTCTACAGTTCTAGATTTGCAGTGTTTCCCAACCTCGATCTTCAAAGCACACTAATAGTCCAGCTTTTAAGGATATCTATGCTTGAGCACAGATGTTTACATTAAGATAACTCAGGTACTAATTAAGTCACCTGTGCTCAAATTGGACTTGTTAGTGTGCCTTGAGGACCAAAGTTGGAAAACAGTGATGTATTGGGAGGTGCCACTTTTTTTTTTTTTGCTCTTAAACTAGTTTTTATTTTTTTGCGTGACGGGTTACACCATGCCTTTGTTTTTTGTTTTTTTCTTTGCCCCTACTCCATACCTCCCAACATGACCCTCTACAGGAGGGACAAAATGCTCTGCTCCTGGATTTTCTCTTAATTCATGAATGCTGGCACTGGTGTTGAACAGGCTAATGGATAAGAAAGGTGTTTCAGCACAGGTGATGGCAATTATAACTTAAGAAGGAAGTCCAGAAGCAGAGCATTCTGTCCCTCCTGGAGAGGGTAATGTTGGGAGGTTTGCTACTTTTATATTCCTTGCTCTGCCCCTCCATGTCTCTGCATCCTGCATAATTTCCACACCCCACTCTAGCCAGTGTGCTCCCTTTTTGTCAGTTATACCCCTTTCACACCGCACAAATAACCCGGTATCGACCCAGCATATTGCCGGGTCGACACGGGTCAGCGTGCGGTGTGAAAGGGGCATAGCCGATATCCCGGGTCGCCTGACCCAGCAATTCAACCCTGGTATAAAGCAGTGTTATACCCGGGTTGAATACCGGGTCAGTGGCTGCGTAAACGGGCACCTGGGTCGATGCGACCTGGGACCCGTTTACTAGATAGGGAGAGGCGGCGCAGAGATGATCTCATCTCCCAGCACCGCATCCGCCCCCGCCGCCGGCTCCACCCCCCACTGCTATGGCAACCCACCTGGCATATTGCCGGGTCGGGAAAGCCTGCAGCAGCTGCCAATGCCGGATCCCACCCGGGAAAGACCCATTTCCAATTCCCGGGTGGGATCCGGCATTGGCAGTGTGAAAGGGGTATTATAATGCTGTTAGATCGCAAACCCAGGTCGGACCCGGTTTTTGAACTCAGGTCTGACCCGGGTCCGAACAGACTCAGACCCTTTCACATTACAGTTTTGACCTGGGTTATTCCCGGGTTGGTGCCTTTCACACTGACCCCGGGTCACCCATGTTAAACACTGTGATGTGATTTAAAATTTACTTTTCTGGTTCACATTGATGAGGTTGCAAATGAAATAAAAGGAGGGGCTGGGGACTACTCTGAGCAGACACCTAAATAGCCAATCAGCACCATTTTATGAGACCCGGGTTGAATATCCCAGGTCAGAGGCTTTCACACTGCACAACGACCCAGTTCCGACCCATGTTTAACCCTTCTGTAAACCTGGGTTGAAATGCTGGAAACCCGGGTTATTCACTTTGGCGCTTTCACAGTGCACCTTGACCCAGGTCGACTAGGCAACAACCCGGCAATAACCCGTGTTATTTTTGTGAGGTGAAAGGGGTATAATGCATCTGCCAGGGCACAACTTATTTTAAACATAAAGAGATTCCACATTTTGATGACTTTCAACAATGCTACCACACTTCAATCCCAGGAGTTAAGAAAATTTGTAAAATCTCCACATGTGGAAGCACTTTGGTCACAAAAGCTCCATGGTAGACAGTTGGGGCAGGGAAGATTACGGGAGACAAAGGAGAGACATGGGGTCTATTTAATAAGCCTTAGAAAGAGATAAAGTGGATGGAGATAAAGGGGTCTATTCATCAAGCAGTGAAAAGTGTGGAGAAGTGATCCAGTGATCCAGTGGAGAAGTTACCCATGGCAACCAATCAGTTGCTACGTATAATTTTATAGAATGCTAATTTTAAATTTTACTTCAATGAAGATTGGTTGCCATGGGCAACTTCTCCACTGGATCACTTCTCCACACTTTTCACTGTTTCATGAAAAGACCCCAAAGTACCAGCCAATCAGCTCCTTACTGGCATGTAACAGGTTGTGTTTGAAAAAGGACAGTTAGGAGCTGATTGGCTGGTATTTTATCTCGTTCTACTTTATTTCCATCCAAAGCTTAATAAATAGACCCCTTAGTATATAAACCCATAAAAGAGCAAGAGTGCATTAGCAATACAACTGGCGAAAACATGAGACAAGGGGGCAATGAAGGCAAAGGTGGCCACAGATGAGTAAAATAGGCTACAAGGAGATGAGACATGGTGGAGATAAAAAGGCCAGACATGACGCAAGGGTGCAGGTGAGATGTTGAGAAGACAGAATTGATGCAAGGAAACTATAGAGTGACAAATATGATTCAACAAGAACAGATTAGACATGGTAGAGAAGGAAAGGGAAGCATGGTGAGACAAATGCTAAGTAGGTAATTACATAAACAAAATGTATCAGACACCATGGAAAATAAAGGCACAGATGGGCACACATTGGAGACAACCCTTCTAGAAGAGGGGTCACTGTCTCAAATGAAGTAAAGGGCAGGTATCGCAGAAAGCATGGTTGGGTGTTATGCATGTGTCCTCTTTGTGTGCACTTTGTGGTGTTTATGTGTAGGGTGGGTTATTGTGCACCTTTGGCAATTCAGATAAAGCAGATACTTTGTCCATTGGTAGGGAATACAGGGCCTTTAACTATTCTCATAGTTACACACACACAGACCATTGCTCTTGTCCCCTTGACATAGTGACTCACATTTGTCACAACAGTATAGTCCACTTTAATCAGGTCCCAGATAAAGGGCTTGGCGGTCCCCTTGGCATGCTTCACAAGCACCTACTGGCCCCTGACATTAGCTGCTGTCATTTGCATAGCTAAACCCCATCTCATGTAAAACATCTCTTACTTGAGGCTTGGCGAGCATACATCCTATTGCTATGTATTGGGAGCAGCTTTGTCTAGTAAACACTTTGTCCATATAGCTGTCTGGACAAAATCTTTCCACAAACTTCCTGATAGTGCCACCAGCTGAAGAATTTGCGCAAGACTCCAGCTTTCCTTGCGCTTGGCATGTGTAATATATATGCATTACTACTGATTAACCAAGTACTAAAGTAGTAGGAACCCCCTACTGCATTGCAGCATTTGCTACAATGCAGCCAGGACTCGGGGACAGGAGAACAGGGGAATGTACTTACCTAGCTTATGAAGACATGGTCTCAGAGTGACACAGGGTAGGGTGTGAGCTAATCATGTGATTGTTTACATCCAAATCTGGATGACTTCATCACCAGACCCATCCCCATTTCCCACTGACTGTAGCACCTTAAGGGCTCTGGCTGCGTTGTAATATAAGAGATGTGTCTGTGGGGTTTATACCAATTTAAATAAAAACATGCATAGATTACTTTTTCTTAATGATAGCCTATATAAAATACTAATAATCTTCACACAGCTTTAAAATAATAATTTTAATGATTTTTAAACATGAGTAATGCATACATAAACAAAATATTTTAATGGCGATGTCTGCTTTCATTGATGTTTTTGGTCACTGAGTCCCCCATAACACCTTCCAGGAGAGTATTTAAGGTAAGGTACAGTGGGGCAGATGTATTAAGCCAGGAGAAGTGATAAAGAAGTGATAAGTGCAAGGTGATAACGCACCAACCAGTCAGCTACTAACTCATTTTTCAAACCCGTAATGATTGGCTGGTGCATTATCACCTTCCACTTATCACTGCTTCATCACTTCTCCAGGTTAAAACATCTGCCCCAGTGTCTCAGACTCTCATCCTAGACCATAGGGGCCAGCTCCATGAGTGCTGGCACTGCTTCAGCACACCCAATATCTGTGCTGCCCACACTCATCATGTCTCTCTATGCATAACCTTTTTGTGTCATATGGTGGAATTAATGATGATGTGAGCAGCCCCCAAAGTTGGTTACCATGTCATAGACTATTACTGTGAGCACATGTGGGTATGAGAATATCAGCTATAGATAAAGTATTTCTGTAGCAATTAACGTATTTCACAAACACAGATGATACTGAATTCTAGGTCATCTGCTGAGTTGACAAAAAATGAGTAAATCTCTTGATGAATACAATAATTATCACAGTAATGACTCCCAACTGTACCAGGTTATCCCATTGACTGTAGATAGCCAAGATGTCCCTTATATATTACCTAATTATATCTTGTAATTGACTCCGGGAAGAGAAAAAAAGCATTGACATGTATTTGAATATGTTTACTCTAGGCTGCCATTAGGGGGGGATGTGGTACTGATGTACAGGGCCCCGATTGACAAAGGGGTCAGTGGGTGCCGATGATCTTGGCCACAACTTTTTCTTCTAATTCTTTCCCGCAAAGTTTCTAGAACATTTTTGAAGTACTGTTGATTCACTGTTGCGCCTTCTGGTACCCAAAAATAACACCCATGATAGCAAAGAAAACAATTAACATGGCTTTGAATTTGGATTTGCTTTGACGTTCATCTTCATTCTTGGTGATGATGGTGTTTCCAGTGCATGGACTGGTATTTTGTCTCAGGATCATACTGGAAGAATCATCTTAGCACAAACTTTGTCATGTTAAGATCCTGAAGCAAAACTCGCCTAACAGTCTCTTTGTCGATGATTACCATTTCTGCTATCATTCAGTCGTTGGTCAATTCGAACAATTTTCTCAGTTTTGTCAACATTTTCATTAGTTTTTGATGTGCAAGTCCTTCTGGGATGTTCATCATCTTCGACATCCTCATGACAGTCATTAAATTTTTTGTGCCACCCAAACACACATGTGACATGCAATCTGCCTTTTAGCATATGGAAAGATTCGATGGGTGTTCAATTTAACTACAAATTTTAAGTTAACATGTTGCTCTGAATCTGAACTAAGCATTTTTATGACACACTGGACAAACACAACTTCTTTGAATGCTGTTTCACAGAAAACTATCGAGAGGGGTGAATCTATCTATCGATGTGTTTATATAGATAAACATATAAAAAAACTGTAAGGGCTGTGTTGGTACATAGCAAATTTTTATATACTTCTAGGGACTGTTTATAAACTGTGGACATGGAAAAAAACAACTTAATTTGTGTCAGTCTGTCTGTTCATTCCGGCATCATGTAAAAATTACTGGATGAATTTGGATTACATTTTCACTATTGTATAGCTTAGTGACCTGGAGAGAGAGGTATGTATGATCTCGATGTGACACCAGGGAGGAGCAATAAAGGAAAATTCAGACTCTTGACACTCAGCGTACTGAAAGCTGGTATTCCGATCGTGCTTCTGCGGAACCTAACTCCATCCAAACCTAAAGTGACTGCTCTGCACTGTCTGCAGAGCTGCCGATCGAAGATACAAGACTGATAATATAATAAAACCACATGAATTTATTGTACAATACAATACACTCAGCCGGTGTAATCATACAGACAGACACAATATAAATTAATATCAAGGATATAATCCTAAAAACCTATATTAAACTCTAGAAGTCAGATACAATTAGCAACAATTTTAAAAACTTTGTATCCAGCCGAGACACCTTAATTTCACTGATGCAGCGGGTGCCACAATGTATTAAGAATAGTCCCACTTATATGAGAGCTTTACTGAAACTGTTAAATGCAAAAAGTCCCGTTTTTCAACATGACCAAGATATATTTGAAATGGTCCCGCTTATATACGAGCTTTGTTGAAGCTGTTCAATGCAGAAGAGCGTTCCGTTTTTTAGCACGACCAAATGGTCTCACTGCATTGCAGAATAATGCAGCTGCGGTCAGTTCGTTCATAAGCAAAGTTCAGCCAATAATGGAACACAATTTATAGAGAGCTGTGAAAATTTGAAAACTGGAAATGTGCTCCAAACAAGCATGAGTATAATAGGCAGACTCCGGTTTCTCCACGATCACAGCCTCTCTTCAGTGTGCTGACACTGCACACGCCGGACCTCACACTGGACCTCCGGTCTCTTTACGCGTTTCTCCGCCTCAATACTGTCAGCGGCTTTATCGCCACGAGGCTGTGATCGTGGAGAAACTGCTACCTATTGGGAGGAGGAGACCCGTCACCGAGCTAAAACTATCTTATGTGGAGAGGATAAACCGGAGTCTGCCTATTATACCCATGCTTGTTTGGAGCACATTTCCAGTTTTCAAATTTTCACAGCTCTCTATAAATTGTGTTCCATTATTGGCTGAACTTTGCTTATGAACGAACTGACCGCAGCTGCGGTATTCTGCAATGCAGTGAGACCATTTGGTCGTGCTAAAATACGGAACGCTCTTCTGCATTAAACAGCTTCAACAAAGCTCGTATATAAGCGGGACCATTTCAAATATATCTTGGTCATGTTGAAAAACGGGACTTCTTGCATTTAACAGTTTCAGTAAAGCTCTCATATAAGTGGGACTATTCTTAATACATTGTGGCACCCGCTGCATCAGTGAAATTAAGGTGTCTCGGCTGGATACAAAGTTTTTAAAATTGTTGCTAATTGTATCTAACTTCTAGAGTTTAATATAGGTTTTTAGGATTATATCCTTGGTATTAATTTATGTTGTGTATGTCTGTATGATTACACAGGCCGAGTGTATTGTATTGTACAATACATTCATGTCGTTTTGTTATATTATCAGTCTTGTATCTTCGATCAGCAGCGCTACATAATATTTTGTGTTTGTTTCTATATTTGTCCGGGGATTGAGTGATCCCTATTGTGTAGCTGCAGCTGTTTGTAAGATTAATTAATTGCGCAGAGTCCATCTGGATTGAGCAGTCAGCGCCCAGTTTTTCTGTCATTTAGGTGGCAGAATACACATGTATATTTTTATTTTACTGTCTGCAGAGGAACCTAATTGAGGTATATATTCTAATGCCTTTTCAAGCACCTGCAGTTTCCTGTAAGCATCTGCTTCGCTATGATGATTAACAAGTCGCAGGGACAAATTCTCAGGGCTGCAGGTGTAGATCTCAGGACCAGCTGCTTCTCCAATGGGCAGCTTTACTTGGCTTGCTCATGACTTAGTAGCCCCAAGCATCTTTTTGTGTTAATCCCTGAAGGAAAAACTGCAAATATTGTTTACAAAGAAATTTTGTGATCAATGTGTGCTATATAAAATATACATTACAATATTAGATGGCACTACTGTCTTTGTAAAATTAGTTCCGCTGATCAATAACAGACACCCACACAAGCACAACTGCGGGTAAACACTAGTATATAGATGGATACAGATATATGTAAACATTTATTTATCCGCAACTCAGTATATATATATATATATATATACAGTACACACACACACACACACACACACACACACACACACACACACACACACACACATACACACGCACAACAAGTAAATTATAAGAACAAAGACAGTTATATTATAACTTTTCTCATACCATACTGTATAAAGCATACTGTACATATGGCCCTAGGTTTCTCATTGTGCCAGTAATTATTATAGACTTCACTTCATGAAACATAGGGGAATGCAGTGCCGTAACTAGACATTTTAGCACTGTGTGCAAGAAACAGCATCGGCGCGCCCCCATTTAAAATAAGGCCAGTGCATTCCATAGGTGCACAACTAAAATATAGGGGCGTGGCTTCATAGGGAAGGGGCGTGATCACAAATTAATACTAATTCATATTACGCTACACAGTAGTCTTTATTATTCAAATTACGCTGCACAGTAGCGCCACTTACACACATTACACCAGGTAGAGCCCCTTTTAAACATTACTGCAGGTAGCGTGCCCTTTTGGACATTACTGCAGGTAGAGTCCCCTTTTACACATTACAGCAGGTAGAGTCCCCTTTTACACATTACGGCAGGTAGAGTCCCCTTTTACAGATTATGGCAGGTAGAGCTACCTTTTACACATTACAACAGGCAGAGCTCCCTTTTACACATTACGGCAGGTAGAGAATCTTACATCCTCCCCTACCCTTAGGGTGTAGTGTAGTGTACTGTAGTGTAGTGTTCTATAGTGTAGTATAGTATAGAGCAGTGGTTCTCAACCTCGGTCCCCAAGTACCCCCAACAGTTCATGGCCCTCATTCCGAGTTGTTCGCTCGTTCTTTTTCATCGCATCGCAGCGATTTTCCGCAAACTGCGCATGCGCAATGTTCGCACTGCGGCTGCGCCAAGTAAATTTGCTAAGAAGTTTGGTATTTTACTCACGGCATTACAAGGTTTTTTCTTCGTTCTGGTGATCGTTGTGTGATTGACAGGAAGTGGGTGTTTCTGGGCGGAAACTGGCCGTTTTCTGGGAGTGTGTGAAAAAACGCTGCCATTTCTGGGAAAAACGCGGGAGTGGCTGGAGAAACGGGGGAGTGTCTGGGCGAATGCTGGGTGTGTTTGTGACTTCAAACCAGGAACGAAACTGACTGAACTGATCGCAGTGGCAGAGTAAGTGTCGAGCTACTCAGAAACTGCTTAGAAATTTCTATTCGCAATTTTGAGAATCTTTCGTTCGCAATTTTGCTAAGCTAAGATTCACTCCCAGTAGGCGGCGGCTTAGCGTGTGCAATGCTGCTAAAAGCAGCTTGCGAGCGAACAACTCGGAATGAGGGCCCATGTTTTCCAGGTCACCTAGCAGTTGAACAGGTGTATTCATTACTCACTGACACATTTTAAAAGACCCACAGGTGGAGCAAATTATTTCACTTGCAACCCTGTGAGGAGACCTGTTAAATATGAACTGTTGGGGGTACTTGAGGACTGCAGTTGAGAACCACTGGTATAGAGTAATATAGTGTAGAGTAGCGTAGTGTGTAGGCAGTTACATGATTTCTCTGTCCTGCCTGCGCTGCTGCCGGCTCCTGACCCGGAACTCACTCCCTCTGTACACTGACTGCACTGCAGGCCAAGAGAGGGGGTGGGCCATGGGAGCATAGCACACAGGGGATTTACTGGCCAGCATTGCCCCTGACTATATGCCGCGACCAGCAGCAGAGGCTCGCGCAGGTCAGAGCTTGGGGCTACAGGCGCCAGACACAGGGGAGCGGGAGCAGGAGCAGGAGGAGAATCCGTCAACGGGGATAATATGCAGTTACTCGAGGTGTATGTAGAAGGTGCGCCCACAGGGCAAATGCGCTGTGGGCAATGCTCCTTCTGCACACACCTAGTTACGGCTCTGGGGGAATGTGTCCTTTTTTTTCTTCTCTTCAGTTCATTAAAGAAAATGTTATTTGCTGAACAAAAGAACAGTGGAGCTGAATCAGAGTTGCACACAAATCGAGATGCAGCTATGAAATAAAAGCAAATCTCTTCCTGTAGTCAGAGTTAGTCGCATCTAAGAGAGCACGCCACCACTATCTATCCATTTGTGAAAGTGTCCGTTAACACTATCAGTGCTCTCATTTGTTTACCAGATCTATCCCCGGTGCTAGAAAGCCATCTGAAATAAGACAGATCCGTATGCTCACATCAGAATTGCCTGCAGTTCCGTCTACAGGTCCATGACACACGCAGGACTCATTCTACGTGCAAACAGTTCATTGCTGACCAGTTACATTAAGTCACAAGTGGAGATTTGGCGAGATGCGTCCAACACTGTATCGCCCATAGTTGCTCAGAGTGGTGCATGATCAACGATGGTGCATGTGCAGTGTGCAAAACTGCAAGATCTGTTTGCAAAACTGACTTACGTGCAACCAGTATGTCAGCAACCATGACCAGCATTGAATTCTCCTATTATTGCTCTGTAGATTTAATTTGCCTTACCAACAAACAAATGAAGGCGGTCTATACCACTTTTATACTGAGCTGAGTGAGAACCCGGGTTGACATAATCTCCAAGTGTACTTTGTGAGCGGCTTCTACCTTTTTCTGGTGGCAGTGTGAAAATGAAAGTTGTAAGTATAGATGAAGCCCCAGCTCCGACTCGTGTTTAGTAACCTGGGCTGACATGGGTTGAAGCTGGGGATTCAGTGCAAAAGCGGTATTACAGATGTGGTACCCTGTAAATAGGGTACCTCATTAAGTAGGGTACTTTGTTCATATATAGGGATGCCAGTCCTTTAGCCCCTGTAGTTTTTATTGTTAGTTTAGTGCTGTCCTACTCAAACCTAACAGAGCAACTTTGTGAATTTAGGTGACCCTTTCTCCAGGGCCTTCACTGAGCATGTGCAGGAGAGTCTGGCTAGGTCCCTGAGCCGGCCAGCAACACAAATCCCTGGGAAAGCTGATTAGGGATTTGGGTTGCAGGGTAGAGGAGCCTGGAGGATGGCTGACTCTAGGGGATCCCAGGCCAGTAAGGTGATAGCGACCCAGAAGAGAGGCAGAGCGCCCAGCGTTAGAGAGATAAGAGAGGCAGCCGAGGAGCAGGAGGTAGCTCAGACAGATGAGAATGTAACTGTGAAGCAGTTTCACTATGTAGCAGTGAGGAGTTTAGCTTGGACTGGCAGGAGAGAGGGAACGCCCAGAAGCCAGGAAGATGGAGACGTCAGGAAAGGGTTGGGGTTAAGGCCACAGAGAGCTGCCACAGTGAGAGGATCCAGATGCACCGAGATAGCACTATGACCAAAGAAGACCTGGGCAGTGAGTACCCCGAGAGGTCTACAGTGAGAAATCCATCTGGAAGTCTTGAAGAGCATAGACAAGATGAGGAAAGACCCTGTCAGGACCCAGGCTGCATGAAGGGTGTCTTCACAGTTGCTGGATGTTACTGAGGGACCCTGGGAGCATCTGCTGCGTAAGGAGGAGCCCAGTAGATCTGGTCTCAGCTTGGCAGAAGAGCCACAGCTATGGGTGAGAAACCTGTGCTCTATTTCATTCACTTCTGCTGCTTAGTCTGCCCACTGCTGGTGGCTATTCAAGAGTGTGTGTGTGTGTGTGTGTGTGTGTGTGTGTGTGGGGGGGGGGGGGGAGTTTTAGTAGTTGGCAGTCCAGTGGTAGCTCCATAGGTGGGGCTGCAGTGCAGTCCAGAGTTCAAATAGGGGAGCCTTACCAGCTGTCAACCCAAGCACTGACAAACATCACCGCTGGCTGTTGGTGTGGCTCCCCTATTTGGACTTTAGACTGTGCTGCAGCATGACCTCAGGAGCCACCATTGGTTGCCACCCCAGGCTCTGCTTATTTGCACCTGTTATTACCTGTTATATGTAATATCTAGAGGAAAGTTTCCACTAAAGCTGATTAACTGCATAATAGACTGTTTAAACCTACACCGGTGCACTAGAAGTACCACAGTAACCTTCATGTGCTGAACTGTTTTCACTAAAGCTGGTTTATTGCATAGACTGCTGAAACCTAAGCTGGTGCACTACAAGTACTACCAGGGGCGTCAGAACGTTTTTTGGTTGGGGGGGGCAGGCTAGAATCTCAGTTTGGCGCCCCTAGCTTGAGGAGTCCTACCTCGAGGAGTACTGTGGGAAGAAACATTGCGGTGGAGGGAGCAGGGCTACTAGAGAGGAGGAGTCGGCACTAAGGAGGAGGCCAGGAGTCTTCACCCGCAGGAGATGGAGAGAGGTGGTACGGTGGGAGGAGAAGGCAATGGTACACCCAGGGCCGACCTGAGCCTAATTTCTTTGGTATGCGTCCCTTAGTAGAATATATAGATCCACTTATACACGTCACACCACAGAAGAACCGCTTATACATATCACACTCCAGTAGAGCCGCTTATACGCGTTACACCACTGAGAAGCTGCTTTTACACGTTACACCATTGTAGATCCGTTTATACACGTTACGCCACAGCAGAGCTGCTTATACACGTTACACCACAGTAGAGCAGTATACACAGTATATACGTTACACCACAAAAGAGCAGCTTATACACGTTACACCACAGAAGTGCCCCTTATACACGTTACACCACAGAAGAGCTGCTTATACACGTTACACCACAGAACAGCCGATTATACACGTTACACCACAATAGAGCCACAGTTACACGCGTTACACCACAGAGGAGCCGCTTTTACAAGTTACACCACAGTAGAGCCGCTTATACACGTTACGCCACAGTAGAGCTGCTTATACACGTTACACCACAGTAGAGCAGTATGCACAGTATACACCTTACACCACAAAAGAGCCGCTTATACACGTTACACCACAGAAGAGCTGCTTATACACGTTACACCACAGAAATGCCGCTTATACACGTTACACCACAGAAGAGCCACTTATACGTGATACATAGATTGCATAAAGGGCACACTGACACACACACGCACGCATGCACGCACACACACACACACACACACACACACACACACACACACACACACACACACACACACACACAACAGCAACCAGGGGCACACTGACACATTGTACAGGGGAGCTGCACATACCTTCCATCTGTCGGGTCATAGCTCCAACTCCCCCTCATTAGTAGATGCTGCACTGTCTCCCTCCCCCTGTACTTTGGCATTAGGGGATGGCTGTGGAGACAGAACAGTCACTCGGGAGGCAGATCATTGCAGGTCCCCTCTGTGCGCTTGTCAGGGGAGCCTGCTTGTTACTGTCCATGGTGGGATGTGGGTGGTGAGCGCCGCAGCGGGTGGAGAGAGGTGAGCAGCAGGCGGCAGGTGGTGAGTGGTGAGCGGCGGGTGCGGAGCGGCAGGATGTGGGCGGTGAGCAGCAGGCGGCGCGCAGCGGAGAATGAGTGATGGTGACTTCATCAGCACTGGAGTGCCCTCACAGGTCCAGCGCTCTACGCAGCCAAGTAGTCGGCATATGCGAAGGGCCGGGCCTGGGTACAGCACAGCACCATGGGATAGCCGTGGTGAGTTCGCCGTCTGGCCGCTGGGACCATTGGGAAGCAGCTTCAGGAGCCACTACACTACAGAGGAGGTGTAAGGTGCGGCAGCGGCATTTCATCTGACTGCTCGCCGCTCCCCTACTCCTCCAGTATCGGCGCCTCTCTCGTGTGTGGGGGGAGCTAGCTGCACCCTTGCCCCCCCCCCCTTTCCTATGCCCCTGAGTACTACAGTAATCTTCATGTGCTGAACTGTTTTCACTAAAGCTGATTAAATTCACAGACTTTTTTCTTAAAACTAAGTCAGTGCACGACAAGATCTACAGTGACCTGCATGCAGTGGCGCACGCAGGGGGGGTTCCGAGTACCTGATATATATATATATATATATATATATGCAGAATGTCCCGTCGCTCAAATGGTCTCATGTGCCCTCCACCAATGCCATAATGGGTATCGGAATATGTATGTATGTGTGTATGTATATATATATATATATATATATATATATAGTGTTACATTTGGAAACCCCCCAAAGTAAATCCTGCGTTTGCCCCTTGCATGTGCTGAACTGTCTTTTTCAGAGTGGTTTTCTTTTCCACATAGACTCTTTGATCAAACCAAAGCTGATGCACTACAAGTACCATTGTAACCTACATGTTTTGAACTGTTTTCACTAAATCTAATTAATTGTACAGACTGGTAGCTTAAACCTAAGCTAGTGCACTACAAGTACTACAGTAACCTACATGTGCTGAATCGTTTCTACTAAAGATGATTGTTTACATAGACTGCTTTAAATCTAAGCTGGTGCACTACAAGTACCACAGTAACCTGCATGTGCTGAACCATTTTTTTTTACTAATGATGATTAATTACATAGACTGTTTGCTTTAAATCTAATCTGGTGCACTACAAGTACCACAGTAACCTACATGTGCTGAACCATTTTTACTACAGATTATTAATTACATAGGGTGAAATTCAATTGTTTTTTTTTTTTTTGAGCTGATCTCCTCCAGACAGGTCAGATTTAGCCAAAGTTCTGTGAACAATGCGAAAAGTGCCGTTTGTGCACAAAAACTTTTTTCACGTTGTCATCATGGGGTATTGGTGGTCATTCCGAGTTGTTTGCTCGTTGCCGTTTTTCGCAACGTAGCGATTAGGTGGAAAATGCGCATGCGCATGGTACGCAGCGCGCATGTGCTATGTAATTTAACACAAAACTTTGGAGATTTACACAAGCTTGAGCGACGTTTTTTCAACGCTCGAGTGATCGTAGTGTGATTGACAGGAAGTGGGTGTTTCTGGGTGGAAACCGGCCGTTTTCAGGGAGTGTGCTAAAAAACGCAGGCGTGCCAGGTAAAAACGCAGGAGTGGCTGGAGAAACGGGGGAGTGGCTGGCCAAACGCAGGGCGTGTTTGTGACATCAAACCAGGAACTAAATGGACTGAGGTGATCGCAGTCTAGGAGTAGGTCTGGAGCTACTCAGAAACTGCAGCAAATTATTTAGTAGCAGTTCTGCTAATCTTTCGTTCGCTATTCTGCTAAACTAAGATACACTCCCAGAGGGCGGCGGCCTAGCGTGTGCAATGCTGCTAAAAGCAGCTAGCGAGCGAACAACTCGGAATGAGGGCCATTGTGTGTAGAATTGAGGGAAAAATGAATTTATTCCATTTTGGAATAAGGCTGTAACATAACAAAAGGTGGAAAAAGTAAAGCACTGTGAATACTTTGCGGATGCACTGTACTACTCATTCATTCTAATAAATTGAGAATGTGTATTTGAAGAAAAACTGTTATCGCCCATTGTGTCCGAGGGAAAATTTTTTACCTAAAATCCTGCTTCTCTTATCATACCCCGAACCTAGTCCTTGTAAGTACCCCACACTCGGGGGCTTATTTCAGCTTCAGTTGCAATTGCAAATAATCACGCAATTGGTGATTTTTAGCATACTACACATGCACAAACATCAAAGTGCGCATGTGCCAGATCATGAACTGCGACAATTTAGCAGATTTGCGAATCAAAAAGAGGTTGCAAATAGATAATGGGGAAAAGGCGTGGTGGAGGCGTGTCAGTGGGACGGCTTTGCAATTCTGCAAAATGAGGCATATAACGGGGGCGTGTATTGGGTGTATCGTGTCTGTGTCCTGAGCGGTGCATTCATAAATCTGCTAGGAGGCAACCGTAAAATTCGCACAAAGTGATCGCATCTTATGAGTAGCTATGGAGCTGCGAAGACTGTGGAAGACACCATGACAGGTGCACTACCATTGATGTTTCAGCTAATAATTGCACAATTAGTGCAAAATCACACACAGCTGATGTGTTAATGCCTGGCTAAGCTTTAGAAATTCAAACATGCTATTTTGATATGTTTGGCGGCTTAATTGTTCAATGACATTTAATGACATTGAACAGTTAAGTCCTCAAAATCAAAACTTTGCAATGTTTGATGACTTGATTGTTTACCGACACATCATTAAGTGATACAATATGGGTTACATATTTCTAAGGTTAAGCAGACATAAAAAATCCCCCCAAAAAATCTGATGGTCTGCCTGCGAATATCCGCTAAAATGTGAACATTATCATAGTTGCTGAAGGGTATACCCTTGCATCGCTGAATTGTTAGGTACTCTAGGTGCCTCCTCTTTTGTGTACTAAAGTTTTTTTATTGCAAGTTTGCGTTGTAGCAGCGTATTGTGTCTATTAACAGATTTGTGATTGATTGCAAATAAACGCAAATTAACTTGTATCTGCATTATTTAGCGATCCATGCTGAATTAGGCCGTCAGTATGGTGTTCTGGCACCGATTTAGGGGTATTACACAGAGTTAACAGACTGACTACAGTCATGATTAGTGAGAAATATCCTTCTATCACTTTGCTATTTTAACCTTCATAGATTCATTCAAATATTTCAAAAAAAGAAAAATCTGTAAAAGTTTGTTACAAAATTAAAAATAGGACAATATCCACGATATTGGTTCAGGGGTAGGCAGCATTTATTCTCCATTAGCTGCACCTCATTCTGACCTATAAATAATACAGTTTGATTTCATCAGTTCCTGTTTTTCTATCCCAGGGGTTCACGGCAATTAATTACACTTGGTAAACTGCAAGGCAGTGTTTCAATTTCAGCTTCGGTATTTAACACCAATTAAATGAAAAACAATATTTATAGAGGGGTGTGTGCATGTAACAAGATTAAACTTTGCAAATAGCAACTGTGGGATACAGGCTCTCCATGTATTATATATGCCACCTGTGATCTTTCTATATATGATGGCACAAGCAGCAACAATTTTTTAACAAAAAATAAAAAGTAAAAATATCCAAACTATTTTTAAAAAAAATATGAGTTTTATTGGTTTTTATAATTAGAAGAACAAATACAAGAACAATAGACAGATTGCGGATCAATATCCAAACTATTAATGATCAAATTCCCAGAACAAACGACCCTTGCAGCAACCATGCTAATGGTCAAATGATCAAATTCCCCCAAACAGCTGTAGTGCCATAACTGATTCTTATTACCCAACTCATTCCACTGATAGCCACATAGTTTTACCAAATAATTATACTGCACTTTCAAAATGAATTGATCTACATGTGAGTATAGCCTGCACAGGGAATTGGACTGTTCTTGCCATCTCCATTTGCCAAAAGCATCTCCATTTGCTAAAAGATGAAATCTGTCATTGAAAATCACATCCTTCAGCAATGTTATTCTCTGTCTCATTTTCAGACATTCATTATATCTGTAGCTGTATGCTGCATGTCGATGGTGGAAGTTGCATTACTGCCATCCACTTGCTTAACAGGAAGTGTTTGTTATACAGGAAGTGCTTCTGCAGTCATTGTTCAGGATGACTGCAGCTAGAAAGACACACTTCTGCAGCTCTCCAGAAACCTGTGGTGATTTACAAACAGACCACTTTACATGGTGTCAGTCTGGCTGTGATGGAACAAGGTCTCTTAACACATAGATCCGCAGGTTTAAAATGACACCATCACGGACACAGGACTCAAAATGAACAAGTAATGGCCTTTATACTGCTGTGCAGGACTCTTAGGTAAATCAAAAAGGTACAACTTTTCTATATATTGTATGTTCTCTTGTGCTTCAATAAAAAGAATACAGGCTTATACCTTGCTCTGTTAGGATATGGTGCACTCTGGGCCTGTCTCCTTCTACATAGCAGTCTATGGGCGCATCCCCTAGTGCCAAGAGTCACTCGGAGGCGGAGCTATGTGATGTAATTCCTGCTCCTCCATTTTAGAGTGAGTGAGTGAATGAGAGTCTTGGTGTGTGCAAGCGTGCAGAGCTGAGACCGTGAGTGGATCTCAGCTACAGAGACTCACAGCATTACATTGCATGTATCACAGCTCTGGAGCGGACGCTGAGCTGGGCGCCACATCTTCTCTACAGCGGGAGCAAGACTGCACGGCTGTGCAGTCCTTCATCCCTCACCACTGGAGACAACTCCTGACAAGTACCGCTACCACTGCTGTTACCTTGTATGATATAAGGGGCCCAATTACTAGTGATGAGCACCGGAAATTTTTCGGGTTTTGTGTTTTGGTTTTGGGTTCGGTTCCGCGGCCGTGTTTTGGGTTCGAACGCGTTTTGGCAAAACCTCACCGAATTTTTTTTGTCGGATTCGGGTGTGTTTTGGATTCGGGTGTTTTTTTCAAAAAACCCTAAAAAACAGCTTAAATCATAGAATTTGGGGGTCATTTTGATCCCAAAGTATTATTAACCTCAATAACCATAATTTCCACTCATTTTCAGTCTATTCTGAACACCTCACACCTCACAATATTATTTTTAGTCCTAAAATTTGCACCGAGGTCGCTGGATGACTAAGCTCAGCGACCCAAGTGGCCGACACAAACACCTGGCCCATCTAGGAGTGTCACTGCAGTGTCACGCAGGATGGCCCTTCCAAAAAACACCCCCCAAACAGCACATGACGCAAAGAAGAAAAAAAAGAGGCGCAATGAGGTAGCTGTGTGAGTAAGCTAAGCGACCCTAGTGGCCGACACAAACACCTGGCCCATCTAGGAGTGGCACTGCAGTGTCACGCAGGATGGCCCTTCCAAAAAACACCCCCCAAACAGCACATGACGCAAAGAAAAAAAGAGGCGCAATGAGGTAGCTGTGTGACTAAGATAAGTGACCCAAGTGGCCGACACAAACACCTGGCCCATCTAGGAGTGGCACTGCAGTGTCACGCAGGATGGCCCTTCCAAAAACTACTCCCCAAACAGCACATGACGCAAAGAAAAATGAAAGAAAAAAGAGGTGCAGGATGGAATTGTCCTTGGGCCCTCCCACCCACCCTTATGTTGTATAAACAGGACATGCACACTTTAACCAACCCATCATTTCAGTGACAGGGTCTGCCACACGACTGTGACTGAAATGACGGGTTGGTTTGGACCCCCACCAAAAAAGAAGCAATTAATCTCTCCTTGCACAAACTGGCTCTACAGAGGCAAGATGTCCACCTCATCATCATCCTCCGATATATCACCGTGTACATCCCCCTCCTCACAGATTATCAATTCGTCCCCACCATCTCAGCTCCCTGTGTACTTTGTGGAGGCAATTGCTGCTGGTGAATGTCTCCAAGGAGGAATTGATTATAATTCATTTTAATGAACATCATCTTCTCCACATTTTCTGGATGTAACCTCGTACGCCGATTGCTGACAAGGTGAGCGGCGGCACTAAACACTCTTTCGGAGTACACACTTGTGGGAGGGCAACTTAGGTAGAATAAAGCCAGTTTGTGCAAGGGCCTCCAAATTGCCTCTTTTTCCTGCCAGTATAAGTACGGACTGTCTGACGTGCTTACTTGAATGCGGTCACTCATATAATCCTCCACCATTCTTTCAATGGGGAGAGAATCATATGCAGTGACAGTAGACGACATGTCCGTAATCGTTGTCAGGTCCTTCAGTCCGGACCAGATGTCAGCATCAGCAGTCGCTCCAGACTGCCCTGCATCACCGCCAGCGGGTGGGCTCGGAATTTTGAGCCTTTTCCTCGCACCCCCAGTTGCGGGAGAATGTGAAGGAGGAGATGTTGACAGGTCGCGTTCCGCTTGACTTGACAATTTTCTCACCAGCAGTTCTTTGAACCCCAGCAGACTTGTGTCTGCCGGAAAGAGAGATCCAAGGTAGGTTTTAAATCTAGGATCGAGCACGGTGGCCAAAATGTAGTGCTCTGATTTCAACAGATTGACCACCCGTGAATCCTTGTTAAGCGAATTAAGGGCTCCATCCACAAGTCCCACATGCCTAGCGGAATCGCTCTGTGTTAGCTCCTCCTTCAATGTCTCCAGCTTCTTCTGCAAAAGCCTGATGAGGGGAATGACCTGACTCAGGCTGGCAGTGTCTGAACTGACTTCACGTGTGGCAAGTTCAAAAGGTTGCAGAACCTTGCACAACGTTGAAATCATTCTCCACTGCGCTTGAGACAGGTGCATTCCACCTCCTATATCGTGCTCAGTTGTATAGGCTTGAATGGCCTTTTGCTGCTCCTCCAACCTCTGAAGCATATAGAGGGTTGAATTCCACCTCGTTACCACTTCTTGCTTCAGATGATGGCAGGGCAGGTTCAGGCGTTTTTGGTGGTGCTCCAGTCTTCTGTACGTGGTGCCTGTATCCCGAAAGTGTGCCGCAATTCTTCTGGCCACCGACAGCATCTCTTGCACGCCCCTGTCGTTTTTTAAATAATTCTGCACCACCAAATTCAAGGTATGTGCAAAACATGGGACGTGCTGGAATTTGCCCAGATTTAATGCACACACAATATTGCTGGCGTTGTCCGATGCCACAAATCCACAGGAGAGTCCAATTGGGGTAAGCCATTCTGCGATGATCTTCCTCAGTTGCCGTAAGAGGTTTTCAGCTGTGTGCGTATTCTGGAAAGCGGTGATACAAAGCGTAGCCTGCCTAGGAAAGAGTTGGCGTTTGCGAGATGCTGCTACTGGTGCCGCCGCTGCTGTTCTTGCGGCGGGAGTCAATACATCTACCCAGTGGGCTGTCACAGTCATATAGTCCTGAGTCTGCCCTGCTCCACTTGTCCACATGTCCGTGGTTAAGTGGACATTGGGTACAACTGCATTTTTTAGGACACTGGTGAGTCTTTTTCTGAGGTCTGTGTACATTTTCGGTATCGCCTGCCTAGAGAAATGGAACCTAGATGGTATTTGGTACCGGGGACACAGTACCTCCAACAAGTCTCTAGTTGGCTCTGCAGTAATGATGGATACCGGAACCACGTTTCTCACCGCCCAGGATGCCAAGGCCTCAGTTATCCGCTTTGCAGCAGGATGACTGCTGTGATATTTCATCTTCCTCGCAAAGGACTGTTGGACAGTCAATTGCTTGGTGGAAGTAGTAAAAGTGGTCTTACGACTTCCCCTCTGGGATGACCATCGACTCCCTGCAGCAACAACAGCAGCGCCAGCAGCAGTAGGCGTTACACGCAAGGATGCATCGGAGGAATCCCAGGCAGGAGAGGACTCGTCAGAATTGCCAGTGACATGGCCTGCAGGACTATTGGCATTCCTGGGGAAGGAGGAAATTGACACTGAGGGAGTTGGTGGGGTGGTTTGCGTGAGCTTGGTTACAAGAGGAAGGGATTTACTGGTCAGTGGACTGCTTCCGCTGTCGCCCAAAGTTTTTGAACTTGTCACTGACTTATGATGAATGCGCTGCAGGTGACGTATAAGGGAGGATGTTCCAAGGTGGTTAACGTCCTTACCCCTACTTATTACAGCTTGACAAAGGCAACACACGGCTTGACAAATGTTGTCAGCATTTCTGTTGAAATACTTCCACACTGAAGAGCTGATTTTTTTTGGTATTTTCACCAGGCATGTCAAAGGCCATATTCCTCCCACGGACAACAGGTGTCTCCCCGGGTGCCTGACTTAAACAAACCACCTCACCATCAGAATCCTCCTGGTCAATTTCCTCCCCAGCGCCAGCAACACCCATATCCTCCTCATCCTGGTGTACTTCAACACTGACATTTTCAATCTGACTATCAGGAACTGGACTGCGGGTGCTCCTTCCAGCACTTGCAAGGGGCGTGCAAATGGTGGAAGGCGCATGCTCTTCACGTCCAGTGCTGGGAAGGTCAGGCATCGCAACCGACACAATTGGACTCTCCTTGTGGATTTGTGATTTCGAAGAACGCACAGTTCTTGCTGTGCTTTTGCCAGCTTAAGTCTTTTCATTTTTCTAGCGAGAGGCTGAGTGCTTCCATCCTCATGTGAAGCTGAACCACTAGCCATGAACATAGGCCAGGGCCTCAGCCATTCCTTGCCACTCCGTGTGGTAAATGGCATATTGGCAAGTTTACGCTTCTCCTCCGACGATTTTATTTTAGATTTTTGAGTCCTTTTTTTACTGATATTTGGTGTTTTGGATTTTACATGCTCTGTACTATGACATTGGGCATCGGCCTTGGCAGACGACGTTGATGGCATTTCATCGTCTCGGCCATGACTAGTGGCAGCAGCTTCAGCACGAGGTGGAAGTGGATCTTGATCTTTCCCTATTTTTGGAACCTCAACATTTTTGTTCTCCATATTTTAATAGGCACAACTAAAAGGCACCTCAGGTAAACAATGGAGATGGATGGATACTAGTATACTTATGGATGACGAGCGACTGCCGACACAGAGGTAGCTACAGCCGTGGACTACCGTACTGCGTCTGCTAGTATAGACTGGATGATAATGATATAAAAAATATATATATATCACTACTGCAGGACAGGTATATATTGTATAATGACGGACCTGCTGGACACTGTCAGCACTGCAGACTCCTAAACTACTAGTATGAAGAAGATAGAAAAAAAAAAACCCACCACAGGTAGGTATACAATTATGGACGAGCGACTGCCGACACAGAGGTAGCTACAGCCGTGGACTACCGTACTGCGTCTGCTAGTATAGACTGGATGATAATGATATAAAAAATATATATATATCACTACTGCAGGACAGGTATATATTGTATAATGACGGACCTGCTGGACACTGTCAGCACTGCAGACTCCTAAACTACTAGTATGAAGAAGATAGAAATATAATGAATGACGGACCTGCTGGACACTGTCAGCAGAATGTGTTTATAGAATAAAAAAAAAAAAACCACACGAGTGTTTAACTTTTTCAGGCAGACAATATACTGGTGGTCACTGCTGGTCAGTCACACTAGCACTCTGGCAGCAAAAGTGTGCACTGTTAAATATGTACTCCTGCTATAACTGCTCCCCAGTCTCCCCCACAATTAAGCTGTGTGAGCAGTGAGCACTACTCAGCACAGTCAGATATACATAGATGATATTATCATGCAGCACACTGAGGCTGAGCACAGATATGGTATGTGACTGTGTATCGTTTTTTTTCAGGCAGAGAACGGATTATATTAAATAATAAATAAAACTGGTGGTCACTAGTATAACTATCAGCAAAACTCTGCACTCTCTGAGTACTCCTAATGCTCCAGTAAATCAAGTGTCTCACTCTCTATCTAAACGGAGAGGACGCCAGCCACGTCCTCTCCCTATCAATCTCAATGCACGTGTGAAAATGGCGGCGACGCGCGGCTCCTTATATAGAATCCGAGTCTCGCCTTAGAATCCGAGCCTCGCGAGAATCCGACAGCGGGATGATGACGTTCAGGCGCGCTCGGGTTAACCGAGCAAGGCGGGAAGATCCGAGTCTGCCTCGGACCCGTGTAAAAAGCGCGAAGTTCGGGGGGGTTCGGTTTCCGAGAAACCGAACCCGCTCATCACTACCAATTACCTATATCAATACTGCATCTGAGTCACCTGTGTATACTGAATAAACCTGCATTACTGTTTAAGTTCATTACGCGTGTGGACTGACGTCACTACACCGACCAATCCAATACACTCTGCCAACATGCTCAACCTAGCTGAGGCTGTTGATAAGGCAGACACATTTCTCTATTCAAATGGAGAAGATCAGGAAGATCCGGAAACACTTAGAAAAAAGTTTGATGAGATATGCTTACTAGGGAAAAATGTATCCAGTCATATGCTGCCAGATTAAAGCTACTAGCAAAAAATGTGATTATGGTGCAAGTGAGCTCATCAGGGACAGGATTGTGTGTGGAAAATAAGAATTTACTTACCGATAATTCTATTTCTCGTAGTCCGTAGTGGATGCTGGGGACTCCGTAAGGACCATGGGGAATAGCGGCTCCGCAGGAGTCTGGGCACAAAAGTAAAGCTTTAGGACTACCTGGTGTGCACTGGCTCCTCCCCCCATGACCCTCCTCCAAGCCTCAGTTAGGATACTGTGCCCGGACGAGCGTACAATATAAGGAAGGATTTTGAATCCCGGGTAAGACTCATACCAGCCACACCAATCACACCGTATAACTTGTGATCTAAACCCAGTTAACAGCATGATAACAGAGGAGCCTCTAGAAAAGATGGCTCACTACAGCAATAACCCGATTTTTGGTAACAATAACTATGTACCAGTATTGCAGACAATCCGCACTTGGGATGGGCGCCCAGCATCCACTACGGACTACGAGAAATAGAATTATCGGTAAGTAAATTCTTATTTTCTCTGACGTCCTAGTGGATGCTGGGGACTCCGTAAGGACCATGGGGATTATACCAAAGCTCCCAAATGGGCGGGAGAGTGCGGATGACTCTGCAGCACCAAATGAGAGAACTCCAGGTCCTCCTCAGCCAGGGTATCAAATTTGTAGAATTTTACAAACGTATTTGCTCCTGACCAAGTAGCTGCTCGGCAAAGTTGTAAAGCCGAGACCCCTCGGGCAGCCGCCCAAGATGAGCCCACCTCCCTTGTGGAGTGGGCATTTACAGATTTTTGGCTGTGGCAGGCCTGCCACAGAATGTGCAAGCTGAATTGTACTACAAATCCAACGAGCAATAGTCTGCTTAGAAGCAGGAGCACCCAGCTTGTTGGGTGCATACAGGATAAACAGCGAGTCAGATTTTCTGACTCCAGCCGTCCTGGAAACATATATTTTCAGGGCCCTGACAACGTCTAGCAACTTGGAGTCCTCCAAGTCCCTAGTAGCCGCAGGCACCACCATAGGTTGGTTCAGGTGAAACGCTGAAACCACCTTAGGGAGAAACTGAGGACGAGTCCTCAATTCCGCCCTGTCCGAATGGAAAATCAGATAAGGGCTTTTACAGGATAAAGCCGCCAATTCTGACACGCGCCTGGCCCAGGCCAGGGCCAACAGCATGACCACCTTCCATGTGAGATATTTTAACTCCACAGATTTAAGTGGTTCAAACCAATGTGACTTTTGGAACCCAAAAACTACATTGAGATCCCAAGGTGCCACTGGAGGCACAAAAGGAGGCTGTATATACAGTACCCCTTTTACAAACGTCTGAACTTCAGGGACTGAAGCTAGTTCTTTTTGGAAGAAAATTGACAGGGCCGAAATTTGAACCTTAATGGACCCCAATTTCAGGCCCATAGACACTCCTGTTTGCAGGAAATGTAGGAATCGACCCAGTTGAAATTCCTCCGTCGGGCCTTACTGGCCTCACACCACGCAACATATTTTCGCCAAATGCGGTGATAATGTTTTGCGGTTACATCCTTCCTGGCTTTGATCAGGATAGGGATGACTTCATCCGGAATGCCTTTTTCCTTCAGGATCCGGCGTTCAACCGCCATGCCGTCAAACGCAGCCGCGGTAAGTCTTGGAACAGACAGGGTCCTTGCTGGAGCAGGTCCCTTCTTAGAGGTAGAGGCCACGGATCCTCCGTGAGCATCTCTTGAAGTTCCGGTTACCAAGTCCTTCTTGGCCAATCCGTAGCCACGAATATAGTGCTTACTCCTCTCCATCTTATAATTCTCAGTACCTTGTGTATGAGAGGCAGAGGATGGAACACATACACTGACCGGTACACCCACAGTGTTACCAGAGCGTCTGCTGAGGAAGTCTGCTTCCCAGTTGTCCATTCCCGGAATGAACACTGCTGACAGTGCTATCACATGATTTTCCGCCCAGCGAAGAATCCTTGCAGCTTCTGCCATTGCCCTCCTGCTTCTTGTGCCACCCTGTCTGTTTACATGGGTGACTGCCGTGATGATGTCCGACTGGATCAACACCGGCTGACCTTGAAGCAGAGGTCTTGCTAAGCTTAGAGCATTGTAAATGGCCCTTAGCTTCAGGATATTTATGTGAAGTGATGTCTCCAGGCTTGACCATAAGCCCTGGAAATTCCTTCCCTGTGTGACTGCTCCCCAGCCTCGCAGGCTGGCATCCGTGGTCACCAGGACCCAGTCCTGAATGCCGAATCTGCGGCCCTCTAGAAGATGAGCACTCTGCAACCACCACAGGAGGGACACCCTTGTCCTTGGTGACAGGGTTATCCGCTGATGCATCTGAAGATGCGACCAGGACCATTTGTCCAGCAGGTCCCACTGGAAAGTTCTTGCGTGGAATCTGCCGAATGGGATTGCTTCGTAGGAAGCCACCATTTTTCCCAGAACCCTTGTGCATTGAAGCACTGAGACTTGGCTCGGTTTTAGGAGGTTCCTGACAAGCTCGGATAACTCCCTGGCTTTCTCCTCCGGGAGAAACACCTTTTTCTGGACTGTGTCCAGGATCATCCCTAGGAACAGAAGACGAGTCGTCGGAACCAGCTGCGATTTTGGAATATTGAGAATCCAACCGTGCTGCCGCAACACTACCTGAGATAGTGCTACACCGACCTCCAACTGTTCTCTGGATCTTACCCTTATCAGGAGATCGTCCAAGTAAGGGATAACTAAAACTCCCTTCCTTCGAAGGAGTATCATCATTTCGGCCGTTACCTTGGTAAAGACCCGGGGTGCCGTGGACCATCCAAACGGCAGCGTCTGAAACTGATAGTGACAGTTCTGTACCACAAACCTGAGGTACCCTTGGTGAGAAGGGTAAATTGGGACATGAAGGTAAGCATCCTTGATGTCCCGAGACATCATGTAGTCCCCTTCTTCCAGGTTCGCAATCACTGCTCTGAGTGACTCCATCTTGAATTTGAACCTCCGTATGTAAGTGTTCAAAGATTTTAGATTTAGAATCGGTCTCACCGAGCCGTCCGGCTTCGGTACCACAACAGTGTGGAATAATACCCCGTTCCCTGTTGCAGGAGGGGTACCTTGATTATCACCTGCTGGGAATACAGCTTGTGAATGGCTTCCAAAACTGCCTCCCTGTCAGAGGGAGACGTCGGTAAAGCCGACTTTAGGAAAACGGCGAGGGGGAGACGTCTCGAATTCCAATTTGTACCCCTGAGATATCACCTGAAGGATCCAGGGGTCTACTTGCGAGTGAGCCCACTGCGCGCTGAAATTCATTGAGACAGGCCCCCACCGTGCCTGAGTCTGCTTGTAAAGCCCCAGCGTCATGCTGAGGGCTTGGCAGAGGCGGGAGAGGGCTTCTGTTCCTGGGAACTGGCTGATTTCTGCAGCCTTTTTCCTCTCCCTCTGTCACGGGGCAGAAATGAGGAACCTTTTGCCCGCTTGCCCTTCTGGGAACGAAAGGACTGCGCCTGATAATACGGCGTCTTCTTATGTTGAGAGGCGACCTGGGGTACAAACGTGGATTTCCCAGCTGTTGCCGTGGCCACCAGGTCTGAAAGACCGACCCCAAATAACTCCTCCCCTTTATAAGGCAATACTTCCAAATGCCGTTTGGAATCCGCATCACCTGACCACTGTCGTGTCCATAACCCTCTTCTGGCAGAAATGGACAACGCACTTACACTTGATGCCAGTCGGCAAATATTCCGCTGTGCATCACGCATATATAGAAATGCATCTTTTAAATGCTCTATAGGCAATAATATACTGTCCTATCTAGGGTATCAATATTTTCAGTCAGGGAATCCGACCACGCCAACCCAGCACTGCACATCCAGGCTGAGGCGATTGCTGGTCGCAGTATAACACCAGTATGTGTGTAAATACATTTTAGGATACCCTCCTGCTTTCTATCAGCAGGATCCTTAAGGGCGGCCATCTCAGGAGAGGGTAGAGCCCTTGTTCTTACAAGCGTGTGAGCGCTTTACCCACCCTAGGGGGTGTTTCCCAACGCACCCTAACCTCTGGCGGGAAAGGATATAATGCCAATAACATTTTAGAAATTATCAGTTGTTATCGGGGGAAACCCACGCATCATCACACACCTCATTTAATTTCTCAGATTCAGGAAAACTACAGGTAGTTTTTCCTCACCGAACATAATATCCCTTTTTGGTGGTACTCGTATTATCAGAAATGTGTAAAACATTTTTCATTGCCTCAATCATGTAACGTGTGGCCCTACTGGAAGTCACATTTGTCTCTTCACCGTCGACACTGGAGTCAGTATCCGTGTCGGCGTCTGTATCTGCCATCTGAGGTAACGGGCGCTTTAGAGCCCCTGACGGCCTGTGAGACGTCTGGACAGGCACAAGCTGAGTAGCCGGCTGTCTCATGTCAACCACTGTCTTTTATACAGAGCTGACACTGTCACGTAATTCCTTCCAACAGTTCATCCACTCAGGTGTCGACCCCCTAGGGGGTGACATCACTATTACAGGCAATTTTGCTCCGTCTCCACATCATTTTCCTCCTCATACATGTCGACACCAACGTACCGACACACAGCACACACACAGGGAATGCTCTGATAGAGGACAGGACCCCACTAGCCCTTTGGGGAGACAGAGTGAGAGTTTGCCAGCACACACCAGAGCGCTATATATATACAGGGATAACCTTATATAAGTGTTTTTCCCCTTATAGCTGCTGTATTTTTAATACTGCGCCTAATTAGTGCCCCCCTCTCTTTTTTAACCCTTTCTGTAGTGTAGTGACTGCAGGGGAGAGCCAGGGAGCTTCCCTCCAACGCAGCTGTGAGGGAAAATGGCGCCAGTGTGCTGAGGAGATAGGCTCCGCCCCCTTCTCGGCGGCCTTATCTCCCGTTTTTCTGTGTATTCTGGCAGGGGTTAAAATTCATCCATATAGCCCTGGGGGCTATATGTGATGTATTTTCGCCAGCCAAGGTGTTTTTATTGCTGCTCAGGGCGCCCCCCCCTAGCGCCCTGCACCCTCAGTGACCGAAGTGTGAAGTGTGCTGAGGAGCAATGGCGCACAGCTGCAGTGCTGTGCGCTACCTTGGTGAAGACAGGATGTCTTCTGCCGCCGATTTTCCGGACCTCTTCTTGCTTCTGGCTCTGTAAGGGGGCCGGCGGCGCGGCTCTGGGACCGGACTCCATGGCTGGGCCTGTGTTCGATCCCTCTGGAGCTAATGGTGTCCAGTAGCCTAAGAAGCCCAATCCACTCTGCACGCAGGTGAGTTCGCTTCTTCTCCCCTTAGTCCCTCGATGCAGTGAGCCTGTTGCCAGCAGGTCTCACTGAAAATAAAAAACCTAAAACTAAACTTTTCACTAAGCAGCTCAGGAGAGCCACCTAGTGTGCACCCTTCTCGTTTGGGCACAAAAATCTAACTGAGGCTTGGAGGAGGGTCATGGGGGGAGGAGCCAGTGCACACCAGGTAGTCCTAAAGCTTTACTTTTGTGCCCAGACTCCTGCGGAGCCGCTATTCCCCATGGTCCTTACGGAGTCCCCAGCATCCACTAGGACGTCAGAGAAATTATAATTATGTAACTCGTACACATTTATTATGCGAGAAGGAATTACCACTGAATACTATACACATATGCATGCTGCATGAACAGTCCAATAAAAATGCAGCAACATACACGCAGTGTGTTTTGCGACGGTCGCCATTCCCATGAACGGCACAAATGTCCCTCATTCAACAAATGCTGCAATGCTGATGGTAAACAAAATTATTTTGCATGCTGGTGTAGCATAAAGCTGATGACAGACAACCTTACACTGCACTTTCCAGCAGCCAACTGCCCCAAGTTTACACTGTGGAAGCTCCACCAAAAAACATCCCAGACAGTCTCTAAAGCAAAAGAATTGACCACAGGCCCGAAAAGGGTAAAATATTTGCCACCATAATAGATAAGGAGACTAATAATGGCATCAAAATAAAAATTGACAGTGGCGCCAAGAGTAATGTCATGTCACATGAACTTCTCCAGTGCAGAAACCTAAAAAAAACTACTGACTGCTCTCACACTGTGTATCTAATTACTTACACTGGCTAGGGAATCAAGGCCATGGGCATGACTGTGCTGCAGTTTGCTGATCTGTTCAATTGTGATATAATTGGAAAACTCACAGTCACCTATCACATGCATTTAGGTGAGACTGCTCCTCCCACATTATGTGCTCTCAGATGTGTGTCTCTGACCATAAAGTACAAAATGATAGTGAAGTTAAATCGCATGGATGGAGAGTAAGGGCAGGTTCCATCCATTAGGCCCATTTTGTGTTTTAATCCTAAAGACGGGTGCTTGCACCTGTTGAGGCTAATAAAGGTGTGTCAGGGTTTTACTTAGTGTCTTACTACCTGGGGGAACGGACAGCAGCACTGTTGAGAGACACTGTGATCACTGGCTGTGAGTATTGTGCTTATGCTTATGTTTTGGTGGTAGAGACATTAGGTGAGTGAGGGAACCATTATTTTTAGTTAGAAGTCTGGATGAGCTAGGTTTTAGTTTTATGTTTTCTCTACTGCACAGTAAAACTAGCTACGACTAGATTGCACAAAAACCCTGGACTGGTGTGCTGTTTCCTGGCTGCTGTGTATTTGGAAGTGCCCATCTACCCCAGTAGAAGGCACCACTACCTTGATTTCCTCACAATAATTATTGAATTGTTACAGTCAAAGTCACTGCCCTCCTAACCATCCATAAAACTCCACCAATATATTTTTAAACACCTGATGTTATTAGTCACAATACTGACAAACTGGCTTCTATTCGTGTTGCAGCCTCAGTCCTCTATTTGGATAGGTTCTGGACCACCAACCCAGGGCACCCCTGCAAGTGTCCTAAGGTGCCTCAGTTTTATGAGCGGGTTCGGTTTTACTCGGTTTTACTCGGTTCTCAAAACGGCATCTTATTGGCTCACGGATGTCACGTGTTTTGGATAGCCAATAAGATGCCGTTTTGAGAACCGAGTAAAACCGAGTAAAACCGAGTAAAACCGAACCTCGCTCATCACTAAGTTTTAGAACCACTGAAGTAAGTAAATCATGTTCTGCACCATGGCTCCACCAGTGGCATGCACATGCACAGTGGGTAAGGGTGGCCTGAACTTGGCAGTAAAGTGATAACAAAGGCTACAGGTTACTTTCCACTGCCCACTGGGACATATCAATGTGGTAATATGCAATAATAGTTCCTGGGATAAAATGTGAACAGTCTTAAGCAAACCCCTATGGTTGGTGAAGCAATGCATAATCACTGATTACAGTATTTATTCCTACCCATGTAAAAATGTCTTTACAGTCTGGAGTTTAGTTGTATTGGCAGTTGGCACAAAACATAAAGGCTCGACTTATCCTTTATGTCATTATTACACAATAATCACAGGACTTTGTTACTTGCAAAGATGTGAAACAGCAGTAACACTTACAGTAGTACTTTTGTGTCTAAATAGGTTACCCTGGCGCTCTAGTCTGCCTTTTATTCCATGTAAAACATCAATAGCTGTAACCTGTGGTAAACCACCTGCGTTGACCAGTGAATGAGACTCTCTAGAGCACAATGTACAGTAAGAGTGCACAGTTCGTTGTCTTGTGGGTCACACTGTGCCATTGTGACCATATGTGTCCTGCTAGGTTCGTCTAGCAACAGAGAGCTGTCAGTTTTACTGATTAACTAGTCATGCAATCAATCAAAAGTGTGTAGCACACATTGTACTCTGCTGGAGGAGATACCGTATAGAAGAGTTAAAAAGAATAAAGAACAAATGCCCAGACAATGCACACTAATCCCCTATGAAGTGATGCTAAATCTCCGCCAGTACTGAAGGGGTAAATTGTGCGGCTGTGTGTTATAAATAACTAGCTGTGCTGCATCTCAGACATTATGTAAAGTGATCAATTCTAAGATCTCGCTATGAAAAACCTAATGAAAGCAATTCTTCTGACTGTCAGCCAGCGGTATGAATGGAACAGTTTAGATATTAATATGGATTTCTGAGCTGATAACATTCTACCCCACTCTGCAGATGGTGTTGTGTATAGCAATTATGCGTCCCACTTTGTAATTGTATTGTGCTGATCTGTGGTTGACATGGTCTTTCCATTGATGATAAATCTATAACAATCCAAATGTAAGGGACAGTTTGAGAACTATTAAAGAAAGTGCACTGATTATTGCAATAGTGCACAGTCATTTATTTATATATCTAGAAATAATATTTCTGAGAGCATATATTACAAGAAACGTATCCTTGGTTTTGCACAAAATGAATGGGTTCAGTATATATTCCTGTCATCAGGGCCGTTTCTAGACAATTTGGCTCCCAGTGCGAGATTTCAAAATGCGCCCCCCCCCCATTGCTATAAAAAAAATTTGCGTGCCCCCCCCCCCCATATAGCCATAAAAAGAAAAAGCATGCGCGCGTCGAAGGCGCGCGCGCTCCCGACAAGGGTGTGTGGCCTGATTAAAATGGGCGTGGTCTCATTAAAGTGGGCGTGGCCTCATCTGATATCATCACACCCACCACAGGGGTAAAAAATACAAATAAAAAAGTCCCCTTTTTACACATTACAGCAGAAAAGTGTCCCCATATTACACAGCGCGGCAGGCAGGTGTCCCCATTTTGCACAGCGTGGCAGGCAGGTGTCCCCATTTTACAAAGTGCGGCAGGCAGGTGTCCCCATTTTACACAGTGCGGCAGGCAGGTATCCCCATTTTACACAGTACGGTAGGCAGATATCCCCATTTTACACAGTACGCAGGCAGGTGTCCCCATTTTACACAGTGCGGCAGGCAGGTATCCCCATTTTACACAGTACGGCAGGCAGATATCCCCATTTTACACAGTACGCAGGCAGGTGCCCCCATTATACAAAGTGCGGCAGGCAGGTATCCCCATTTTACACAGCGCGGCAGGCACGTGCTCCCATTTTACACAGCGCGGCAGGTACGTGCCCCCATTTTACACAATGCGGCAGGCAGGTATCCCCATTTTACACAGTACGGCAGGCAGATATCCCCATTTTACACAGTACGCAGGCAGGTGCCCCCATTTTACACAGTGCGGCAGGCAGGTGTCCCCATTTTACACAGTGCGGCAGGCAGGTATCCCCATTTTACACAGTACGGTAGGCAGATATCCCCATTTTACACAGTACGCAGGCAGGTGTCCCCATTTTACACAGTGCGGCAGGCAGGTATCCCCATTTTACACAGTACGGCAGGCAGATATCCCCATTTTACACAGTACACAGGCAGGTGCCCCCATTTTACAAAGTGCGGCAGGCAGGTATCCCCATTTTACACAGTGCGGCAGGCAGGTATCCCCATTTTACACAGCGCGGCAGGCACGTGCCCCCATTTTACACAGAGCGGCAGGCACGTGCCCCCATTTTACACAGTGCGGCAGGCAGGTATCCCCATTTTACACAGTACGGCAGGCAGATATCCCCATTTTACACAGTACGCAGGCAGGTGCCCCCATTTTACACAGTGCGGCAGGCAGGTGTCCCCATTTTACACAGTGCGGCAGGCAGGTATCCCCATTTTACACAGTACGGTAGGCAGATATCCCCATTTTACACAGTACGCAGGCAGGTGTCCCCATTTTACACAGTGCGGCAGGCAGGTATCCCCATTTTACACAGTACGGCAGGCAGATATCCCCATTTTACACAGTACACAGGCAGGTGCCCCCATTTTACAAAGTGCGGCAGGCAGGTATCCCCATTTTACACAGTGCGGCAGGCAGGTATCCCCATTTTACACAGCGCGGCAGGCACGTGCCCCCATTTTACACAGCGCGGCAGGCACGTGCCCCCATTTTACACAGTGCGGCAGGCAGGTATCCCCATTTTACACAGTACGGCAGGCAGATATCCCCATTTTACACAGTACGCAGGCAGGTGCCCCCATTTTACACAGTGCGGCAGGCAGATATCCCCATTTTACACAGTGCGGCAGGCAGGTGCCCCCATTTTACACAGTGCGGCAGGCAGGTGCCCCCATTTTACACAGTGCGGCAGGCAGGTGTCAAGTGGGGGGGAAGGAAGGGGGGGAGAGGGAGAGAGAGAGAGAGAGAGAGATAATACTTACATCTTCCCGCTCTTCGGGTCCCGCCGACTCACGTCCCTCGCGCCGGCCGCCTCCTCCTTCCATGCTTATCTCCTCTCCTCCCTCTCCGGACCCCGAGCGCTCCTGCTCGGGGGGCGGGGCTTCGTGGAATGACGCGTTTGCGTCGTGACATCACGACACAAACGCGTCATTCCGCGAAACTCCGCCCCCCGAGCAGGAGCGCTCGGGAAGAGGGAGGAGAGCAGATAAGGAGTCACAAAGTGCCACGGCGGGCGCCCCGTGCGGTTGCACGGCTCGCCCGCCGCTAGAAACGGCACTGCCTGTCATTAAAGACAAGACTTAAAATACTCTATAGGTTTACCCAGGGACTCCTAAACTGGGTGCCGAGGCACCTGGGTCACCACACTGCTTTCTCAGGGGAGCCTCAGGTGGTCCAAATAAAATGATTTGGGCCAGCATGTTTGCTTCTTGTTAACCTTATGCTGGCCATACACTAGAACAATTAGGTACGAATACACGATTTGGACACCTCGATCGATGCATCGTGTGAACATTGTGCATTATTTGGGTACGATGCGCAGTCCCGCGGGTTGAATGACGCATCCTCTGATCATACGTGCAGCCCATATTATCCGTCGGAATTTTGTGCACATCGTACCAGGGCCCTCATTCCGAGTTGTTCGCTATTTTTTTCGTTCGCACAAGGTATGCGCAAAATTGCGAACATGTTGCAAAATTGCGAATATCCGCCCACAACGTATTTTGCCAATTCGTTCGCAGTATTACACAATGTGGGCGTACGCCAAATGACATCGCAGCAATGCGAAGGCATAGCATTAACACAAACGTCAACGTAAAAATACTAAGTTTTAGTAGATTTACACATTCTTCTTAAAAGTGCACATTTTTGCGGAAAAACGCACAACAATGGTTTTTTTTTTCTATTAAGTGAAATTACACCTTTTAGTTTCAAGTCCACAAGCCCTCCTCAATTACGATTCCAATTAGTGTAATGAATGATAATGGTCATGACCAATTAAGTCTTCAAAAAATACCTGAAGAACACTTTGTAGGCATAATTGGCCATCAACATTTAAATGTTTAAAATAAAAATATAGATGTTTTAAATGTGCCTGGTCTAATTATTTTTTTTTTTTCTGTAGAGGTGTAGTTTGTGAATGAAGGTGTTTACATGTTTTTTTACACAATAACCTCCTAACTGTTTTTTTTATTTTTTATAAACTTACGTAAGATGTGTGATTTTTTGAAGGTAATCAATTTCTGCTAGCCAATCTGCTGTTCATTTATTGCATTAATAAACACAACACCCGCTTAAGTTGAAAATTTTTTTGTTTGTTGTTTTTTTTTTTATAAAACAAAAATAAAATGTTTAAATTAAAAAATTAAGCAAACTTTTCCAGCTGATCCACACTCCTCAACAATCCCTGCAGGTGTTGGCGCATGGTGGCAATAATGCCCCTAAAAGTAGTGGGATCTCCAACTGCAACATCTGAAATTAAGAGGCAACATAAACATTACTAACTAACTCACATTACCTATTATACAAGCAAGGCACAAAGCACACTTTAATGCAGGCATGTACAAACTGAGGCCCTCCAGCTGTTGTGAAACTACATATACCAGCATGTCTTGACCCAGTTTTGGGGTCAGATAATTCAAAACTGTGTCAGGGCATGCTGGGATGTGTAGTTTCTCAGCAGCTGGAGGGCCGCAGTTTGGACAGTCCTGCTTTAATGCCTAAGTTATTACATCATGTCTGTTTTAAGGATAAATCAGTAGCCAAACAACACAGAAGCCTGTTCAGCAATGTTTGTTTTTTACTTTTTTTTTTTAAAAGTGTACCACACCATGGGGTACATTTACTAATATGGGAGTTCTATTTAAGATGGGACCTTGACCATAGCAACCAATCAAAATCAACATATTATCTTGTAGAAGGCCCCACAAAAATGACAAGTATAATCTTATTGGTTGCTATGGGCAACATCCCATCTTAAAGAGAACTACCATCTTAGTAAATGTAACATCATGTTGGCATTCATTCACATCTGGAGTGAAGTCGACTTATCTTTTTGGGGGTTGGCCCTGCATCATCACACTGCATATCAACATCTTCAGAAGGACAACATATCGTAGCATACCCACACTCCCTGAAAGCCTGCCTTACTTACTACATAAGGTCCAACATGTTTTTAATTTATTTTTTTTGTGTAAATTTCAAAACTAAAATCACTGTGTCCTTAGCCAGCCTAACAAAGTGAAGCATGCGAATTCAATGTGCAAATATTGGAATACCCAACCACAAGTCTAAAAGTCCAACAACATACTACACTCCACTCACGTCTAACTGTTTAGCAGATAATGTTGCACATAAAAACCCTGTTGTCCTGGGCAACCCTGTTGACATAATGAGTGTTGACCTAGAGTGGGCATCCTCAACATTGCACACGTAGACACTGTACATCTAATGTTCCTCACACAAATGTAAATGCAACATCCATACCATGATGAAGAAGACAAACATTTTACCTTGGCAAAAGATTTTACCCAGTACAACACTGCATTTATTAGAATGTGTAGTTAAATTCGGTTACAAATTAAATGTCAATGAGTGTCAACTTACTGTCCTGTGGCACTTGAACTCCTCCCAGAAGTGCCTCCGGGGCCTCTGCTGCCCATTCTGAAGGTGGGGAAGGATGCTGGATGGGGGGTAGGAGGCTGGATGGGGGAAGGAGGCTGGATGGGGGAAGGAGGCTGGAAGGGGGATCTTGGTACAGAGGGTGGGTCAGATTGAGAGGGGGAGGGTGGCGGAGAGGTGGGTTGGGTCACAGAGGGGGATGGGGACAGAGAGGGGGAATGGGAATGAGAGGGTGAGGTGGGCGGAGAGGTGTTTTGGCCAACAGAGGTGGAGGGGGACAGAGAGGGGTATTGGTAAACAGAAGGGGAGGGGGGCTGAGAAGGCGACTGGGAAGGAGAGGGGGATTGGGCGACAGAAGGGGAGGGGGGCTGAGAAGGGGACTGGGAAGGAGAGGGGGATTGGGCGACAGAAGGGGAGGGGGCTGAGAAGGGGACTGGGAAGGAGAGGGGGATTGGGTGACAGAAGGGGAGGGGGGCTGAGAAGGGGACTGGGAAGGAGAGGGGGATTGGGTGTGAGAAGGGGAGGGGGGCTGAGAAGGGGACTGGGAAGGAGTGGGGGATTGGGTGTGAGAAGGGGAGGGGGGCTCAGATGGGGACTGGGAAGGAGAGGGGGATTGGGTGTGAGAAGGGGAGGGGGGCTCAGAAGGGGACTGGGAAGGAGAGGGGGAATGGGTGTGAGAAGGGGAGGGGGGCTCAGAAGGGGACTGGTCGGGGCTCCCAGCAGCAGCAGCTTGCCGTTGTGCTCGGCCTAGAATGACATATGTCATATTTTGTTTGTAGCATGAAAATTTATAACAACAGCATGTTTCTATTACTCTGTTCTGTCCCATGTTAAAGACACAGGGGTAACATTAATAGGTTTTTCTAATTTTGAAACTGGTGAGGTTGCCCATAGCAACCAAACAGATTATATGTAACATTTATTAAGCTGCTTCTAGAATATAATAGATTGAATCTGATTGGTTGCTATAGGCAACATCTCCAGTTCTTTAAAAAAAAATCCCAATTAAAATTACCACACTGAGCAAGTTAGTGGGTTCAGTTGACAGCCTGTGTAGCAACTCTGTACAACAACATGCACTTTTTCAGAAGCACCTTGCTACACAGTCAGTACTGCTTGCCCTACCCACACACACTCATGTTTATTCTACAAGTTTATTGTAAGTGTGCTAATTTTCACACTCTCACTTAGTGAAAGTATGCAAAGTATTTGCGAAAATCTGTTATGCACTGTAATATATTACTTACTGCGCCCACGTAGGGTCCGGATTTGTTGTCTCAGCTCCGCCAACAGGTCCGGCGTACGCCTGCAGAGATCGCTCCAGCGCCTCTCGAGCTGGATCACGGACCTCCGGCTGCGGACGCGGGTCCGCAATAAGCGGCGGACCTCCGCGTAGGCCTCGCGCTTCACCGTTTGGGACAAAGGGCCCTGCGCGGCCTACACGGCGGTCCATCACTGCCACTAGGACGCGCAGCTCGCGGCGCGTGAATGCTGCTGCGCACATCATGGCAATGGCGTTTTCCATATATGGGCTTATATTTATAGTTTTTGGTTGCATGTGATTGGTTGGAAATGTATGGTGTCATCTGTAATCAACTTTATTGATATGTGTACATTGATGTGCAGGACAGTTTGTACAGTTCTCATGTGCGGAGATTCGCACCCGCGGACACACACACACACACACACACACACACACACACACACACACACACACACACACACACACACACACACACACACACACTCAGATATGGATTCTCATGAAAAACAGGTTAGACTTCAAATATATCTTAAAAAATAACATTTTATAAAAAAAAAAACCCATTGGATACAACAATCTTACACAACATATATGGAAAGGAGAATATTATATAAATAAAACTACTGAAACAATATAAAATATGCACTAAAATCAACCAGAAATGTGCTCAGAAATGTCCACCGTGCTTCATTAATTTTACGCATACACCCACACAGGTGCATGCAGGGCGTTCACATAGCCAGTGCAGCAATTACTGGACCAATTAGCAAAATATACACCTGAGCGGAATTCCGCACCGGAAAACGCAAGCAGCTATAAATACCCGAACACTCGTGCATACACACATGCTACCAGCAACATGGCTACTCGTGAGCAGACGGCAGCAGAGATGGACGAGGTGCAGAAGCAGATGGCAGCACTAACACAGAGAAGATTAGCACTGCGGAGGCAGATGCTTGATTTTGCAAATGCAGACTCTGAAATTCCAGGACCCAGTACTAGACAAACTCCTTCTGCTACCCAGGAGTTAGGAGTGAATCCCCTGCCAGACATAGCTAGTGGGGAAACTGAGGGTGATTCTGGACTAGCAGCTCAAACACAAACTACACAAGCAGCTAGTGAAGAGGAAGATGGTGATGAAGGTCAGGATGATAGCTCACAGGCTACTTCCAGAAAAAAAAGAGACAGCCCGCATTCACTAAGAGGGAGTTACGGATTTTGGTCACACAGGCCATGCAAAAAATACATCGAGGACCCAAAAACATGAGTGCTGCAACCAAAGACAGAATTTGGAGGGACATCACTAATTCTATTAATGAAGTCGGCTCAATAGTCCGCACCTCGCAGGAAGTTTGAAGACGGTAAGTGTATATTGCCAGTCCATTTTCTATGCCAAGTATTATTATAAAGTAACTTAGATGTGATGTTGCCTATAGCAACCAAATGCATAGCATGTGTACTATATATTAAAGCAGGTTTCCAAAATGTAACACTACCTTGCCCCTGTTTTTCCCCACATATGTAGTTGGGCCGACTTCAAATCCCGCCTGAAGGGCAAGAGGTCTGCGGAGTGGAATGTCTCGAGGGCAACAGGGGGAGGACCAGCTGCCACTGTGGAATACACAGATCTGGAGGAGATAGCGATGGACTGTGTGAGCTACGAGGAGGGGGTTGGGGTGTCTTATATGGACACGGACCTGCCTGAAATACTCCATGCACATGACTTGCCAGGTAAGTTTACACACTTTTTTTTTTTTAATTTAAAATGTAAACAAAAGTCTCATATTGTTTTTATCTACTTTTTTTCCACTCATTCTTCTATTTGCTTTGCACATAACACAGCACAGGGGGGTGAGCAGGTAGAGTCACAGGAGGGTTATGTGGCTGAGGCTGAGGTGGAGGGACCTAGTGTGTCTGGCAGTGTGGGACCACAAATCCCACCCATCCAGATTCCAACTGGCCCCCCCACCCAACCCTCTGCTATCCCGGAAATCCTGACTGAAATAGCCAGGTATGGTGAGAGCCTGAATGCTTTTCAGGACAGGATGCTCCGGTAGGTAAGCCAGATACCTGTCCGGCTCACTGAGCACAGAACCAGTGTGGAGCAAGGTGTAGCTCAAATCTGCCAAGGTCTGGCAGAGATCAGGCAGGGACAAGATCAACTCGCCTCCTCCTTCCATGATCTTGCCAATTCCATTCGGCAAGGGCTCCAGGACATCGCTGTCTCCCTTGCCCACAGTGGCAGAGAGCCAGCCACATCAGCTCCCTCCCCTCCCCCTGCCCAGGAAGAACATCCCACTGGGCAGGGCCCTCGAAGGTCGCTCCGCAGACCAAGCCAAGAAGAACATCATCAGGCGGGGAAAAAAAAGAGAGTGATGTCTCTCCAGATGGGCAGCACCCATGTTTTACATGTTGCCTCGATGTATTTTTTGATTTTGTCTTGTGTGGCCAGAATGTAGAACTCCCTCAAAGTGAAATGTTTTGTTATAATTGTAGCCTGTGAGTTATTTGGGCCTACACCTGAGCCATCTTCCTCTTCCTAGCGTGCTGTGTATGTTTGTGTTTGTGTGTTTGTTCCGGAATCTACCTCAGTTCCCCTAAAAGTTTAGACTGGCTGGGGGTTCACTTACTTAATTGATAAAAACAAATTCGGGCAGAATAAGGGGTTACCATAGTACTGGGTTCTGCTCTGTGCATTTGCCCAATGCCATCTGCTTGCTGCTATGTCCATCTCTGTATGTGATGCTCATTTGTAGCCATGTTGTGTTGATTTTGTCCTTTATTTGAAGTAAAAAAAAATTACTTTACATTTGTTTGTGTGTTTTATTAAAGGTTATGCACTCATGAAAACTGTGCCCTGTAAACTTGAACATGGCATATTGACATTTGTGGAACAAGGGAACAATCAGAATATTAAGACAAACATTGCATAGTGTAATTTTTAATCTGTATGCCATGCACAACACTTAAATTAACATATACAACCCCCCCCCAAAAAAAAAAAAAAAATTGGGTTACTAGGGGCAACATGCCATAGTATTAGATATGGACACATATTGTTTAAATATTTTTTATTTGTTTTTTTTAAAAACACATTAAGTGTAGGCTGCCTTATGGTGCTCATGTTAATTGGTATGTAAAAGGAATATGTCTATGTTGAGAAGATTTAGCTGATGTAGTTTATTAGTTAGTTTAGTCACATTTGAGATTATAAAACAAATAATTTAAACATGCATTTAACATCAGTTAATTTTTATTGGTTCAAAAAATACAGTGCATTATTTGTGAGTGTGTCAGATTTGTTTGGCCTAAAAAAACAAATCTGAAGTGGTCATATAATTGCTGCTTGTATTATTTAGTAAGAGCAGTGTTTTGCAAGTAAATGCTCAACAGGTGAATTCAGTTGCTAATTAATTGCTAATTAGAGCAGACACACGCTTGTAACAGTACTTCGCAAGTGCTGAGTAGCTGCAGACTCACTCTTCTGCTGCGTGTAGATTGCGAAAATTTGTCAAGTACTTTTAACATAGGATACGCATTTTTGCCAAAAACATGCCTACTGCTGGATGCATACTCCCACACTAGCCGCCCACTTTCACGCCCATGTCGTAGGATTGCGAAGCTGTGCCTCTGCCACGCCTCCGCCACGCCTCCGTCACTCCCCGATTTCGTTTGTGTATTCCGAGCAGTTTTCTTTGTAGTAATTCTGCACAAGTGTCGTATCGCTATGCTTGCGCATGCGTATTTACGCTTTTGCGCATGCGCAGTTTGTGTTTTTCCTGCCGTTTGCGATGCGATGATCCGCTGCGAACAACTCGGAATGAGGGCCCATGTTTTATGCACATACAATGCATCATTCGATCAGCGCCATTTGAGCGTATGCTTTTTGTGAGGCATACGATGGATCGAGAGACGACTCAGTGTATAGGGAAGCACAATGGGTTGTAAGATCGTATGCACATAGGGGGTAATTCCAAGTTGATCGCAGCAGGAATTTTTTTTAGCAGTTGGGCAAAACCATGTGCACTGCAGGGGAGGCAGATATAACATGTGCAGAGAGAGTTAGATTTGGGTGGGGTGAGTTCAATCTGCAATCTAATTTGCAGTGTAAAAATAAAGCAGTCTGTATTTACCCTGCACAGAAATAAAATAACCCACCCAAATCTAACTCTCTCTGCACATGTTATATCTGCCTCCCCTGCAGTGCACATGGGGGGTCATTCCGAGTTGTTCGCTCATTGCCGATTTTTGCTATACTGCGACTAGTCGCTTACTGCGCATGCGCAAGGTTCGCAGAGTGCATGCGCTTAGTTATTTTACACAAAAGTTAGGTATTTTACTCACGGCATAACAAAGCTTTTTCATCGTTCTGCTGATCGGTGAGTGATTGACAGGAAGTGGGTGTTTCTGGGCGGAAACTGACCGTTTTCTGGGAGTGTGCGGAAAAACGCAGGCGTTTCAGGGAAAAACGGGGGAGTGGCTGGAGAAACGGGGGAGTGTCTGGCCGAACGCTGGGTGTGTTTGTGACGTCAAACCAGGAACGAAACTGACTTAACTAATCGCAATGTAGGAGTAAGTCTCGAGCTACTCAGAAACTGCTAAGAATTTTCTATTCGCAATTCTACTAATCTTTCGTTGGCAATTCTGCTAAGCTAAGGTACACTCCCAGAGGGTGGCGGCTTAGCGTGTGCAATGCTGCTAAAAGCAGCTAGCGAGCGAACAACTCGGAATGAGGGCCATGGTTTTGCCCAACTGCTAAAAAATTTCCTGCTGCGATCAACTTGGAATTACCCCCATAGTATGCACATCGTGTGTCATAAAACATCCAGTTGGGAGTCCGGGACTGCCAGGGAGCTTCCGGGGAGTTCAAGGGAAATTGTGAGATGACTCGTATCTTATACTGGTTGTTTAAAAGTATGGCCAGCTTTAGAGAGGCAACCTGCAGCCATTTGCACAGGCTTCACCACTAGTGTGTGGCTGTGCTGTTTCACCCGTCTCAAATTCTTCTGTGAGAACAGGTTACGCAGTGGTTCTGAAACGCGGTCCTCAAGGCACCCCAACAGTCCAGGTTTTAGGGATATACCTGCTTGTGCACAGATTATATAATCAAACTGAGTGAGGTACTAATGAAGTCATTTGTGCACAAGAATGGATATCCTTAAAACCTGGACTGTTGGGGTGCCTTAATGATCGTGCTTGGGAACCACTGAGAAAAGGAGCACAGATGCCAATACACTAAGGGCCTTATTCAGAGATGGAAGCTGCTGCTTTCATTCCTGTGCCCGTTGCCGGAGACGCAGGCGTGATAATATGCAAATGCTAGTTTTAGACTTCCCTTGGGGAATAGCGTTCACCTCAATGTGCAAGACCTGAGACCCCCATTTTCTGCACCCCATATGCAGTAACAGCACCAGTGGTTCCAGACAGGCCACCATCGGGACACCATTGCACCCACCATTGCATCCACCATCGCCACTTACACCTGCCTGTGACAGGTGCAGTTTCTCTATCTTAACAAGTTTTCTTTACTCCCAGCAGAATTCAATGCAAGTAGTGTCCCTTTTCTTCCCCTGCTCACCCTTCATTGTGGTTCATCCCTCCCATGTTTGTCACATCTCTGTATGCATCTCTACTCCACCTCTGTGTCTGTCTCTGTCACTCCCTTTAAATGAACTCTTTGGGGTCTATTTACTAAGCTTTGGATGGAGATAAAGTCGCTGGAGATAAAGTAATCGGCTCCTAACTGTCATTTTTTAAACACAGCCTGTGGCATAGCAGTTAGGAGCCAATTGGCTGGTACTTTATCTCCAGCGACTTTATCTCCATCCATGGCTTAGTAAATAGACCCCTTTGTCTCCAGTATTGTAAGCATACTTGTGTCTCCCACTGTCCCCCCATCCCATTTGTTCCATCTATATTTTTGGTGGGTGGAATAATTTAAGTGTAAATTTGGGATTGCTCACACAACAGGTTACTATTTTAGGAAAATATATATGGTGCATGGGACACAGAGCTTTGCTCCACCCCACCCCTTTCTCTGATTGTCCCGCCATGCCTGCATACACTAATGGTCATCACTGGTGTAAATCATTGATGGTTTCCTGCCATTTATGTAAACCATACATGGCACCATTGATGGAGAAACATCGATGGCCATCTCTACTATGAAGTGCAAGCAAAAATAAGCAAGGATTTCCTGCCAGGTGACCAGCATTAAGTTAGCAGAATCTCACCACTAATTGAGTCTCCCCATGGGAAATGTGAAAGAAATGCTAAGGCCACTGTGAACCAAGAAAGAACTGGGTTAAGCCCTAAAGTGCTAGGAATGCTTAAGATATTACTTCCTATGTCCAACTACCACAAGGCCTGATTCTGAGGTAGACACAGTAGCAATGTTGGACGCAAGCGGATAATGTTTTAAGTCGCCGCATGCATCTTGATAGTTATTGCAGAATAAATGTTCTTTTCAGTAGATGCTCTTGGGAGGTAACAGGGCAGGTGGCTAGCCAGATGGTGCTTTCAGCTGCATCTGAGGAGGCACTGGGCGCTATATACTGAGATGGAGAAATGGCATCTGCACAGGACAGGTGCAAGCTTCGATGTTGCAACTGATAGTGTGTCTTATACACACTGAGATGGAATAGCGCCAGAGTGGGACTCTCAGTAGGCTCAGAACCAGTGGGCCTGATTCTACATCTAGAGCTGAATGAGGCCCACAGTCTCTGGTAGACAAGCACTGACTTCTATGCCAGTCCATGTCATGTGTAGACTGCAGAGCAGCTATTATATATATATACTGTATATATATATATATATATATATATCACTTTTTGGGGCTGATGCAGAGATGTGCACAACGGTTTGTGGAGGCATATACTCAGTTACAGCTCCACTTGTGACTGAGATCAGCGACATCTGCAAAATAATAATAATAATAATAATAATAATAATATAATGTTGCAACCTTATTAAGCTAAGTATATAGATTGGGGTGGTTCATCCACAAACATGCCTAAAACTCTGCAAACAGGCAAAGAAATGCATTTATTTTATGCACTTGCAGCTTTAAAGTAGAATAGGTATATCCATGCAATATGAATATTTTTATGAAAGGTAAAGAGGGATTCCCTTGTTAAACACGTGCTTGCCCCTGGAATCCTTGCTTTTTTACAATATGCTGTTAATCATTAAAATGTCTAAATGTTGACATTTTTCCCCTTCTTTGCCCCTATCCTCCTGAGTGAACAAGAGGACGTTATCTGAAATTAGTGTCAGGAGAAATGAAAGGTAACATAAGATATCACAATGCTACAGAACACTGGCCTGATTCACAGTGTATCCTCTAGGCAGGGCATACATATAACACTACTGATGGGTGATAATAGTACATGTCAAATGTAAATACGATTTATACAAAGACAATGACCAAAATATCTCAATTGAATTCTCAGAAATGATAGCACTGACATAATATCAAACAAAAGTAGATACATCTCTTCATGTTCATACAGAATAAAAATATATAGCAATATTCATATTCTGGTTATATGTTAGTTTTTAGATTTGAATACAATGTCTTAAGTTACTAATGAATTGGAAACGTGATAAACACGTAAATTCATCAATTAAAATGCTGTTAAAATGTGGTATATAGGGGGTCATTCCGAGTTGATCGCTAGCTGAAAATGTTCGCTGTGCAGCGATCATGTAAAAAAACGGCACTTCTGCGTATGCGGCGCAATGCGCACGCGCGACATACATTCACAACAGACGATGTAGTTCTACACAAGTTCTAGCGCAGCTTTTCAGTCGCACTGCTAACCGCAGAGTGATTGACAGGAAGTGGGTGTTACTGGGTGTCAACTGACCGTTTTCAGGGAGTGTTTGAAAAAACGCAGGCGTGCCAGGAAAAACGTCGAACGCAGGGCGTGTTTGTGATGTCAAAACAGGAACTGAACAGTCTGAAGTCATTGCAAGCGCTGAGTAGGTCTGAAGCTACTCTGAAACTGCACAAAATAATTTTGTAGCCGCTCTGCGATCCCTTCGTTCGCACTTCTGCTAAGCTAAAATAAACTCCCAGTGGGAGGCGGCATAGCGTTTGCACGGCTGCTAAAAACAGCTAGCGAGCGATCAACTCGGAATTACCCCATAGTAATTATCGTTATGCTCATCCAATGTATAAGTAAATAATAATATGCAAGGCAAATTACATAGTGAGAACTAGAGACATAAAAATTGAAAACATTCCCCAACTCCACAAAGGGGTCTTGTACATGTCAGCCATTTCTTTAAGTCCAATAAATGGGCATTTCTGGGTGGCGACTGGGCTGCAAAAATGTGAAAGTATACAAGAGACATAGGGGGTCATTCTGACCCGATCGCACGCTGCAGTTTATCGCAGTCGGTGCGATCGGGTCAAAACTGTGCTACGATCGCCTCTGCATGATTGACAGGCAGAGGCGGTCGCTGAGCGGGAAGGGGCGCCGTTTCGTGGCCGTGGCCCAGCCAATGCAGGCGTGTCCGGACCGTGCGGGTGCTGGCCGCAGCGGCTGTGTGGAGTCACACGCAGCCGCTGCCGGCCGGGGAGCGACGAGTAGCTCCCGGCCAGCACGCTAAAGCTGCGCTGGCCGGGAGCTACTCCTAAAGTGCAAAAGCATCGCTGCTGTGCGATGCTTTTGCACTTCTGCGGGGGGGGTCGGCACTGACATGCGGGGCGGGATAGCCCTGTGCTGGGTGTCCCCCTGCATGTCTATGGTCATGATCGTAGCCCTGCAAAATTTTGCAGGGCTACGATCAACTCGGAATCACCCCCATAGGGGGGTATTCAATTGCCTGTGACTTGTTCGCCCGCCCAAATTAGCGTGACACCAGTGAGTAGGGTGGTACGGGGAAATATGGAGATGGTACACAATACCACCAGCCCACCGCTTAGGCATAATTTATAAGGGGCAGTTTTGTAATATGGTGTCAGTGGCATAATTGTGTGTGGCATAATATGTAATAGGCATTATGGTGTGTGTGGTATAATATGTAATAGGCATACCAGTGTGTGGCATAATGTGTAATGGGTGTTACGGTGTCTGGCATAATGTGTAATTGGCATTACGATGTGTGGCATAATGTGTAATTGGCATTATGATGTGTGGCATAATGTGTGGTAAGCATTACGGTGTGTGGCATATTGTGTAATGGGCATTACAGTATTTGGCATAATGTGTAAGGAGCATTATGGTGTGTGGCAGAATGTGGCCATGCCCCTATTGTCATGTAGCCACTCCCTTAGTTCCATGTGACCACGCCCCTCATGACATGTAACCACGCCCATTTTTAATATCAGTACCACTAAGAAGAAATTTCTACTTGCACCACTGCCTGACACCCACCACGCTTTTTGGTGATGGAATCTCGCTCAAAAGTATTTGCTACCCCATAGAGTTGCGAGCCCTTTTGAGTGAATTGGCGAAGGACAATTGAATTCTCCGGCAATTAAATCCCCCCCATATTTGTGTGGTATGTCATGGGTATGTAACCAAATTCACACAGATCTCCGTAATATATCAGGCCCAAGGTACGTTTTGCTGAGTAAAAAAGGCATTTTACTTATGCTGAACCTACAACTACAACCTACTGATATGTCCTGGCCTATAACTGGTGCATATTAGAGATGAGCGGGTTCGGTTCCCTGAGAACCGAACCCTACCGAACTTCACTACCCGAGCCCGGATCCAGTGGTGCTGTGTTGTGCTGCATCAGTTCAGGGGTGGTGTATCGTGCTGCATCAGTCCAGTCACAGTGGTGGTGTCCTCTGCTGCCATATGTCCAGTGCTGCTGTATAAGTCCAGTCCATTGTAGTGGTGCTGTGTTGTCCTGCATCAGTACAGTGGTAGTGTCTTGTGCTGCATAAGTCCAGTCCATTGCAGTGGTGGTGTTGTATATGTCCAGTGGTACTGCCGTATATGCCCAGTGATACTGCCGTATATGTCCAGTGATACTGCCATTTATGTCCAGCGGTACTGCCGTATAAATCCAGTGATACTGCTGTATATGTCCTGTGGTACTGCTGTATATGTCCTGTGGTACTGCCATATAATTCCAGTGATACTGCTGTATATGTCCAGTGGTACTGCCATATAATTTCAGCGATACTGCCGTATAAATCCAGTGGTACTGGCGTATAAATCCAGTGATACTGCCGTATAAGTCCAATGGTACTGCCATATAATTCCAGTGATACTGCCGTATATTTCCAGTGGTACTGGCGTATAAGTCCAGTGATACTGCCGTATAAATACAGTCCAGTGGTACTGCCGTATAAGTCCAGTAATACTGCCGTATAATTCCAGTGATACTGCTGTCTAATTTCAGTGGTACTGGCATATAAGTACAGTGATACTGCCGTATAAATCCAGTCCAGTGGTGCTGCCGTATAAATTCAGTGGTACTGCCGTTTAATTCCAGTAATACTGCCGTATAATTCCAGTGATACTGCCGTATAATTTCAGTGGTACTGGCATATAAATACAGTGATACTGCCGTATAAATCCAGTCCAGTGGTGCTGCCGTATAAATTCAGTGGTACTGCCGTATAATTCCAGTAATACTGCCGTATAATTCCAGTGATACTGCCGTACAATTTCAGTGGTACTGGCATATAAGTACAGTGATACTGCCGTATAAATCTAGTCCAGTGGTGCTTCCGTATAAATCCAGTGGTACTGCCGTATAATTCCAGTGATACTGCCGTATAATTCCAGTGATAATGCCGTATAATTCCAGTGGTACTGGTGTATAAATCCATTGATACTGGGTGGTCATCGATCGTTTTAGCAAGATGGCCCATTTCATTACCTTACCCAGATTGGCGTCCGCTCAAATTTTGGCAGTTTTGTTCCTTCGGCATGTTTTCAGGCTTCATGGATTACTTGTGGATCTTGTCTCGGATCGGGGATCGCAGTTTATTGCCTCTTTCTGGAAGCTCTTTTGTGCTTTGTTAAACATGAAACTCAGTTTAACCTGAGGATACCATCCACAGTCCAACGGACAGACAGAGCGTGTGAATCAATCACTGAAGCAATATCTATGTCTTTATACTGCCAAGCTTCAGAACGATTGGTCGGATTATCTTCCCCTGTCCGAGTTTGCTTACAATAACGCCTGTCATTCATCCACCAAGGTGTCTCCATTCTATTCGGTTCTGGACTTTCATCCTAGAGCTAATTCCTTTACTCCGAATTATCTATCTTCTTCCTTTGCCTTAACCTCCCTTCTCAGAGCTATTTGGAAGAAGGTACACCTTGCTCTTAAGAAAGCTGACTTTTGGGAGAATTTTTTTCCAGATAGGTTCCGACGCCCATGCACCTTTAAGGTAGGAGATAAGGTGTGGTTGTGAACCCGCAACATGAAGCTGCGACAACTTTCGGCTAGATTGGGACCTAGATTTATTGGGCCATTTCTTATTATCAAAAAGATCAATCCAGTGGCTTTTTGGCTACAATTGCCAAAGTCACTTAAAATCTCCAACACCTTTCATTGTTCTCTGATTAAGCCATATGTTATTTCCAGGAAATTTCCTCCGAAAATTATTCGGGGTAGACCTCCTGTGGATGTTCGGGACCAACAGGAATTCCTGGTAGAAAAGGTGTTGGACTCTAAAGTTTCCTGTGGTCTGCTGTATTTTCTGGTCCATTGGAAGGGGTACGGCCCAAAGGAAAGATCTTGGGTCCGGGACAGGGATTTGCATGCCCCTAGACTAAAAAAGATGTTCTTTCGGGAATTTCCTCATAAACCTGGGTTTGGTGGTTCCTTGACCCCTCCTCAAGGAGGGAGTACTGTTAGCGGCGGGTTGCGCCAGCTCCCGGACGTTGCTAGGCAATGGGGCCAATGCGTCACTTCCGCCGCTAACTCCCTGCTCCCGGCCGGTTGCCTAGCAACCCAAGACCGGGCGGCCGCCCGGCACTACAGTCCCAGCTGTTACTAATCAGCCGGGACGCCGCACGCTGCGAGCCAGCTAACAGCTGGCTCATTAGGGTCTGGGGCTGGGCTGCCTACTGATTGGGCTACAGGGGCTTTTTATGGGAGCCAGATTAGCACAGCCCCGCCGGTAATAGCTTCTTGTGGAGCTGCTTCCTGCCCTGGAGTGTTCCTGTCCTGTGATCCTGTGGTCCTGTGATCCTGTTATCCTGTGATCCAGTAGTCCTGAGTCCTGGTGTCCGGAGTTTGTTATTGAAATCTATCCAGCTTTCCAGTCCTGTGAGCCTCGAGGTCCCTGTTTACCTGCATGAATCTTTACCGGTGTTGTGAGTAGCGGCTTTGCTGCACCTTACGGCCTTGGCCGCACCTTACGGCCTTGGCCGCATCGTTCTCTTTATTTTTACTTTGGCATTCTCTGCGGAGGTTTCCGCTATAGCTGTCCTCGCCGGAATACGATGGTGTCGTGTTTGCCGTTTGGACAGCGTTGTTTTTACTATTTGTCTTGGCAGCCGCGCCGCACATACTTTTGTTGTTAGTGTTCAGTAGTTGCCCCTAACTCTGTGTTTCTGTTTTAGTTAGAGGTTCCCCGGGGGGCATCGGAGTTGGGCAGACCTAATCTGCCCTTCAAATGCGGCTGCTGTGGGCCCAAGCAAACATAGTCTTGCAGGCGTAGACTGACCACGTGGGGGAGATAATGGAGTCAGGGTTTCCATAGGGGTTGCTGCTGAACTCCGTTCCTACTGCAGCATCACGTTCCTGTACTTGGAGCTTATCCACTCTGTCTCTAAAGTTCCAAGTAAGTGAACGTAACACCTTCATTCGCTTTGCCAGGATTCAAGGGTGGTCAATCTGTTGAAATCAGAGCACTACATTTTGGCCACCGTGCTCGATCATAGGTTTAAAACCTATGTTGTATCTCTCTTTCCAGCAGACACAAGTCTGCAGAAGTTCAAAGACCTGCTGGTGAGAAAATTGTCAACTCAAGCGGAACGTGACCCGTCAACAGCTCCTCCTTCATTTTCTTCCGCAACTGCGGCTGCAAGGAATAGGATAACATTTCCTAGCCCACCCACTGGAGGTGATGCAGGGCAGTCAAGAGCGAGTGCTGACATTTGGCCCGGACTGAAAGACCTGCCAATGATTACTGACATTTCTACTGTCAATGCATATGATTCTGTCACCATTGAAAGAATGGTGGAGGATTATATGAGTGACAGCATCCAAATAGGTATGTTAGACAGTCCGTATGTATACTGGCAGGAAAAAGAGGCAATTTGGATGCCCTTGCACAAACTGGCTTAATTTTACCTAATTCCCCCCCCCCCCCACCCCCCTCCAGCGTGTACTCCGAAAGAGTGTTTAGTGCAGCCGGTAACCTTGTCAGCGATCGGCGTAGGAGGTTACTTCCACAAAATGTGTAGAAGATGATGTTCAGCAAAATGAATTATAAATTCCTCCAGGAAGACCTTGACCAGCAATTGCCTCCAGAAAGTACACAGGGACTGTGATGGTGGATTCCAGTGAGGATGTATTAATACACTGGGAGGAGGAGGATGTACACACTGAAAGGGGTGAGGAATCGGAGGATGAGGTCAACATCTTGCCTCTGTAGAGTCAGTTTGTGGAATGAGAGATTGATTGCTTCTTTTTTGGTGGGGGCCCAAACAAACCACTAATTTCAGCCACAGTTGTGTGGCAGACCCTGTCGCTGTAATGATTGGTTTGTTAAAGTGTGCATGTCCTGTTTATACAACATAAGGGTGGGTGGGAGGACCCAAGGACAATTCCATCTTGCACCTCTTTTTCTTCTTTGCATCATATGCTGTTTGGAGGCTAGTGCCATCCTGTCTGACACTGCCGTACAAGTCCAGGGGTACTGCTGTATAAGTCCAGGGGTACTGCCGTATAAGTCCAGTCCAGTGTTGCTGTCTTGTGCTGCATCAGTCCAGTGGTGGTGTCTTGTGCTGCCATTAAGTCCAGTGGTGTTGTCCTGTGCTGTATATTATTTTCTCCAAATAAAAGGGTTATATACATAACTTATATTATTATCCAAATAATTTTTACAGGGGTTGCCCTGTGTGGTGTAGGGGTATGCTCGCCTGTGCTGCATATTATAATAATAGCTCCAAATAAAAGGGTTATTATTATCCAAATTAATTTTACAGGCTTTTGCGTGTGTGTGTGTGTGTGTGGTGTGTGTGTGTGTGTGTGTGTGTGGTTTAGGGGTACGCTCTCCTGTGCCACCAATATTGTGCATGTATTACATTTGGGAAAAATTCCAGCACGTCCCATGTTGTTTGTGCGGCACAATTGTGTCGCTTAGCTTAGTCATACAGTTAACTCATTGCACCTCTTTTTCTTCTTTGCATGATGTGCTGTTTGGGGCCTAGTTTTTTTAAGTGCTCTCCTGTCTGCAAAAGCAGTGCCACTCCTAGATGGGCCAGGTGTTTGTGCTGCACACTTGTATCGCTGAGCTTAGCCATCGGGCGACCTTGGTGCACCTCTTTTTTTCTTTGCATCATGTGCTGTTTGGGGCCTAGTTTTCTTTAAGTGCCATCCTGTCTGCCAATGCAGTGCCACTCCTAGATGGGCCAGGTGTTTGTGCCGCACATTTGTGTTGCTTAGCTTAGTCATACAGCTACCTTATTACACATCCTTCTTCTTTACATGATGTGCTGTTTGGGGCCTAGTTTTTTTAAGTGCCATCCTGTCTGACACTGCAGGGCCACTCCTAGATGGGCCAGGTGTTTGTGCCGCACACTTGAGTCGCTTAGCTTAGTCACACAGCTACCTCATTACACATCTTTTTCTTCTTTGCATGATGTGCTCTTTGGGGCCTAGTTTTTAAATCTGCCATCCTGTCTGACACTGCAGTGCCACTCCTAGATGGGCCAGGTGTTTGTGCTAGACAGTTATGTCGCTTAGCTTAGCCATCCAGCTACCTCATTGCACCTCTTTTTCTTCTTTGCATCATGTGCTGTTTGGGGCCTATTTTTTTTAAATCTGCCATCCTGTCTTCAACTGCAGTGCCACTCCTAGATGGGTCAGGTGTTTGTTCCGCACACTTGTGTCACCTAACTTAGTCATACAGCCACCTCGGTTCATCCTTTTGGCCTAAAAACAATATTGTGAGGTGTTCAGTGTTCAGAATAGACTGTAAATGAGTGGAAATTAATGTTATTGAGGTTAATAATACAGTAGGATCAAAATGACCCCGAAATTCTGTGATTTTAGCTGTTTTTATGTTTTTTTTTCAAAAATCATCCAGATCCAAAACTAAAGCCAAAACACGAAAGGGTGGTTTTGGCAAAACCAATCCAGATCCAAAACATGAGCATGGAACCAGAACCAAAACCAAAACACAAAACATGAAAAGTGCCCGCCGCACAATATGCTAGCCGTGTAGAGCTGCATGGTATGACTCTGCTAATTAATCAAATTGCAATTGCCTCTTCATTAGCTCTTTACAAAGTTGGGGACTCATTTACTAAATTGCATTTCCACTGCCTGTCATATCTTAATATTCCTCACTTTGCTTCAGCATGCAGATCTAGCCTATCACCTATCCATAATTTCCACAGACAACACGATGTGAATACTCATTGAAACTAAATTAATTAAATAAACTGATGGTAATGTTGTTGTTTAAATCAATTTCTTCGTTTGGTGCTGGTCATTAAATTGTGGAATAATCAGAAAGACTGCTGTAGAACTGGAATGTCTTTGGCAAAACTGGGGAGAAATGTTATAACATGCATTGTATAGCTGATTTTCTACAGACCCACATGGTGTCTCAGTAATACCCATTTCAGACTGAAACCCCCAGGTCCCCATATATATTGCCAGAGCTTCTCCTGATCCGGCACTTGGAGATGACATAAGACTTCGACCAAACCTTTGTGGGACAACCTGAATTACCCATTTACATTGCCCTGTAACCGGGCAGCTCCAGTGTTAAAGTATATAAAGAAAGGGGAACCTCTAGTGCTCACTTCATAATGCTAAAAGGAAACACTGATACAAAGTGTTATAATTCTGCAAAATGTATTAAAAATACGTGCGAGGATATGGAACCATGGGGGTCATTCCGAGTTGTTCGCTCGCTGCTATTTTTAGCAGAATTGCTAATAGGCTAAAATCCGGCAGTTCTGCGCATGCGTATGCACCGCAGGGCGCACTCGCTAAGCAATTTCACACAAAGCTATGCTATTTTACTCACGGGCGACAAAGCTTTTCAGTCGCTCTGTTAATCGGAAAATGATTGACAGGAAGTGGGTGTTTCTGGGTGGTAACTGAGCGTTTTCCGGGAGTGTGCTAAAAAACGCAGGCGTGCCAGCAGAAAACACAGGAGTGGCTGGAGAAACGGGGGAGTGGCTGGCCGGACGCTGGGCGTGTTTGTGACGTCAAACCAGGAACTAAACGGACTGAGGTGATCGCAATCTAGGAGTAGGTCTGGAGCTACTCAGAAACTGCAAGGAAATACTTAATAGCAGAATTGCTAATCTTTTGTTAACAATTCTGCTATGCTAAGATACACTCCCAGAGGGCGGCGGCTTTGTGTTTGCATTTCTGCTAAAAGTAGCTAGCGAGCGAACAACTCGGAATGACCACCCATATCAGCATTTTATATATATATATATGTATATATATATAATTGTACCAATGGTGCCCGGCACTCCTGGTCCTGCTGATGTAAGTTGCCTGGGTGCCCTCCGTGCTGGTTAGGGCATGTAATCAGAAAAAAGACGGCGTCACTCCAGGTCTTTCAAATGGTAATGGTGTAATTCAAATAAACATCACAAAAGCCAACGTTTCGGGGCCCGTAGCCCCTTTGTCAAGGTGTGTGCAGTGTAAAGAAGAAAGAGCCTTACCTTTTAAAGATCCGTGTCACCCACTGTGAGGAGGAGCTTCGCCCGCGCCGTCACCGCTGCTGGTTGCCGGGGGACTTCCGGCGTCTCGTGGACTCCTCGTCACGCGAAGGCGCCGCCCGCTTCCGGTGTCCCGCAGTTGTGACGTGTCGATTGGGTCCCGGCCGTGGTGTCCATAGCAACCCGTGCCGTTTGCCAATGCGCTTGCGCGCCGGGTTCTGCAGGAGAGCAATAAATGTGAAAGAGTAGTGGTGTAAATCATACAGCATATTGGTGCTACATTTAAAACCTAAATTTAAGTATACATGGAAATAAAAATAAAATAAAAATAAGCCAGGTTCACACTACCGATTAACAAGGCTATATGTCCTATCATACTAGGGCCCTGCCAGGTTCTTAGATGCAATCCGGGGTTATATACCTTATATGTGTGCTTATTGTATGCAGAGAGACAGGACCGGGTTATACGGAAGAGGAAAATGGGAAAAGTGAGGGGGGAAGGGGGGGGGGGGGGGGGAGGGAAGGAAGGGGAAAGGGGGAGGGGAAGAAGGGAAGAGGGGGGGAAAAGGGGGGGGGAAGGAACGGGTAAGGGAATTGGCTACCTAAATATCTAAGAGGAGGATTGGTCAGGGCAGAGAACTGGAAAAATAGATACGTAAAGGGAGAGAGAAGTAGAGCCCACCACCCTATATTGTCTGTATAAATCAAAGGAGAAGGGGTATGCATAGTAAGTGTCCACAGGGGGCTGAGTAGATTCATGGACTTATTTCTTTGTTAAGGTGTTCCACAGGATCTGCTCATTAAGTCCTTTCGGCTGTATTGTTTCCAGCTTGAATATCCATCGTGCTTCCATATTCAGCAGCTTCCCATTTCTATCACCTCCTCTTGGACTCATGGGGATGTGATCTATAATCATGTACTTCAGCGCACTGAGTTGATGTTGCTTGTTCACGAAATGTTGGGCTACTGGTTGATCTGATTTTCCATTCCTCGGTCCAATATTGTAATTAATCCAGAATTGATCGAACTCTGATGGGTGCCCCGGCTCGGGCGATCCAGGGCTGTATTCCCTGGTCCAATAACAATTGTACCAATGGTGCCTAGCACTCCTGGTCCTGCTGATGTAAGTTGCCTGGGTGCCCTCCGTGCTGGTTAGGGCACCCAGGCACATTATTGTTATTGGACCAGGGAATACAGCCCTGGATCGCCCGAGCCGGGGCACCCATCAGAGTTCGATCAATTCTGGATTAATTACAATATTGGACCGAGCCAAGCTGTGTGACCCATTTAGATTTAAGGAGCACAGACACTTTATCACTATTGCACTTTAGCACGTCTGCACTTTTCACTGAACAGCACCAGATAAGTACAGGATAGCACGTATCCATAACCCGAACCATGGAGGTTCCACAAGCCAGTGAAGCTTTTGGCAGCCGGAGTGTGACTAAACCCAAGGGGGGCACATTTAGTTACAATGAAAGTGACGCAGAAAGACTCTTGTTTAAAGATCTACTCCCTGAGGCAGAAACACAGCTAGATGCCCAGGATACATTTAATCAGCTTTTAAAATTAAAGAAAAAAGAAATCGACTACCTTATGCATGGGATCTCACTATCCCATTACCATCGGGAACAGATGATCCCGAGGGGATTTAGGATTAGAAATGTGCCCACGCTGGGTAGATATAATCCTGATTTTTGCCATAAATGGACGGCAATATTAAATGAATGTAGCTTTGACCTAGTCCTATTAGTAGTAGAGGAAGTGGGACGAGAGATGAAGGTGACCAGAGATAAGATCAACAATTTTGAAAAAGAGAACTTAAGGACACTCCAGGAAGATTCGTCACATGATTGGATTTCCAAACTTCAAGGCCAATGTGATTTATACAAGAAGGAGCTTATACGCTTTAAGAGAAATAAGCACCTCATTGTCAAAAGTGAGACTATGAGGATAATCAAGTATATAAGTGGCTAATGGGAGGTGACACGCATAAGAGCGGCTCACGTAACTATACCTTTAAGAGGGAATGGAGGAAGAGAAGAGATGGAGGATCTAAATATAACCATTCCTCAAACAGCGACAGCGAATTCTTAGCACCCGACTCAGATGAAACCTCGACCCCGCTAAGTGAGATCCCTTTAGGGGAAGCACACGCCAAAGCCAAAGGAGCAAGAGGGCGGCCACCCGTAGAGGGGGCCAAAACAAGAGACTACAGAAGTCGAGCAGCCAAGAACAAAACCTAATATACAACCTCTCCTCAAGAACGTTCACACCATTAGAGATTAAGGTTCTCAATAAAGGTCTCTCATATGTCCCAACCAATAGACACAATGCTTTCTCCTGGAAAATGGACTTACACAAATTTTCACGTAAACTAAGGCTACAGGAATACTTCCAAGATCACACGGACACACAAACAAATACCTCGGTATTCAATAAGTTTCTAACCACCCGTTCAACTTCCACATTTGACCCCCAGTCAGCCAACCCTTTATTAAAAACCTTTATACGGCTAATGGACAACTCTGTTACGCGCTACACCAGTGCCCCCATACAACAAAGGAACAACATGTCAAAAGGTGAGAGGGATGCACTAAAGCAGGCTTGTCCAACCCGCGGCCCGCGGGCCGCATGCGGCCCAAGTCGGCTAGTAATGCGGCCCAGGAGCAGCGCTGCAGCAGAGGTTTTTTTTTCCCAGTACGGACACCACATGTGAGGCTGAGCCGGCCCCAGCAGGCTGTCAGCACATCCTGATTGGATTGCTGCTGCTGGGACCAGCACCAGCTCACGCCCTCTCCGCTGTCAGTCACAGTGTAGCCTTCCTCCGCTGCATAGCGGCACACGTGACTGAGCAGCGCGAGAGTAGAGGAGCCCAGCGGAGAAGTTGGTTGTACAAGAACACGTAAGTGAGCCGGGGGTGGGTGTCTGTCCGTGGCCGCGCCGCTGTACAGTGTCCCGGGGGGGGGGGGGGGGGATCAAGATCTGAAGTCCTGCGCCGCTGTACAGTGTCCGGGGAAGGAAAGGGGGGGGAATCAAGATCTGAAGTCCGTGGCCGCGGCCTGCGCCGCTGTACAGTGTCCTGTACAGACGTCCCTCCCGTAGTACAGCAGAGAGGAGCGGCGGACGGAGACGGAGGCAGCGCTGCAGGAGCGGTAAGTATGTGTCTGTGTGTGTGTGTGTTTTTTTACAGCTACAAGGGGCACAGTACAAGGGCGCAGCTACAAGGGGCACAGTACAAGGGGGCAGCTACAGGGCCACAACTACAAGGGGCACAGTACAAGGGGGCAGCTACAAGGGGCACAGTACAAGGGGGCAGCTACAGGGCCACAACTACAAGGGGCACAGTACAAGGGGGCAGCTACAAGGGGCACAGTACAAGGGGGCAGCTACAGGGCCACAACTACAAGGGGCACAGTACAAGGGGGCAGCTACAAGGGGCACAGTACAAGGGGGCAGCTACAGGGCCACAACTACAAGGGGCACAGTACAAGGGGGCAGCTACAGGGCCACAACTACAAGGGGCATAGTACAAGGGGGCAGCTACAGGGCCACAACTACAAGGGGCACAGTACAAGGGGGCAGCTAGTGCTACAGGGCCACAACTACAAGGGGCACAACTACAAGGGGCACAGTACAAGGGGCGCAGCTACAGGGGCACAACTACAAGGGGCACAGTACAAGGGGCGCAGCTACAGGGGCACAACTACAAGGGGCGCAGCTACAGGGGCACAACTACAAGGGGCACAGCTACAAGGGGGCAGCTACAGGGGCACAACTACAAGGGGCGCAGCTACAGGGGCACAGCTACAAGGGGCGCAGCTACAGGGGCACAACTACAAGGGGCGCAGCTACAGGGGCACAGCTACAAGGGGCGCAGCTACAGGGGCACAACTACAAGGGGCGCAGCTACAGGGGCACAGCTACAAGGGGCACAGTACAAGGGGCGCAGCTACAGGGGCACAACTACAAGGGGCACAGTACAAGGGGCGCAGCTACAGGGGCACAACTACAAGGGGCGCAGCTATAGTGGCACAGCTACAAGGGGCGCAGCTACAGGGGCACAACTATAAGGGACGCAGCTACAGGGGCACAGCTACAAGGGGCACAGTACAAGGGGCGCAGCTACAGGGGCACAACTACAAGGGGCACAGTACAAGGGGCGCAGCTACAGGGGCACAACTACAAGGGGCGCAGCTATAGTGGCACAGCTACAAGGGGCGCAGCTACAGGGGCACAACTACAAGGGACGCAGCTACAGGGGCACAGCTACAAGGGGCACAGTACAAGGGGCGCAGCTACAGGGGCACAACTACAAGGGGCACAACTACAAGGGGCACAGTACAAGGGGCACAGCTACAGGGGCACAACTACAAGGGGCACAGTACAAGGGGCGCAGCTACAGGGGCACAACTACAAGGGGCGAACGTCTTCCCGCGTCAGTGAGGGCATAATATTCATTCATTCGTTTGTAAGTATATTTTTCATTTTTATAGGTACCGACCCTTTTGGATTCTACTGGACAAGTGGTCGTGACCGGCGTGGGATGTAGGTAAGTAATCTGCCTCTCATTCAGGTATCGTTACTGTTATTTTATTTTATGTGCGGCCCAAACCAAATTTTCATCTTCTAATGTGGCCCAGGGAAGGTGAAAGGTTGGACACCCCTGCACTAAAGGATCTAAGTGGCTACAAAGATGTTGTCTTCGGTCCGGCAGATAAGGGCGGGGGTTTGGTAATCCAAGATGTACGTGAGTACCGGGAAGAGATCTACCGTCAATTGGGGGAGACACAGACATACCAAGTGCTAGAGATGGATCCAACTTATAAATTCAAACAAGAATTAGATGGTGTCCTGGAAGAAGCTGAATCCAGAGGCGACATCTCCAGCAAGATCCACAATGCACTAACGCAGAAATTCCCAACGGTACCGGTTCTCTTCACCACACCCAAGATTCATAAAGACAACAAGAAGCCTCCTGGGAGACCTATAATCTCGGCAAGCGACTCTCTATACCAGCCAATATCACAATTTCTGGACGGTGTACTACAACCTCTGGTCACGCAACAACCAACGTACATTAAGGATACAACAGATTTTCTGTTAAGGCTTAAAAATATAGACACAGTCCCACTGAACACACAGATGTGTGTAATGGACATGTGTAGTCTGTACACAAGCATCCCTCACACGGAGGGGTTGGAGGCAGCTAGAGAGTTTCTCCAGGATGAAAATATGAAGGCAGTGAACTTGGATCTATTTATGCATCTCCTCTCCCTAACACTACATAGGAATTATTTCCTGTTTGACGGGAAATACTTCCTACAACGCAATGGATGCGCGATGGGGAGTAGTGTAGCGCCAGCGTACGCAAATGTGTATATGTTTAAGGAGGAAAAGAAACTTTTCTTCAAGGATCCAAACATAGCACAACATATACTATTATACTGTCGCTTCATAGACGATGTATTTATGCTGTGGACGGGTGGAGAAAAACTTTTCAAAGATCTAATGGAAGACATCAACCTGAAAGCGAAACATATCAGGTTCACATTTCAGAATGATACGGCTAGCATGAACTACCTGGATGTGACAGTCAAAATTGAGAATAGGAAGATCAGCACCACCCTATATTCTAAACCGACGGATAAGAATACGCTGTTGAGGGCCGACAGCCATCATCCCAAGCCACTTATCAGAGGACTACCAAGGTCACAAATGATGAGAACAGCGAGGATACACAGTGACCATGACACACTAGACACAGAATTGAACAAAGTCGTGAATAGGTTCACAGAGCGGGGGTATGACTCGATCAAGCTCCAGGAGCAAAAGCGGGAAGTCCTAAATCTCGAAAGAGATATACTGCTGAGGAAAACTTCAAGGGACAACAAGGACATCATACCATGGACCAGTAAGTTCAGCACCTCCAGCCCGGTAGTTCAGAGAGCTACTAAAGCCTTATGGCCAATTATAGCAACCGATAGCAAATTAAGATGCTTTAAATCAAAGAGACCGATGAATTGTTTCACGAGAGGCAAGAATATCAAAGACTACATAGTACATTCAGATATTACAGGATTTGATACTAACCCCCCGGTGAACTTCCTCACAAAAGCACCCGGGTGTTACAAATGCCTGGGATGCACTACATGTAAATCCCTACTAACAGGATCAAAATTTAAACACCCTAGTAAAGACCAAGTCTTTAGTATCCAACATGTTCTAACTTGTACTACAACGCACATAATTTATCTTATTACATGCCCGTGTGGACTAGGATATGTGGGGAAGACAACCAGGGACCTGAGGCAAAGGATGGCACTACACAGATCGGCTATTACGGCAGCCATCAGGAATGGAAAATCAGATCAACCAGTAGCCCAACATTTCGTGAACAAGCAACATCAACTTAGTGCGCTGAAGTACATGATTATAGATCACATCCCCATGAGTCCAAGAGGAGGTGATAGAAACGGGAAGCTGCTGAATATGGAAGCACGATGGATATTCAAGCTGGAAACAATACAGCCGAAAGGACTTAATGAGCAGATCCTGTGGAAAACCTTAACAAAGAAATAAGTCCATGAATCTACTCAGCCCCCTGTGGACACTTACTATGCATACCCCTTCTCCTTTGATTTATACAGACACTATAGGGTGGTGGGCTCTACTTCTCTCTCCCTTTACGTATCTATTTTTCCAGTTCTCTGCCCTGACAATACTGCAATAGGACAAGAGGTTATCTCTATAACGTATCATATGTATAAGACCAATCCTCCTCTTAGATATTTAGGTAGCCAATTCCCTTACCCGTTCCTCCCCCCCCCCCTTCCCCCCCCCTCTTCCCTTCTTCCCCTCCCCCTTTAGTGTGAACCTGGCTTATTTTTATTTTATTTTTATTTCCATGTATACTTAAATTTAGGTTTTAAATGTAGCACCAATATGCTGTATGATTTACACCACTACTCTTTTACATTTATTGCTCTGCTGCAGAACCCGGCGCACAAGCGCATTGGCAAACGGCACGGGTTGCTATGGACACCACGGCCGGGACCCAATCGACACGTCACAACTGCGGGACACCGGAAGCGGGCGGGCGCCTTCGCGTGACGAGGAGTCCACGAGACGCCGGAAGTCCCCCGGCAACCAGCAGCGGTGACGGCGCGGGCGAAGCTCCTCCTCACAGTGGGTGACACGGATCTTTAAAAGGTAAGGCTCTTTCTTCTTTACACTGCACACACCTTGACAAAGGGGCTACTGGCCCCGAAACATTGGCTTTTGTGATGTTTATTTGAATTACACCATTACCATTTGAAAGACCTGGAGTGACGCCGTCTTTTTTCTGATGATATGTATATATATATATATATATATACACACACACACACACACACACACACACACACACACACACACACACACACACACACACACACACGCACACCTAATATCGGTAAATGAAAAATTACATACAAACATATACGCAGGCATAAATACAAAAAAACCCTTAAAAAACGTAAGTACAATCCAGTGCATACAATCGTTTAGAATCGGCGGAGATTGGTGGTGGAACAGGGAGATTACACACTTGAAATCCTGATGAAGCCTCCAGGATTTGGTGGCAACCCTCCAAGAGGCTTTTCCCTTCACCCGGATTCCTGGATTCTCCAGGAATAAGGGGACCCTGGGAGTACCAGCCGTGCTCCTTGGCAGCCGAGGAACTCAGTGAACTACAGTGACTGTCTTGCGAGTTGATGACATCAAATCTCGCGAGACTGTGTTCATCCCAGACTGAGCCGAAGCTGCTGTGATGCTGCCATCAGCAGCTCTTCCTCAGCATTTCCCCGGGCAGTGGTGGTGAAGTAATGCCGGCCCGGCTCATGTGAGAAGAGCAACGAGAGCTGACAGGCATGTCACACATATATTTATAATATAATGAGCATGCATGAAACAAATAGAGGCTCATGTTATACTTATATATAGCTATATGTATATTTTTTTAATCACTAACAGGTACCTTTTAGTAGTGCATTTGTTTGTTTAACCTGTTGAAGCTTGATATTGATTAGGTTGTGTGCAACACTAATGGACCCTACATACTGCGCAATCTGCCGCCGAGCTGACCGACGGCGGATACAGCTGACGGGCAACCCAGCGGCGGGGGGGCAGTGATGGGGGGAGTGAAGTTTCTTTGCTGGAGCCTCCACACTGAAAGATATGAACGGTATCTCGTTCATTAATGAACGAGATCGTTCATATCTTTCACTAATATCGCCCAGTGTGTAGGGCCTATTAGACTTCCATGGTTTTTCCCTCTTTACACAATCTAGTTTTAAGGCATCAAATGCCTGTAATTTATCCAAGTGGCAACAATTATATTCCTATTTATATAGATACACTGTTTCATTTAGATTGAACGTAGAATATTTTATAAATCTTATACATCACTTTATTTACATGAACACCACTTGGTGCCGTGGTGTGTGTGTGTGTGTGTGTGTGTGTGTGTGTGTGTGAAGAGGGTGTGTGAATCTCCAGGAATCGATGATGCACGAGGTGGCAACCCTGCCTGATACGCGGGTGAAATGTGTTGATGAGCACAGAGTGAAGAGGATGCTGACATTTGAAGAATACAGCAACCTATCCTATCTAACAGCAGACATATGGAGGATCTTTAAGAATTTAAGGTCAAACCCGGTTCCTACCATCTGAGTATACTGAACCCTACATATAGTTTAATATTTTTGCACATATTTTGAATCAATTTTTAGAAATGATAACATTTTGAATCAGTGTTTCATTTTAGTATTATGAAGTGAGCGCTGGAGGTTCCCTTTTCTTTATATACTATACATATTGCAGGGTAGGCGGATTCCTGCTTCCTCATAAGCAGCTACTTTATGATCAGTGAAAAGCGCAGTCTACATACCACCTTTTTCCAGCTCCAGTGTTAAAGCCTGCAAGCTACCCAGGTCGAAATGGCAGGGCAGTCAACCCGGGTTATTTTACAGAAGCCCTTTTACACCAAAACCCGACCCGGGCCGAGATTGCAAGGGTAGTGACTGTAAAAGGGGTATTAGTAGGAATTGTACTTCTAGTCTGTATGCAAAAAGGAGGAGAAGCTATTACACCAATATTTTACTAGTACTAACATTTGAGGATTTTTCAACCAATTAAAGGCAAATTTATAGAAGTGGTACAATTTGTCTTTTTGTGTGTGTAGGAACACAAGTCATGAAAGGAAGCCGGTTGCCACCCTTGGGATTGGGACTTTTCCTTATCAATGTGATTAAATGTGCATTATACTGAAAGGTGCTTAATATGATGCTAAAATTTGTAGATTATTTGTTTTTGAAAAAACATAAGAGCATCATATCCCTAAATCTATTCGATAATTATTAACAAAAAATTGCCATTTTCTGAACTCCCATAAAAGCATTACTAATGTAGCAGAAGTGACAATAAACTCAGTTACCTGTGTCATTCATGTCTCTATTCCTTATATTATTCACACTGTCTTCTTATAATCTTTTATTACTTTATATGTTAGTAAAACAAGCTAAACTGAGATGCGAGGAGCAGCTATTTTAGTTCTTGCATATCTCAATAGGATTAACAGAGCTTGGGCCTGATTCAGGGGTGGACCCTATAGCACAGCCCCATTTCTAGAACGCCCTGTGTTGTGACCCCCAAACATTAACAGCATGTCAAGCTGCTGCTTTGGGGCACTGACACTGTTGCTGCACAAACAGATATGCAGACATTAGAGATGTACTTAAATAATGAATTTACATACATGTCTGACTTAGGGTCTTATTCAGAGTTTGATGCAGCCGCTGCGTTCGTATGTATGGCCACGTCCAAAGGCGCTGCGCACGTGCAGCAGCTAGAGTGAGCATGCACGACCCTTCAATATGCGATCACATCCTGGAAGAATGCAATCACATAGTGATTGACAGGCGATGGGCACCCGGGGGCAGCGACGCATTGCGGGGGGCCGCCACACATACTGGGCAGCCTTGCTTTGTTCTGGGTGGCCCCCAGCATTTGAATAGCACAATCTCAGTTTTTGCTAATTTAACAAAAACTGCTATCAACTCTGAATAACCCCTAGGCTTTCAATTACTCTACCTGTGATACAGGACCCTATTCATGTTGCATTGCAGATTCTGCTAATAAGTAGAATCTGCAATCCTTTCTATTGCATGCTGGGGGGTGCCCAGCACGGGGCAAGGCCACCCAGCATGCTGACCACCCAGCGCAGGGCAAGGTCACCCAGCATGCTGACCGCACCGCCCAGCGGCTGCGACCGCAATTTAATTGCAGTCGCAGCAACTGTAGATGGCCCCATGCTGGCGCGCGCCGCCATTTTTTCCTTCAGAGCAGCCAAGTGATGTCACGCAGCCACCCCAAAAATGGTGCTGAACCACCCCCATTTCGTAGCATCCCAACAAATGTAATCCTACCTGACAGGACTTGTAAGTGCACATTGGTGGCTAATTGGGCAAATTGCGGTTGCGATTTGTCCTGAATAAGGCCCATTATTAGGTTATATAATTGTCACAGTTGCTTCCTACTAAGAAAAAATACACCCCAGCAAACATAACTATTCACTGCTATACTGCAATTGTAAAAGAAAGCATTGTCCCAGATATGATTTGCAAGGCAGTGATATACTGTAGATGCCTGGGAGTCCTAATTAAGGCATTTCACTAAATATAATAACACTGACCCTATGCAAACGAGCATGCTTTACAGCGTCATTTATTTTATGTAGATTATTTTATGTATTTTATGTAGAATTCTCTTGATTAAAAGAGCCAACAAAAAAACCCCAAAATATATACATAAAAGATAAAAAATAAAAACAACATGAGTACTTAGGGACAATTTAGATCCAATTTGCTATCTAAAACTTCCCAATAACTACTTCAAGTGTGTACTCATTTCTTTTTGTTAATTCAATTATATGTTTTATTTCATTGTAAAAAAAACAAACAAAAACATAACAATAACAATGATATAAGTCAAGATCCCAAATATCTAAGTTACTAATTTTTCCCATATCTCAAGTCGAGGTCAGCGAGAGCCGAGGGAAATAACAAGCCTTGAAGAGCTAATAACACATCCCAATACAGTTTTTTACTAACTGACAAATCTTTACCAATGCTCTCTCCTGGCAGAACTGGCCACTTCCTGACGTGGAAATGATTCAGTGTACATGAATCTGATATTACTTTTCCAAACTGTCAGGCTCAGTTTAAATGACTATTGCCTGAAAAAAAAGATAGCAAGAAAACATAGTTATATTTATTAAGTTTGGCACCTTTATTGCCTTCATATTGCAACTGTTTTCCCATTTGTATGAACACTGTTCTGAGCTAGTGTATAACTCATAGCTTACCAGGGCAGCTTAGCCTCACTGGTGGCACTGCAGCAACTTGAATTCTGCTAAGACTTCTGCAAATATTTCATTGTCTCTTTAGATTGTGCAAAAATATATGTCCAAGGTATAGAGCTGAGCAGTGGTGGTTGAGCTGTCCATTTATTTGTGGCTGTAAACATATTGGTTTAGGTCAGTGAACAAGACTCTACAAATGAATAGGCATTGGGATGCACTGATAATTGGAAACAGACTATGGGCCTGATTTTTATTTGCATGCAATTGCCAATGTTCAAGCAGTTGAGCAATTGTTTGCAACAGCACATGCGCAACCGTTTCTGAAACGGTGCAAGTCTTACACACAGTGTATACACAATGGTGCTGTTACAATAGATTAAGACAGTATCAGAATGGTGGTGGAAAAGTGATGTACGTTCCTGAGCAGTGACTGGGAGGTGGCTAGTAGTGCATGCAAATATGGGCTATTCAGTGGGCGTAATATAGTACTGTCATGGGCATGTTGATGCAAGTGAAGACGTTCACAGACACCCAGCTGCAGGCCATGGTCAGATGGAGAAACTGCACCTGCCAGGGCTGGTGCAATCTACAATGGAGCAAGCAATGGTGGCGTATAAGGATGCACCAATTGGTATTACACTATGCACAGGTGCCAGGAGTGGGTGTCTCAGTCCTTGTTCATTCACCCTCACGGATGTATATAAGGGAAGGAGTTTGTAGCCCATTTGCATAAACTCACAAATGGGCGACTTCTGTGTCCCACTCAGGCTCAGGCCCTATATGTAACTGGCATGCTCAGATTGGCCATCACACTTAAGCTGGCCATACACTAGGTCAATATCATGTACAAATACACGATTTCGACGGTTTCATACAATGCATCATGTGCACATTGTGCATGTTTTGGGTACGATTACAATGCGATGTACGGTCCCGCTGGTCGAATTTTGCATCCCCCTGATCATACGTGCAACCCATATTATCTGTCATAATCGTATGCACTTTGTACCATGTTTTATGCATGTACGATTTTGAGTGCCAATTGCATGGACTTTATATTTTTGTGAGGCACACGATCGATCGTTTAGCGACGGGCCGTTAGCACATCGTGTGTCACTCGTGTGTCCGGGACTGACAAGGAGCTGCTGGGGAGTTCAAGGGGAATCGTGATACGGCTTGCATTGGATGCAGGTCGTCCCAATGTATGGCCAGCATTAGCCTGTACTTATAAACTTAGGCACCTATATATCACCCTCTTTGCCTTTCGTGTTTGGGATTTAATGCTATTATATCTGCACTATCCTTTCCCTAGTCAGCTTCATACAGTTGCAGCCATAACTTACTGTTTTCACATAGAGGAAATCAACAGTTAGCTTGGAGCTCTCATCTCCATAAACAACCCTTATTACTCCATTGCTGCAACTGAACAAGAAAGGTGCAGCAGTCTTTTTATACTTCAGTGAGTTTTGTCTGTAATGTCTGGGGGATTATGAAGGCACATTCGGACCTTGCAAAGTGACATTGACTAAAATGTTTAGACAATGTGAGAAACCTTATTTAACCATGTAGAAGCTTTGTGAGACTCAAGTAAGTTCAATAGTCTTATATGGAGGTCTCAAAATGGGGTTGGACTCTCTTAGAGATTGTTCCACTGGTGCCTCTGGATACCCGTATGACCCTGCCCAAAGTAAAACACCTCCTCCATTATCTACAGATAGTTGACAATTGTGTTTTGCACCCCCAATACCTCTGATATTACCAACTTTTTGCTCCTGTACAACTTATATTGTAGAATTGATTTTTGGTTTATTTACCATCATACTTTGCTCTCTGATTTCTCCATGCACACACCCATGGGCATTACTATAGTGGGTGCAAGGGGTGCCATTGTTATGGGGCCCAGAGGCTTAGGGGGGCCTGGACCCAGGTTATAAAGTTGCATACCATTTTTCCAGATTTGCTTGCTAAGCAATAGGGTCTGATCCATTGCCCAGCTTGAATTGTGTGATATTACATTTTCAGTGAGAGGAGAGTGTAGTGGATGTTATAATGATAAGGGGGCACTGTACTGTGGCATAATTTGAACTGGAGGCGACTGTAATGTGGCACAATATGAACTGGAGGGCACTATACTGCGGTATAATAAGAACTGGGGCACTGTAATGTGGCATAATTTGATGTGAAGGGCACTCTAATGTGGCACAGTATGAACAGGGGGCACTGTACTATGGTATAATATGAACTCTGAACACTACGCAATAATGTGAATTGGGGATACTGTGTGGCATAATGTGTACTGGCAGCCCTACAATGTGACATAATGTAAACTAGAGAACTATGATTGTTCATAAAATAAACTAGGGCACTACTATAGGGCATAATATTAAAAAGGACACTGCTATGGTTCAGAAAATAAACTAGGGCACTATTATAGGGCATAAAATTAATAACTGCTGCAGAGGGTTATCTCTCAAGAAGAATTACCCCTTCAATATGTTGCTATGGGGCCCACAGAGTTCTGGTTACGCACCTGCACACCCCTTATAGTAAAAAATATGTTTTGCTGAGACAGACACTCAAATCAAATAAGGCCTTAGATACCCCCTTTACTATTACTGCAGCTCATGTTGCCAATAAATACTGGCATGAGACATGAGTTATAAGCTTGATATTTTTACACATGAGTTCTACAGCAAAACCTATTGGTATCTATCTTGCTGCAATCAATCTCAGCTCAACAGACCAGCCCTTCTCAAAGCTCTATGCTGCAATAATAATAAAATTATTGAAACTGATCTCACCTGAGCTTATACATGGGACCGACTAGGGCAGGCATGTCCAAACTGCGGCCCTCCAGCTGTTGAGAAACTACATATCCCAGCATGCCCTGATACAGCTTTAGCATTCTCTGACAGCAAAACTGTGTCAGGGCATGCTGGGATATGTAGTTTCACAACAGCTGGAGAGCCGCAGTTTGGACATGCCTGGACTAGGGGTTGTACCTATGTATGAGGTGAGTAATAACACAATTAGAACCATTGACAGAACCTGCTTTGCCTATAAACATAAGATCCACATGATGTTCTTTTCAACAGGATAGACTGGGTGTTTATGGATCTGACGCTTAAGGCAATAGTGGTTGGCAACTCCATTTTGGCACAAATAATTGCCCTGTACTTCTTCAAGAAAGTAAGAATGAAAATTGACAGATTGGACTGAAAATAGACTATTTGACTATTACACATGGAACTACGCAAATGTGTCCCTTGTCCATTTTACTTGGTATCAGGTCAGATGGTAGACAGTAACCATGTTGACTTTAATAATGTCAATACCGCAATATCCCAAATAGAATGTCGATATAGTACAACATGTCAACATTCTCAGAATGTCAACATGTTCTCAATGTTGACATATGAAATGTCGCCATGTAAAATTTTTACATTCTCAGAATTGCGACAGTTAGGGTTAGGTGCTGCTGCATGGGTTAGGGTTATGCTGTATGTGAATGGAGCTGGGTTTGGTGAGGTAGTGGAGATATACTTACTATAACCACTGCTCATCACAAGCTAAGGCCAGGATTCAATTACTACATGTGAAAAAGGGAGGTAGCCTGGGGCTTTAATGCCCGGGTCTATTCAGTTGTGCTCCCTTTTCCCCCGATATGATTGTTAATGCACGTTAAAGTAGCATGTTAATGGGAGTTAACATGGGTTAATGGATGTTAACACACAGAATCAATTAAAACTTAATGGATTCATACATTAACAGGGTTGCAGCACCCGTTAACCCGCTAGTTATCTGGGATATTTTTTTCGACCTGCTAAGGCAGGTGAAAAAAATCCCATATAACACCTGGTTTCGGGGCTAATTGGATAGCCTCGGGGGATCAATTAGCCAATGGTAATCTACCATGGCTAACTGAATTCCGGCCTGAGCATGTCGACATTGCAACCATGCTGGCATTCTCATGTCAACCTCATGGGTGTCGCCCTAACATACCACACCCATGTTAATTATGCACCCTCAATAGTTTTTGTTTTATCACTGTTGTTTCCAATTGTAAAGCTCAATTATGAGTTTCCATTTGAAACTGAATGAATGTTTTACCAAACATTCTATATTTCCTTCAAGAGTTGCTATGACTCTCATTATTTCAGGCTCTGCAGGGAATGTTTAGAAGGTTCATGTATGCTAAAACGTGCCATGGTTAGGATTTTACTAGGCCCACTGATTATGGAGGCTTGGAGTTCAACATCTTCTGTTTACTTCCATGCAGTTAATCTAGCTAAGATTGTGAATTGGAATTCCAACTCAAACTACAGGCTTTGTGTTATATGTCACCAATCTCACTAAAATAAAGTTTAGAATTGGATACACAGCTTCTGCAGAGTTTCTGAGGGAAAGCAACATCTGATGGTGCCTTATGTGCTGAGAAGGGGACAAATACACGAGGAAGTGATGCATCTATGCTTCAATAGTAATGTGTTGGTAGAAAGATTGTCATACCCAGACATGTCTTATTATTGCTTACCCTACCTTGCTTTTCATCCTTCTTATGTAACTGATCCTTTTATATTCATTCCTAATGGATTCACCTGCTCTGCCCTTCCTCTATCTCTGACTTTCTGTGATTTTAGCTTAGATGTCACTGTAACTAAAATGGAACAACTGTGCTTGATTACAGCCCCAAGTTACATGTTATATCAAAGTTATACTTTCCGCATGTGCTGAATAAGAATCATCTGCCTATATTTTTATTTGTGGCTGGGAAGATGATTTGGGCAGATTGCTCTTTCAGGCTTTAAAGACTAAAATCTTTAACTAACCACAAATGCTCTATTAGCTCCAGGATGCAGGAAACCAATTATACAATCTGTGACCAGAAGGTGTAAAATCCCTAATATGGTACAGAGAGCTTTGTAATCTGTCAATTATAGGTGTTGGAGATGTAATATAGCCTGGGGAACATATTTCCATGTGTTGAGCCTGCCTCCATATCTCCCCACAGAATGATTACTCTTATATGTACAGCAATTTCAGTTGAACATTGCTTGATGGTGGCAGGTCTCATCCTCAACTCATTCTCCAACTCCAAATGGTCCACGTCATTCTCCTGAACCTTGCAAAAGACATGACCTAAAGACACTGGCTATCTGAGGTTATCTCTTGTACAAGAGTATTCACGTGGTAAGCTCTTCCTATATAAGCTCCCTATACCAGTGGTTCTCAACCTCAACCCTCACGTTTTATCACCAGATAATTAGTGACACAGCAAAATTAAAGATATTCACAAAACATGACCTGTTGGTGGTAATGATTACTGGAGAACCACTGCTCTATACAAAAAATTTATGCTGCTCGCTGCCATTGGTTACATCTTCTGAATAATCTGGCAACCATGGAGAAAATACCTGCTTACCTACATAATAATTTCCATTAATTTCAGTAGGTGTGGAGTAACTAGTTTATATATTATAGCTCTATGCCTCAAGGAGGATGTCCTGCAGATTCTCTAGATGCATACTCTGTGCCCATGTAAAAACCTTTATATCTGTTCCTCCCTCTTGGAACAGGAAAAGGGGGGACAGGGAAGGGAATAAGGGAGGGAGATCTTAGAAACAGTATATTCATATAGAAATATAGAAAAAAAGATTCCGTAGAGAATATCAACTAAATGCTGGAGGAATATGAAAATAAGAGGTCTATTGCTTATACCAGTGGTAGCCAACCCTGGTCCTCGAGAGCTACCAATAGATCACGTTTTCCAGATCACCTGGCAGGTGCACATTTAAACACTTAACTTGTGATTCTGTGAGGAGACCTGAAAAACGTGCACTGTTGGTAACTCTGGAGGACCAGGGTTGGCTACCCCTGGCATACAGTATATTCAATTCAATTCAACTTTATTGTCCTCAACAATTCACATACATGAACAGTCAATCAAAAGAGTCATAAAAAGCATAAAATAACTTTGCCACCCTAACCAACTTCCTCAAGGTCAGTGAGTATAATTTAACATTTATTGTTGTTGGAAAGACATTTTAGTCAACTAGTATGTATTAAAATAGATCTATATAGTTTATTTGATGGCAGCATAGCAAACACTTCATGGTTCGGGTGGGACAAGTCTCCTAGTATGCTTTGTAATTTATTGAAAATCCTTTTTTCATAAATTTTATTTATCTCCTGCATACTAGGTAGATGTAAACCAATCACTTTACCAGCTGAACCGACAACCCTTTCAAGGGACTTACGTTCCGCTGCTGTACGGTTACCAAACCACACAACAATCCCATAATTTGAAATGCTTTCAACGATGCAAGGATAAAGATTCACTAGAATTTCCCATGACTGGAGTACAACCAGACTGGAGTGCAACCCAACAGGAACCGGACTAGAGAGCAACTGGACTGGAACCGGACTGGAGAGCAAAGGTACAAAGGATTGCAAGTACTAAGGTAAAACCAGCAAACTCTGGGGAGCTAAGCTACTAGGCTCACACACTGAGCTGTGTGACTCAAGGAACTGGCAGCTTCTGAAACTCAGGTCTCCCTACTTATACCTCTTGGTGCTTGGTGAATAGAGTCAGGTGATTCAGGGAGTCTCAGGCTGGCACAGGATTGGATAGCTTATGGTCAGGTGATCAGACCCTGTCATGGCAGTACTCCAGGTTAGGCTCTGATGTGGATTGAGGACTAGCAGGCCGGGAAAGCACTGAAGCCTAAACATCTTTAAATGAATAGAGGATGCTGGCCTTTAGGCCCAAACACCAGAAAGCTGAGCACAGTGGAGAATCATATGCTACACACAGGATACTGCTGATTACTCACAGAGAAATTCCTACCCAGGTGGTTAATCAGGAGTAACACAGACTGCAGGGGAGAGAGGAGAACAGTCCGTATTCACCCCTGTTGGCTTTCCAAACTTTGGGATCCGACGTCAGTCTTCTATCTGCCGGGATCCTCAGCACTGGCATTTCGTACTGAATCCTAATAGAGAACAGCATTAATTTACGAAGGAAAGCAAACTGAAGTATAGCATGGGAGTTTAAAATTGGCACCATATACAATGTAATTATTATTATTGTCCTTTGTTACTGTTGTTTGGGTCACACCAAACTGTCCCTCTCGGTGCGCCAGGTCCCATGTATTGGCAGATCCTACGATGGTGGTAGGTAGCAGAGGTGTGCGATCAGGGCCAACTCAAGGCACGTTCCTTAGAAGAGGCCATGCTGTGCACCAGACTCTTAATGTCGGCCGTCAGCGCTCCACCCTTTCAAATAAGGTGTCAGTTCAACAGCCAATCAGAGTGCATGGACCGGCAGTGGCTCCTAAATGGCTGCCAGACCGCAAGCTTTGATTGTCTCAAAAACCGGAACCAGATTTCACATACCCGGCAGCAGCGGAGACTGGACTGAGGGCCAGGAGAGGCGCGTGCGGCACTCTCCTCCCCTGAGACACAGCAGCAGCGGAACCCCAGCAGCGGGAGCTGGGGGCATCTGTGTATCTGGAACTGTGGGGACCATATGTGTATATGGCACTGTGTGGGCATATGTGTATGTGGCACTGTGGGGGCATACTTGTATCTGGCACTACTGGGGACATATGTGTATCTGGCACTGCTGGGGGTATATGTGTATCTGGCACTTTTGGCAGCATATGTATATCAAACAATAGACTATTAGGGACATATGTGTATCTGGAACTGCCGGGGGCATATTTGTATCTGGCACTGCACTATTGGGGGCATATGTGTATCTGCCACTATTGGGGCATATGTGTATCTGGCACTGCACTACTGGGGGCATATGTGTATCTGGCACCTCACTACTGTGGACATTTGTGTATCTGCAGTATTGGGGGCATATGTTTATCTGGCACTGCACTATTGGGGTCATATGTGTATCAGGCACTATATCTGGTGTTACTTAGTAGGACGCTGAGGAAAAAAGTCACGCAAGGAGCCACACATATGCAGTAATAATAATAATAATAATAATAATAATTATAATTATAATACTAATAATAGAAACCTAGTAGGCAGGTCAGAGGTTGCCTCTCTGACTGGTGATACTGGTCCTAGTGCCCAGAGGGAGAGGAAGGTAAGATAGGGCCAAGTGTTCTCTCTACCACCATTCAACACATCCGCCTCAATCATTATTCTTGCTCAAAATGTGCGTCTTTGCTACATTGCTAGCTTGCAGTGATCAATTTCATGTGCTACATTTGTAAAAAAAGGGCTCTGATGCAAGTGGCCATGGCGTTTTCTCTTGCCATGCTTCATAAGTGAGTTTGTATGTGTGTAAAACCAATTCCACTGCCATGAAAGTTGCTGCTTAATGTCTATGGTAAACAATGAGAGGCTTTTTGCTGCATTTGTAAAGCAACTAAGATACAAAATGGAAACACAAAATGGTACTCTACTTCTTTTGGAGCGTCTCAGTCACACCTGGCATCTTGCACCATATGGCGTACAGACAACTTGTAAGTGAGGACACATCTGTATGTGCAAACTCTTCCAAGGTAAGTAAATCTGAAAAGCCATCTTAACAGATACATTATTGTTTATAGACTGTTATCCAAAATTTGGAAACAAATTGTACCCTCTTTGGACTGATACTAGGGTAGATGTACTAAGCCTTGGAAAATGATTAAGCGGAGAGAGATAAAGTACAAGCCAGTCAGCTCCATACTGCCATGTTACAGGCTGTGTTAGAAAAACGAGTTAGGAGCTGATTGTTTGTTAGTTTATCTCTCCTTACTTCATCACTTTCCAAGGCATAGTACATCTGCCCCAGTGTGAAAAGACAGACCATTTAGATGGAAGAGCTCTTCGATAAATAGTTTTTAGAAGGAAGATGCAGCTGGTAGTGCTCTTAGAGGACTGAAAGGAGACATCTTTGAAAAGTAATCCACCCACATGATTGAAGTTATTGTGGGTGATGGACCCATAAGAAAGTCCATAGCAATATAAGACCATGGCTTATCTAGAACAGGAAAAGTAGGAAGAGGACCAGTAAGAGCTTGACAAATATTTTATTTTGGGCACACATAGGACAACCTAAGACAAATCTATGACATATTTCTCTGAACTGGTCCATTAATTGTTTTTTAATTGATCAAGTGCAGGGTCTTCTTAAAGCAAGAATGACCTGCAAATTTGGATTTATGAACCCAAAATAAAAGCTCTGACTGAAGATCAGTAGCATCAAGTTTTTTCATAGTAGGGGAGTTTTGAAAGGTAGATGGAAGTAGCAGCAAGAGTATGAGAAGAATTTATGGTATGTGATGGTTGTGGTATGTGTTGTTAGCTCTAATGTTTTTGGATCTACAGTGATAGGTGAGGATCAAGTCAAACCAAGGAAAGTGCCTATGATGAATATTCAACTAGTAGGCAGTATTTTTTAATATCCATGAATATAGAAATGGGATGAAGTAACTCTTCCAGCAAATGTTTATTTTCAACCAAGGCAAATTTCAGACCAGAAGTTACTTTCTTATGGAATAAATATTTTTTACAGAAAAGTTTTGTCTTAAAAAATAATAATAAAAAGGGATGATATTTTGCAGACTTGGATATAACTCGGATATAACATTTCCTACTTAAGTAGAAGAGGATTTAACTTCACAGAAGTAATGGAGGGTGTCAGGTGATACCTGTGTCTTAGCAAAATAGCTCTGAAACAAGATGTTTTCATTAACAGAACATTGTGATAAAAAGATATTTTGTTGGTTGAAGAGCTGTTAACATTGGCCTGGGTGGGCTCTCTGTAACCACCTAGGGTTTGGCGTTTCCAGGCTTCAGGGAACATTGATTAACAAAATTGCCCTTGGTACTACTGTACACATAGACAGACACAGGGCCATCTGCAGGGGCGGATTGGGAACAAAAAGTGGCCCTGGAAAAATTTGTACTAGTGGCCCCACATGGGCAGCACCAGAGGTGTAAGGTCTAGCCATGGGCCATGGCAGCAGCACCCTCCCCCCAAGACTTTCCAGATAGTGGGGATGTCCAGCATCAAGGGGGAAGTTAAAAAGAAATAAAATTAAATATTATAAGCACATTATATGATACACCTTCAGAATTTAGGAAACTATATAATTCTTTAGAAAGATATATTTTCTTACTTATTACACCAACCGTATCCCAATCACTATTCACTCAATCTTATATGTCAGCCAAGCAGGCAGACAGAGCATACACTAGTTCATCTGCACTCACAGGCTAAGTGGCAAAGTCATTTTCACATATGCAAACTATTTTGCATCTTATTCATTATGTCTATAAAAAGGACCACATGTCCTCAAACAAAACAGGCCCCACGGGTGTGTCGGCCCACCGGGAATCTTCCCTGTAAACCCTATGGCCAATCCGCCTCTGGCCATCTGCAGGAGCATTCCTCTCGCAGGTGCTACATGCTCAACCTGCATGGAAAGGAAGTCATGGTTTCTGTAATTTGGTGCTAAAGTTAATTCTCCTTCTGGGTTAATTCTCCTTCATGTTTTCTAAAACAGACATACAGTACATGTATTTATATTTTAAAGAAGAATGATAATCTTTTCAAAAGATGCTAGTACATTGCTGCCTGCCAGTTCACACCTACATTTCTTGAACAGTCTCTGCCAGAATGTATTTACCAGAGGATTATTATTTCACCTAAGGTCTGCCATAATACCCTTATGCAGATGCAGCATTCTTGTGAAAGCAGAAAAAAAATTGACCAGGCTTCTTGAAAATGCTGTAACACGCTGAAATATAGATAGTAGCATTGTGCATAATAGGTTGTTCCATTTCTCAAAGGGTTGAGGCTGAGACTATAGCCTCTTCAGAAAGAATGTTTATGTGGAGCTCCACTTTTTTATTACTGGGCTTTAGAGGTATCCCATCAGTAATTCCAAAGGTTTTTGATAGTAACAATGTTGATGGATACTGCTGTTTAGCTCAGCATAGCCCGCAGAGCGTCCTCCTGCACGTCACCCTGACCATCCACAGGCTTGAGGATTCCAACAAACACCCGCTACAGCCTCCGTCTGAGAGCAGCACCCTCCCTCCCCGTGGACATACCAGTTACCACCGCTCCCACTTCGAGACACCAGACTAGTATGCAAACTAGTATGCCGGCAACACTGAACCCAACGGGACACAGTGGTGAGCACAGCTTTGGCGGTGGGGAGGTGGTAGTATAGCGCACTCTGGGGGTCATTCCGAGATGATCGCTCGCTAGTTACTTTTAGCAGCCGTGCAAATGCATAGTCGCCGCCCACGGGGGAGTGTATTTTCACTTTGCAAGTGTGCGAACGCCTGTGCAGCTGAGTGGTACAAAAACATTTTGTGCAAAACAAGACCAGTACTGTAGTTACTTATTCTGTGCGATAATTGCAGCGACGAAGGTCCCGGAATTAACGTCAGATACCTGCCTTGCAAACTAGAGATGAGCGGGTTCGGTTTCTCTGAATCCGAACCCGCACGAACTTCATGTTTTTTTCACGGGTCCGAGCAGACTCGGATCCTCCCGCCTTGCTCGGTTAACCCGAGCGCGCCCGAACGTCATCATGACGCTGTCGGATTCTCGCGAGACTCGGATTCTATATAAGGAGCCGCGCGTCGCCGCCATTTTCACACGTGCATTGAGATTGATAGGGAGAGGACGTGGCTGGCGTCCTCTCCATTTAGATTAGGGTTGAGAGAGAGAGAGAGAGAGAGAGATTGACCTGAGGCTGTGATACTGTAGAAGAGAGTGCAGAGTTTAGTGACTGACGACCACAGTGACCACCAGACAGTGCAGTTGTTTGTTTTATTTAATATATCCGTTCTCTGCCTGAAAAAAACGATACACACAGTGACTCAGTCACATACCATATCTGTGTGCACTGCTCAGCCCAGTGTGCTGCATCAATGTATATATATATCTGACTGTGCTCAGCTCACACAGCTTATAATTGTGGGGGAGACTGGGGAGCACTGCAGTGCCAGTTATAGGTTATAGCAGGAGCCAGGAGTACATAATATTATATTAAAATTAAACAGTGCACACTTTTGCTGCAGGAGTGCCACTGCCAGTGTGACTAGTGACCAGTGACCTGACCACCAGTATATATAATATTAGTAGTATACTATCTCTTTATCAACCAGTCTATATTAGCAGCAGACACAGTACAGTGCGGTAGTTCACGGCTGTGGCTACCTCTGTGTCGGCACTCGGCAGCCCGTCCATAATTGTATATACCACCTAACCGTGGTTTTTTTTTCTTTCTTTATACATACATACTAGTTACGAGTATACTATCTCTTTATCAACCAGTCTATATATTAGCAGCAGACACAGTACAGTGCGGTAGTTCACGGCTGTGGCTACCTCTGTGTCGGCACTCGGCAGCCCGTCCATAATTGTATATACCACCTAACCGTGGTTTTTTTTTCTTTCTTTATACATACATACTAGTTACGAGTATACTATCTCTTTATCAACCAGTCTATATATTAGCAGCAGACACAGTACAGTGCGGTAGTTCACGGCTGTGGCTACCTCTGTGTCGGCACTCGGCAGCCCGTCCATAATTGTATATACCACCTAACCGTGGTTTTTTTTTCTTTCTTTATACATACATACTAGTTACGAGTATACTATCTCTTTATCAACCAGTCTATATATTAGCAGCAGACACAGTACAGTGCGGTAGTTCACGGCTGTGGCTACCTCTGTGTCGGCACTCGGCAGCCCGTCCATAATTGTATATACCACCTAACCGTGTTTTTTTTTTCTTTCTTTATACATACATACTAGTTACGAGTATACTATCTCTTTATCAACCAGTCTATATATTAGCAGCAGACACAGTACAGTGCGGTAGTTCACGGCTGTGGCTACCTCTGTGTCGGCACTCGGCAGCCCGTCCATAATTGTATATACCACCTAACCGTGGTTTTTTTTTCTTTCTTTATACATACATACTAGTTACGAGTATACTATCTCTTTATCAACCAGTCTATATATTAGCAGCAGACACAGTACAGTGCGGTAGTTCACGGCTGTGGCTACCTCTGTGTCGGCACTCGGCAGCCCGTCCATAATTGTATATACCACCTAACCGTGGTTTTTTTTTCTTTCTTTATACATACATACTAGTTACGAGTATACTATCTCTTTATCAACCAGTCTATATATTAGCAGCAGACACAGTACAGTGCGGTAGTTCACGGCTGTGGCTACCTCTGTGTCGGCACTCGGCAGCCCGTCCATAATTGTATATACCACCTAACCGTGGTTTTTTTTTCTTTCTTTATACATACATACTAGTTACGAGTATACTATCTCTTTATCAACCAGTCTATATATTAGCAGCAGACACAGTACAGTGCGGTAGTTCACGGCTGTGGCTACCTCTGTGTCGGCACTCGGCAGTCCGTCCATAATTGTATACTAGTATCCAATCCATCCATCTCCATTGTTTACCTGAGGTGCCTTTTAGTTGTGCCTATTAAAATATGGAGAACAAAAATGTTGAGGTTCCAAAATTAGGGAAAGATCAAGATCCACTTCCACCTCGTGCTGAAGCTGCTGCCACTAGTCATGGCCGAGACGATGAAATGCCAGCAACGTCGTCTGCCAAGGCCGATGCCCAATGTCATAGTACAGAGCATGTCAAATCCAAAACACCAAATATCAGTAAAAAAAGGACTCCAAAACCTAAAATAAAATTGTCGGAGGAGAAGCGTAAACTTGCCAATATGCCATTTACCACACGGAGTGGCAAGGAACGGCTGAGGCCCTGGCCTATGTTCATGGCTAGTGGTTCAGCTTCACATGAGGATGGAAGCACTCAGCCTCTCGCTAGAAAAATGAAAAGACTAAAGCTGGCAAAAGCAGTAGCACCGCAAAGAACTGTGCGTTCTTCGAAATCCCAAATCCACAAAGAGAGTCCGACTCCAATTGTGTCGGTTGCGATGCCTGACCTTCCCAACACTGGACGTGAAGAGCATGCGCCTTCCACCATTTGCACGCCCCCTGCAAGTGATGGAAGGAGCACCCGCAGTCCAGTTCCTGATAGTCAGATTGAAGATGTCAGTGTTGAAGTACACCAGGATGTGGAGGATATGGGTGTTGCTGGCGCTGGGGAGGAAATTGACCAGGAGGATTCTGATGGTGAGGTGGTTTGTTTAAGTCAGGCACCCGGGGAGACACCTGTTGTCCGTGGTAGGAATATGGCCGTTGACATGCCTGGTGAAAATACCAAAAAAATCAGCTCTTCGGTGTGGAAGTATTTCACCAGAAATGCGGACAACAGGTGTCAAGCCGTGTGTTCCCTTTGTCAAGCTGTAATAAGTAGGGGTAAGGACGTTAACCACCTCGGAACATCCTCCCTTATACGTCACCTGCAGCGCATTCATAATAAGTCAGTGACAAGTTCAAAAACTTGGGCCGACAGCGGAAGCAGTCCACTGACCAGTAAATCCCTTCCTCTTGTAACCAAGCTCACGCAAACCACCCCACCAACTCCCTCAGTGTCAATTTCCTCCTTCCCCAGGAATGCCAATAGTCCTGCAGGCCATGTCACTGGCAATTCTGATGATTCCTCTCCTGCCTGGGATTCCTCCGATGCATCCTTGCGTGTAACGCCTACTGCTGCTGGCGCTGCTGTTGTTGCTGCTGGGAGTCGATGGTCATCCCAGAGGGGAAGTCGTAAGACCACTTTTACTACTTCCACCAAGCAATTGACTGTCCAACAGTCCTTTGTGAGGAAGATGAAATATCACAGCAGTAATCCTACTGCAAAGCGGATAACTGAGGCCTTGACATCCTGGGTGGTGAGAAACGTGGTTCCGGTATCCATCATTACTGCAGAGCCAACTAGAGACTTGTTGGAGGTACTGTGTCCCCGGTACCAAATACCATCTAGGTTCCATTTCTCTAGGCAGGCGATGCCGAAAATGTACACAGACCTCAGAAAAAGAGTCACCAGTGTCCTAAAAAATGCAGCTGTACCCAATGTCCACTTAACCACGGACATGTGGACAAGTGGAGCAGGGAAGGGTCAGGACTATATGACTGTGACAGCCCACTGGGTAGATGTATGGACTCCCGCCGCAAGAACAGCAGCGGCGGCACCAGTAGCAGCATCTCGCAAACGCCAACTCTTTCCTAGGCAGGCTACGCTTTGTATCACCGGTTTCCAGAATACGCACACAGCTGAAAACCTCTTACGGCAACTGAGGAAGATCATCGCGGAATGGCTTACCCCAATTGGACTCTCCTGTGGATTTGTGGCATCGGACAACGCCAGCAATATTGTGTGTGCATTAAATCTGGGCCAATTCCAGCACGTCCCATGTTTTGCACATACCTTGAATTTGGTTGTGCAGAATTTTTTAAAAAACGACAGGGGCGTGCAATAGATGCTGTCGGTGGCCAGAAGAATTGCGGGACACTTTCGGCGTACAGGCACCACGTACAGAAAACTGGAGCACCACCAAAAACTACTGAACCTGCCCTGCCATCATCTGAAGCAAGAAGTGGTAACGAGGTGGAATTCAACCCTGTATATGCTTCAGAGGTTGGAGGAGCAGCAAAAGGCCATTCAAGCCTATACAATTGAGCACGATATAGGAGGTGGGATGCACCTGTCTCAAGCGCAGTGGAGAATGATTTCAACGTTGTGCAAGGTTCTGATGCCCTTTGAACTTGCCACACGTGAAGTCAGTTCAGACACTGCCAGCCTGAGTCAGGTCATTCCCCTCATCAGGCTTTTGCAGAAGAAGCTGGAGACATTGAAGGAGGAGCTAACACGGAGCGATTCCGCTAGGCATGTGGGACTTGTGGATGGAGCCCTTAATTCGCTTAGCAAGGATTCACGGGTGGTCAATCTGTTGAAATCAGAGCACTACATTTTGGCCACCGTGCTCGATCCTAGATTTAAAGCCTACCTTGGATCTCTCTTTCCGGCAGACACAAGTCTGCTGGGGTTCAAACACCTGCTGGTGAGTAAATTGTCAAGTCAAGCGGAACGCGACCTGTCAACAACATCTCCTCCTTCACATTCTCCCGCAACTGGGGGTGCGAGGAAAAGGCTCAGAATTCCGAGCCCACCCGCTGGCGGTGATGCAGGGCAGTCTGGAGCGACTGCTGATGCTGACATCTGGTCCGGACTGAAGGACCTGACAACGATTACGGACATGTCGTCTACTGTCACTGCATATGATTCTCTCACCATTGAAAGAATGGTGGAGGATTATATGAGTGACCGCATCCAAGTAGGCACGTCACACAGTCCGTACTTATACTGGCAGGAAAAAGAGGCAATTTGGAGGCCCTTGCACAAACTGGCTTTATTCTACCTAAGTTGCCCTCCCACAAGTGTGTACTCCGAAAGAGTGTTTAGTGCCGCCGCTCACCTTGTCAGCAATCGGCGTACGAGGTTACATCCAGAAAATGTGGAGAAGATGATGTTCATTAAAATGAATTATAATCAATTCCTCCGTGGAGACATTGACCAGCAGCAATTGCCTCCACAAAGTACACAGGGAGCTGAGATGGTGGATTCCAGTGGGGACGAATTGATAATCTGTGAGGAGGGGGATGTACACGGTGATATATCGGAGGATGATGATGAGGTGGACATCTTGCCTCTGTAGAGCCAGTTTGTGCAAGGAGAGATTAATTGCTTCTTTTTTGGTGGGGGTCCAAACCAACCCGTCATATCAGTCACAGTCGTGTGGCAGACCCTGTCACTGAAATGATGGGTTGGTTAAAGTGTGCATGTCCTGTTTATACAACATAAGGGTGGGTGGGAGGGCCCAAGGACAATTCCATCTTGCACCTCTTTTTTCTTTTCTTTTTCTTTGCGTCATGTGCTGTTTGGGGAGGGTTTTTTGGAAGGGACATCCTGCGTGACACTGCAGTGCCACTCCTAGATGGGCCCGGTGTTTGTGTCGGCCACTAGGGTCGCTTATCTTACTCACACAGCTACCTCATTGCGCCTCTTTTTTTCTTTGCGTCATGTGCTGTTTGGGGAGGGTTTTTTGGAAGGGACATCCTGCGTGACACTGCAGTGCCACTCCTAGATGGGCCCGGTGTTTGTGTCGGCCACTAGGGTCGCTTATCTTACTCACACAGCTACCTCATTGCGCCTCTTTTTTTCTTTGCGTCATGTGCTGTTTGGGGAGGGTTTTTTGGAAGGGACATCCTGCGTGACACTGCAGTGCCACTCCTAGATGGGCCCGGTGTTTGTGTCGGCCACTAGGGTCGCTAATCTTACTCACACAGCTACCTCATTGCGCCTCTTTTTTTCTTTGCGTCATGTGCTGTTTGGGGAGGGTTTTTTGGAAGGGCCATCCTGCGTGACACTGCAGTGCCACTCCTAGATGGGCCCGGTGTTTGTGTCGGCCACTAGGGTCGCTTATCTTACTCACACAGCGACCTCGGTGCAAATTTTAGGACTAAAAATAATATTGTGAGGTGTGAGGTATTCAGAATAGACTGAAAATGAGTGTAAATTATGGTTTTTGAGGTTAATAATACTTTGGGATCAAAATGACCGCCAAATTCTATGATTTAAGCTGTTTTTTAGGTTTTTTGGAAAAAAACACCCGAATCCAAAACACACCCGAATCCGACAAAAAAAATTCGGTGAGGTTTTGCCAAAACGCGGTCGAACCCAAAACACGGCCGCGGAACCGAACCCAAAACCAAAACACAAAACCCGAAAAATTTCCGGCGCTCATCTCTATTGCAAACGCCGGGACACGCCTGCGTTTTCCCAAACACTCCCAGAAAACGATCAGTTGACAGTGATACCCATAAACGCCCTCTTCCTGTCAAGCTCCTTGCTATCGGCTGTGCGAATGGAATCTTCGCTAGATCCAGTGCACAGCAGCGATGCTCTTTGTGCACGTACAACGTATGTGCGCATTGCGGCGCATACGCATGCACAGTTTTGCCATCTTTTCACCTGATCGCTGCGCTGCGAAAATCGGCAGCGAGCGATCAACTCGGAATGACCACCTCACTGCGGGCTATGATGAGCTAAACAGCAAAATCCATCAACATTGTTACCATCAAAAATCTGTGGAATTACTGATGGGATACCTCTAAAGCCCGGTAATATAAAAGTGGAGCTCCACATAAACATTATTTGCAAAAGTGGACTGCATGTTTGCTCCTTGTGCTGGTAAAGATGTCTATAAGTGCGGTGGTATAAATCAGTGCGAAAAATTGTTTTTGTGTAATTGTTGATATTTTATCTATATCTTATAATATACAATTAATAAATTGTCTTTTACAAATGTTTTTCTAAATGAAGCGCTTCCTTGTGATATTTTTCTATATCCTTTTTGCTTCTTTATATATTTGAGTATTGCAGAGTTCTCATATGGGAGCTGCATAATATATTTTTAACTTGTAAACAGGTGACCCATTTGATAACAAATGTTCTGTATTCAGTGCGCCTGATTTAATAATTACAGTATAATAATTGTTATTTGTATATATCTTCAGAAAGAAAGGTGTAATATTGGATGAAGATGCCAGGTGGCAGCTCAGATTGAATTGCATACTTAGAGAAAACATTGCAGGTATGAGGATCTCAAAAGTAATAAAGTGGAAAAAGAATGCACTGTATAGCAATTGGATATGTGTCAGCATGCCCTTTTAGGCAGCTATTGATGCAAAAACCAAGGAACAAGACAAACGCATACTATAAGACTCAGTGGCGTAACTACTGCCCCCGCAGTCCTCGCGGTGGCTTGGGGGCGAGGGGCTGCGGGGGCGCCACTGACTTTGCACAGATTGACATGCGGACGAGCGTCCGCATGTCAATCTGCGGTCTCCCTCCCTGCTGTAAGGACTAGGAGGGACACGGAGCGCATAGCGCGTCTCTCCTGTGTCTCTCCTGGCTCTCCCCCGGCCGGTCTAATAAAGGAAGTGCCGTTCGTGAGCTCTGATTGGCTCACGAACCGGCACTTCCTTTATTAGACCGGCCGGGGGAGAGCCAGGAGTGACACTGGAGAGGCGCGCTATGCGCTCCGTGTCCCTCCAACACAAAGGTGCGGGGGGGAGGAAGCAGGCACTGGGAGCATATACCTGGCACTGTGGGGGAATATCTGGCACTGGGAGCATATACCTGGCACTGTGGGGGAAGATCTGGCACTGGGGGCATATACCTGGCACTGTGGGGGAAGATCTGGCACTGGGGGCATATACCTGGCACTGGGGGCATATACCTGGCACTGTGGGGGAAGATCTGGCACTGGGGGCATATACCTGGCACTGTGGGGGAAGATCTGGCACTGGGGGCATATACCTGGCACTGTGGGGGAAGATCTGGCACTGGGGGCATATACCTGGCACTGGGGGCATATACCTGGCACTGTGGGGGAAGATCTGGCACTGGGGGCATATACCTGGCACTGGGGGCATATTCCTGGCACTGGGGGCATATACCTGGCACTGGGGGGGAAGCAGGCACTGTGGGGGAATATCTGGCACTGGGGGGGCATATACCTGGCACTGGGGGCATATACCTGGCACTGTGGGGGAAGATCTGGCACTGGGGGCATATACCTGGCACTGTGGGGGAAGATCTGGCACTGGGGGCATATACCTGGCACTGGGGGCATATACCTGGCACTGTGGGGAAGATCTGGCACTGGGGGCATATACCTGGCACTGGGGGCATATACCTGGCACTTGGGGCATATACCTGGCACTGTGGGGGAAGATCTGGCACTGGGGGCATATACCTGGCACTGTGGGGGAAGATCTGGCACTGGGGGCATATACCTGGCACTGGGGGCATATACCTGGCACTGTGGGGGAAGATCTGGCACTGGGGGCATATACCTGGCACTGTGGGGGAAGATCTGGCACTGGGGGCATATATCTGGCACTGGGGGCATATACCTGGCACTGTGGGGGAAGATCTGGCACTGGGGGCATATACCTGGCACTTGGGGCATATACCTGGCACTGTGGGGGAAGATCTGGCACTGGGGGCATATGTGGCACTGGGAGCACGGCCCTAGCAATAAGCACTACCCCCTAGCAACGAGCATGACACCCAGTGCATGAAACCCCTGGCAACGAGCATGACACCCAGTGCATGAAACCCCTGGCAACGAGCATGACACCCTGAGCATGAAAACCCCTGGCACCGTGCATGGAACCAAGAGCATGAAACCCGTGGCAACGAGCAGGTAATTTAAAAGTAATTAGAAGCCTTACTGTAGAACTTAATGTGTAATGGGCATTACGGTGTGTGGCATAATGTATCACGGACATTGCGGTGTGTGTCATAATGTGTCGGGCATTACGGTGTGTTGTATACTATATCACGGGCATTGTGGTATGTGGTATAATGTTTCAGGGTCATTGCAGTGTGTGGCATAATGTATCATGGACATTGCGGTGTGTGTCATAATGTGTCAGGCATTACGGTGTGTTGTATACTATATCACGGGCATTGTGGTATGTGGTATAATGTCTCAGGGTCATTGCAGTGTGTGTCATACTGTGTCACAGACATTGTATGTGCTAATAATGTATCAGGGGCATTGCAGTGTGTAGCATAATGTATAACGGGCATTGCGATTCCTGTCATAATGTGTCACAGGCATTACGGTGTGTGGCATAATGTGTCGGGGGCATTACAGTGTGTGCATATTGTGTCATGTGCATTATTGTGTGTGGCATAATGGCTAAGGCCATTGCAGTATGTGGAATAATGTATACTGGGCATTACTATAAGGAGGAAAAATGACAAATAATGTAAGGGGCATGAATCAGGATTATTTTTCTTTCCTGTGGTGGCTAACGTCTGGGCGTGCAGGTTGCAAAACTGGGGTATAAGGTAGTCTTTTCCTGCAATACCACGCCCCTTTACGCGAAGCCACGCCTATTTTAACAAAGCCACACCCCCTTTTTGGCGCCGCGCGCCGCAGGTGCGCACATATTTGTCCCTTTACTATTGCCAATTATGGGGGTTATGGGTGGGGGGGGGGGGGGGGGGTTATTTGCGCCGAAGGATTTTTTGGCTTGGGGGAGGAAAATTTCTAGTTACGCCACTGATAAGACTGGCTAAAGGTCAGAGTAGGCAGACAGCAGGGTTAGTGTTAGACATTAGGGGAGGTTAGGCACTAGAGGTTTGTTAGCCCTAGCTGCCACCCCCCCCAAGGGTTAGCCCTAGCTGACTCCCCCCAAGGGTTAGCCATAGCTGACACCCCCGGAGGGTTAACCATAGCCGCCACCCCCCAATCTGGGATGCTGCATTCGGTCATGTGACTGCCGGCATCCAGACCTCCGTGATTTCATATGCATTCCGTCATGATGTCTCTCCAGAGTCCAGACTCCTGCCCACAGTGAACAGCCGAGGAGCCGTTCGGTTGGACAGACTGGTACTACTACTGTGTGGCCATAATGTGTAAGGGGATCTACTACTGTGTGTGCATAATGTGTAAGGAGCACTACTACTATGTGGGAATAATGTACAAGGGGAACTACTACTGTGGGCATTATGTGTAAGGAGCACTACTGTGTGGCATAATCTGTAGGGGGCACTAGTATTGTGTGGGCATAATGTATAAGGGAACTACTGTGTGGCATAATGTGTAAGGGGCACTAGTATTGTGTGGGCATAATGCGTAAGGGGAACTAATATTGTGTGGCATAATATGTAAGGGGCACTACTGAGTGGCATAATGTGTATAATGTGTATAATTATAGCCAGACTGTGCATGTGCTGCTATCACAATGTACATGCGCCAAAGTGCATTTCATGGCAATTTCGGGGCACGTATCTGCCATCATCTATGAGTTTGTTCATGCAAAAACATGGCGCCTGCACCGCTACTACTGTGTCCAGTCTGCTTAGTCATAGACCTATCCTTAACATCGATATTCCCCATATTTATGTATAGTCTGCTAATGTGTACTCCAGTGGGCATCTCTTAATTTCTGTGCAGCAGCTTCATTTGCTAACATTAGCAATTCTGTAGCCATGAAAATTGCAATTGCGTACAAACATGAATTAGGCCCACAGAATGGTGCTGCCCTAGTTACGGCCCCTACTTATGTATGATGCAATACAAGTATATAAGGTAATTTTACTTTTAATAGACCCTTAAACTTCATACTGAGTACAGGATGGTGTCGTGAATGCTTTGCCGTAAACTTATATCATTAACGTATTTGAAGGTACTCATTTGAAACTACCACATGCATGTTGCTCTGATTTGTATAACAGGGTCAGAGGTTTAGTAGGCAGGTTTTACAGGTCATGGGTTTTAATAGAGGAAATTTCTTATTCTGTTTCATACATTTAAGGAAGTTTACCTAATAATGTTAAGTTTAGGGTGTTTTTGGCCTGCAATTAATTGATTTATAAATGATGATAATTTAACCTAATTAGAAATAGTCATGTCTTAATTATATATATATATATATATATATATATATTGGATTTTGAGATCATTGGTACAAGGAAAGATTTATCCATAACTCCTAAAGTCATCACGGGTAGAGATCAGGTGTTGATTCAATTAAAAGGACCAATAGCTGTGCGCAGGGAAAATATTATATTGATGCTTACTGCAGTAGGCATTTACTTATGTAGCCAAACATTATGGTTAATAAAATAGGTTACTTATTCCCCTTTCAGACATGGTTGCCGGGAATTTGCCGCTTCTAGCAAGCCGGTAAATTTGCAGGTTTCAGCCCAGACATCGGTAAAGAGCAGGATCGTGGACCCGGGACTTTGTCCTAGGTCGTCTGCTTTCACACATTCAAAATCCCGGGATCTAGATGCAGGTGTGAAAGGGGTATCATTATCTCTGAATAGAGAACTTTGATATGCATAGATATATTATATGGGAAAGTTGTATAATACTCTTTTCAGACCGCCTGAGGCGGGTCGCACCTGGGAACCTGATACGGGTGCTCCCAGTGTGTGACCCGCATCAGGTGCGCCGCTGCCGCTGTCTGCAACCCGGCATAGTGTCGGGTTGGTGACATCAGTGGTGACGTGGTGGTGGCGGCGACATGATCTCCAAGCACCGCCCGTACACACACAGTGAACCGGAAACGAGTCACATCGAGCTGGCTCAAGTTTACACCGCACAGCGAGCTGGGTTGAACATGAGTTCAACCCTGCTCGCGACCAGGTTTGAAATACCGGGTCGCCCGACCCAGTATTTAAACCCTTGCACCTTTCAGACCGCACCCAAACACGGGTTATGCGTGCTCATGCCAATAACCCGTGTTCATAGGTAGCGGTCTGAGAGGGGTATAATTAACTGTGCATTGTTGAGGTGTAGTTTTAGTAGAACCTGATGGAGTCAGGTTTGTGACACATTGGCGGTGGCGGGGTATAGACAGAAGATTGCATAAACCTGCTGTGCTATGATGTGGAACCTGCAGTAAAGAAAAGTGCTAGATCATACCTCCCAACATGACCCTCTCTAGGAGGGACAAAATGTTCTGCTTCTGGACTTATCTCTAATGGTGTCCACACACGGTGCGATTATCACATGCATTGTGATCTTTTTAGTTCAAATTGCATCGCGTCTAGTTCAGATCGCACCGTTTTAGTTTCCCTTGTGATACGATGTGTACTCCCGCGTAGTCAATATCGCAAGGCAAAATAGTATGTGTATTTTTGTAGTACATCGCAACCAGCCCACTATTTTAATTTATATTGTAGTGTAGTAAAAATCGGGTGTAGTACAAATCGCACCGTGTTTACAGTCCAAATCGCATACTACTTAGTCCAAATGGCATAGCACACTTTGTATAGGCTCAAAACGCACCTAGCACAGATCTCACCGTGTGTGGGTACCATTAATTTATGATTGCCGGCACATGTTTTGAAAAGGTTAATGGATAAGAAAGGTGTTTCAGCACAGGTAATGGCAATCATAAATTAAGAAGGAAGGCCAGGAGCCATTGGCGTTTCTATAATGGGTGCAATGTATGTGGTGCACACGGGCCCCTTGGTCAAGGGGGGCCCACACCGCACACACTGCACCCATTTAATATACTCACCTTTTCGGAGTCCCGCAGCGACTGCCCTCTAGTCAGGCATAAATCACTCGGAAAATGGCCACCGTGGCCATTTCCGAGTGATTTGAGCATGCGCACTGGAGATGTCCCGGGACAAGACACGGTCACCATATTCCCGGAGACCTGCGCATGCGCAGTAGACTCTGGCAGTATGACAGAGTCTACTTGCTGCCGGAGAGGAGGGGGTAAGCAACGGAAGCTGCACCTGGGTCCCCTCCTCTACTAAAATGCCCCTGCCAGGAGCAAAGCATTCTGTCCCTCCTGGAGAGGGTCATGTTGGGAGGTATGCTAGACACACTCTAGAGCAGTGGTTTTCAAACTAGGTCCTCAAGACCCTAAACAGTTCATGTTTTCCAGGTCTGCTCACAGAATCACAAGTGAAATCATTAGCTCCACCTGTGGATCTTTTCAAATGTGTCAGTGATTAATGAATACCCATGTGCCCCAGCGAAGTGACCTGGAAAATGTGAACTGTGTGAGGTCCCGAGGAGCGAGTTTGAGAACCACTGCTCTAGAGTCTAGAATCTGCTTAATGTATCTAATTATAATGTGTACATTCCTCCCAACTTTGACGAGGGAGGAAGAGGGATTCCTGCGCAGCGAAGCCGTAGCCGCTGGAAAAGGGGTGTGGTATCATAGAAAAGGGACGTGGCTTCATAGAAAGGGTGTGTGTCTTTGTGGTAGTGCTGCGATCGTGAGCCACGCCCCCAGTTTCCATCACTCTGGGGCCATGGCCAGCACTTAGTGAGCTGTTGGCATGCCCCCAGTCCCCAGGGCAGGATTAACAATGGGGCGGATGGAGCTTCAGCTCCAGGCCCCCCATCAGAATAGGCCCAAAGCATATCCTGTGCTGCTGCTGTAGGCAGAAATAAATGCTTTCCTGCTACAGCAGTAGCCGTAAGCCTGTAGCAACCCCCCCCCCCTTCCCCTGTGACATCGGCGGTACAAAGTCTACAAACCCCACCGCAGCGCAGACAGGATCTTTATACAAATGACGGCGCAGTAGAAGGCTTCACTAGCCTGATATGCGCCGCACACGCGATGACGCGGCACCTCCTCCAAGCCGCGTGATGTCACAAAGTACCGCCCCACCACCACCGCGACAGGATGGAAGCTTTGGCAGCGAGCACAGTAGGCGCTCCGTGAAGGCGGCCCGGGTTCAGGCTGACTGATCATCCTGAGGTGAGCTGTCAGACCTGCTGGCTGCTGCATGCCTTATATAATAATTATAAATAAGGCACTGACATGCGATATAGATATATATATATATATATATATATATATATAATATGTGTCCAAAGCGACACTGCCCAAAATGTGATAAGCTAAATCTTAAAAAATGCACTAGCACGATGCCCTCCAAAATGCTTCATGTACTGTTCAGCGTAATTCACCATGTTCTAACGGCAGCACTTGAAATGACAACACCAGGCAGTTATATGACATCAGGGTTATATACCCTGACGAAAATGCATATAATGGAGCATTGAAACATTGGTAACCATACTGCCTGGTGTTGTCATTTCGAGTGCCACTGTTAGATTATATATATATATATATATATATTTTTTTTTTTTGTGTGAAAATACAGTACTACTTGTGCATAAAAGTTGGACTCACAGAGGCCTCTAAAAATATTCAACACATAAAAGCAAAAGACGCACACGTACTAATTATATATTGGAAATGTATATATGTGCAATATATACTATAAATATCTATGTGTATATATTAAAAATACATAGAGCATGTATGACTTTTATTATATATATGCTGCTTTTATATTTATATATATATATATATATATATATATATATAAGCAGCAGACGGTGCAGCACTCCAGTGATTTACACTTGAGACTGAGATAAGTTACAACGTTTCAATGCCCGTTTTAATAATGTGGCATTTTCGTCAGGTAATGATTACCTGACGAAAATGCCACATTATTAAAACGGGCATTGAAACGTTGTAACTTATCTCAGTCTCAAGTGTAAACAGAGGCGTATCTAGCACGGGGCGAGCAGGGCACGTGCCCTGGGCGCCATGGCAGCCCCAACAGAGGGGGGCGCCACCGGCACCTGCACGGCCCACTCGCCCCATGCTTCAGGGATTCCGCCAGCGCTACCCGCGGCGCTTTCCCTGTCTCCCCGGCTGCTGTGCCTGTCACAATAGACAGGCAGCGGCAGCCAGGAGCCTCCCCCTACTCCCCCCTGCAAAGTGACTGTGTGTACGCGATCGCGTGCGCGATCGCGACCGCAGAGGTGCGCGCATGCGCGTGCGCGACCTCGGGGGGGCGTGCGGCCCCTGCCCTGAACAGCAGTGAGTGCAGGTGAGCGGGAAGGGGGTGCGGGACATTTTTTTTGTGTGTGTGTGTCGGACAGTGTGCGTGTGTGTTGTGTGTGGGACAGTGTGAGTGTGTTAATTGTGTGTGTGGGACAGTTTGAGTGTGTGTAAATTGTGTGTGTGACTGTTTGTGTGTGTGGGACAGTGTGCGTGTGTTAATTGTGTGTGTGGGACAGTGTGTGTGTGTGTTAATTGTGTGTGTGTGTGTGGGACAGTGTGAGTGTGTTAATTGTGTGTGTGGGACAGTGCGTGTTTGTTAATTGTGTGTGTGTGTGTGTGTGACAGTGTGTGTGTGTTAATTGTGTGTGTGTGTGTGTGTGGGACAGTGTGAGTGTGTTAATTGTGTGTGTGGGACAGTGCGTGTTTGTTAATTGTGTGTGTGTGACAGTGTGAGTGTGTTAATTGTGTGTGTGGGACAGTTTTGAGTGCGTGTTAATTGTGTGTGTGTGGGACAGTGTGCGTGTGTGTTCATTGTGTATGTGTGGGACAGTGTGAGTGTGTTAATTGTGTGTGTGTGGGACAGTGTGAATGTGTTAATTGTGTGTGTGTGGGACAGTTTGAGTGTGTGTTAATTGTGTGTGTGTGGGACAGTGTGCGTGAGTGTTAATTGTGTGTGTGTGGGACAGTGTGCGTGTGTATCAATTGTGTGTGTGGGACAGTGTGTGTTAATTGTGTGTGTGTGGGACAGTGTGCGTGTGTGTTAATTGTGTGTGTGTGTGGGACAGTGTGAGTGTGTTGTGTGTGTGTGGGACAGTGCGTGTTTGTTAATTGTGTGTGGGACAGTGTGCGTGTGTGTTATTTGTGTGTGTGGGACAGTGTGCGTGCGTGTGTGTTAATTGTGTGTGTGTGTGTGTTAATTGTCCCGGCGGTTATTGGCGTCTGTAGTGTGCGCCCCATCCTCCTCCGCTGCCGCTGACAGGAGCGGCGGTGTGCGGCTCTCCCCCTCCTCTGCCGGCTCCGTCCTCCCGTTGTGGCCCTGCAGTGTGTGCCGGTCTCCCCAGCAGCAGGTTAGTCTCTCTCCCCCCCCCCTCTCTCTCTCTCTCTCTCTCTCTCTCCTCCTGTGGATTGCAGTTTGTAAGTATCATTTTAATTTTTACAGGTACCCCTATTGAATTCTACTGGACAAGTGGACGTGATCGGCGTGGGATGTAGGTAAGTAATCTGTCTCTTATTTTTACAGGTACCCCTATTGGATTCTACTGGACAAGTGGACGTGACCAGCGTGGGATGTAGGTAAGTAATCTGTCTCTCATTTTTACAGGTACCCCTATTGGATTCTACTGGACAAGTGGACGTGATCGGCGTGGGATGTAGGTAAGTAATCTGTCTCTCATTTTTACAGGTACCCCTATTGGATTCTACTGGACAAGTGGACGTGACCGGCGTGGGATGTAGGTAAGTAATCTGTCTCTCATTTTTACAGATTCCCCTACTGGATTCTACTGGACAAGTGGACGTGACAAGCGTGGGATGTAGGTAAGTAATCTGTCTCTCATTTTTACAGGTACCCCTATTGGATTCTACTGGACAAGTGGACGTGATCGGCGTGGGATGTAGGTAAGTAATCTGTCTCTCATTTTTACAGGTAACGCTATTGGATTATACTGGACAAGTGGACGTGACCGGCGTGGGATGTAGGTAAGTAATCTGTCTCTCATTTTTACAGGTACCCCTATTGGATTCTACTGGACAAGTGGACGTGACTGGCGTGGGATGTAGGTAAGTAATCTGTCTCTCATGTTTACAGATTCCCCTACTGGATTCTACTGGACAAGTGGACGTGACTGGCGTGGGATGTAGGTAAGTAATCTGTCTCTCATGTTTACAGATTCCCCTACTGGATTCTACTGGACAAGTGGACGTGACCGGCGTGGGATGTAGGTAAGTAATCTGTCTCTCATTTTTACAGGTAACGCTATTGGATTCTACTGGACAAGTGGACGTGACCGGCGTGGGATGTAGGTAAGTAATCTGTCTCTCATTTTTACAGGTACCTCTATTGGATTCTACTGGACAAGTGGACGTGATCGGCGTGGGATGTAGGTAAGTAATCTGTCTCTCATTTTACAGATTCCCCTACTGGATTCTACTGGACAAGTGGACGTGACCAGCGTGGGATGTAGGTAAGTAATCTGTCTCTCATTTTTACAGGTACCCCTATTGGATTCTACTGGACAAGTGGACGTGACTGGCGTGGGATGTAGGTAAGTAATCTGTCTCTCATTTTTACAGATTCCCCTACTGGATTCTACTGGACAAGTGGACGTGACCGGCGTGGGATGTAGGTAAGTAATCTGTCTCTCATTTTTACAGATTCCCCTACTGGATTCTACTGGACAAGTGGACGTGACCGGCGTGGGATGTAGGTAAGTAATGTGTCTCTCATTTTTACAGCTACCCCTATTGGATTCTACTGGACAAGTGGACGTGACCGGCGTGGGATATAGGTAAGTATGTGTGAGTGTGTCAGTGTGCTTTAATAAATTTTTACTGTCACGGTGTGAGTTGTGTTTTTATTTGGGTATTTTTTCTGTTGTAGAACTACAGGTACCGGCGGGCCCGTTATTTCCCTGCATGTTGGTACTTGAGGTTCTCCAAGTACCAGCAAGCGGGGGAGGCTTTCTGGGCCTTGTAGTTCCACAACAAAAAACAATATTCTTTTTTTACTTGCATGGCTATCAGCCTCCCATCCACAGCCCACGGATGGGGGGGACAGCCTCGGGCTTCACCCCTGGCCCTTGGGTGCCTGGAGGGGGGGTGACCCCTTGATTTAAGGGGTCCCCACTCCTCCAGGGAACCCCGGCCAGTGGTGACTAGTTGGGGGGGTAATGCCACGGCCGCAGGGACCTACATAAATGTGTCCCCCGGCTGTGGCATTATGTCCCTGGCTAGTGGAGCCCGGTGCTGGTTTTAAAAATACGGGGGGACCCCTACATCTTTTGTCCCCCGTATTTTTGGAACCAGGACCGGACTAAGAGCCCGATGCTGGTTGTCTAAATACGGGGAACCCCTGTCCAATTTTTTCCCAGTATTTAAACAACCAGGACCGGCTCAAAGGGCCCGAGGCTGGTTATACTTAGGAGGGGGACCTCACGCAGTTTTTTTTTACATTTTTAACCCATTCAGACCCTTCTCCATTAAGTTAATGGAAACCCTGGACAACAAAATTGCATTCATGTCCTCCTCCCACTCCCTTCCCAGTCCCAAACACTGATTATTATTTTTTTCTATAAAAATGTACAATATATCATAAGTATGATGAGCAGGCATGCAGCGGGCATTGGCGACTTTGGACTGAGTTGCAAATTAGTGGCGGAGGGCTGGGTCAGTTGATGGTGGGCGAGTTTGTAAGCCATTGGTGGTGGCAGCGGGCATCGGCTCAGAGGCAGTGGCGGGCATTGGCTCGGTGGCGGTAGGGTTCATCGACAGGATTCGGCAGACATTATGGCTGTAGTGCCTCACCGCACGCCACTGACCTCACCGCACGCCACTGGTGTGTGGGACAGTGTGCGTGTGTGTTAATTGTGTGTGTGGGACAGTGTGAGTGTGTGTTAATTGTGTGTGTGTGGAACAGTGTCAGTGTGTGTAAATTTTTGCAGTCCAGTGTGTGTGTGGGGGAGAGGAAAGTATGAGAATGTGTGTGTGTGTAGTCTGAGTGGGTGTGTGTAGGATTTGGGGGTGGCCAGTCTGTGTGTGTGTGTAATCAGTGTGTGTGGGATGTACTAATGGCCATTTACCGAAGAGAGATATGTATTAAACCACGGGCACTGAGATGCCCTTCTCACTCACCATCCAGCTGGGTGGGCGAGCCGGGCGGGTGGAAAGCCAGCAGCAGGGGCAGCATGCCGGATATCAGCAGCCGAGGGTGGGGGCTGTAATGCACATGCAGAGCCCAAAGCCGGAGATCAGCAGCATGCTGACCGGCAATAAGCAGCTTCTGCTTCCGCGTTCAACATGCTGCTGATCTCCGTCTTTGGGCTACGCAGGGTTCGGGGGATGGGTGTCCTTTGCCGGTGTACTGCAGCTCCGGGTGTGCGGGCTCCGGAGGCTTTCAGCACTGTTGAATATCCAGCTGCCTCAAGTATGTACAGCCCGCACCCTCTGCTGCTGATATCCGGCATGCTGCTGCTGGCTGTCCCCCCGCCCGGCTCGGCCACACAGCTGTATGGTGAGAAGGGCATCTCAGTTCCTGAGGTTTAACACATATGCCTCAGAAAATGGCCTCTGCGGTAAACGATACTAATGCTTACCGTGACAGTAACAGCGGGGAGGAAGGCGCACATCGGGATCCTGCAGCATGAAACAAGAACCCCTTCGGAGCGCAGCAGGCCACACTGAAAAGGGTGCATACCCGGTGCGGTGCTCTGCATCCCGAGTGGTGCCGAAGATGTGGAGTGTCGGAGGTGGCAGAAGCGCCGCAGCTTGGGGTGAGAAACCGCTGCAGCCCTTCCGCTGCTAAACTCTGCAATTAGTCTATTAAGGGGGTGGGCTCCCCTCATCATAGTGCCCCACAGGTCATGTTAATTCTGGGGGTAGGATCCCCTAACTCTATAATGGGAATTTTGGCTCATATCATGTGCTGTAACGTGAATTTTGGCTAATACCGTGTGCTATAATGTGAATTTCGGCTCATACTATGTGGGGTAATGTGAATTTTGGCTCATTCCGTGTGCTGTAATGTGAATTTCGGCTCATACCGTGTGCTGTAATGTGAATTTCTGCTCATACCATGTGGGGAAATGTGAATTTTGGCTCATACCATGTGGAGTAATGTGAATTTTGGCTCATACCGTGTGCTATAATGTGAATTTCGGCTCATACCGTGTGCTATAATGTGAATTTTGGCTCATACCATGTGGGGTTGTCACAACTGAGGGCCTGAGCTGACGGGAGGCAGCCTCAGTTGTAGGGGCTGAGATGTACCGGAACCTGGGAGGTTGTATCAGACCCCTGGACATGTAAGTAACATGAATAATAACTGCCCGAAGGCGTGACCACGACAACTTGGATAAAAGTCAATGATGTTTATTATGACAACTCCGCAACACAGCAGCAGTAAAAGAAAACGTAAAAGTCAGCAAAGAATAAATACAGTTCCTGGGTACTACAGGATGGCAGGAGCCACAGGGCACTGGTAGTGTGAGATAGTTCTTATGATCTTCTAGATGGAAAGTCCTTACCAGGCCCGACTGTAGCAATGGAGATAACCCAGGATTGTGCCAGCTGGTGTTCCAGGAAAAGCTGGGTTGCTGAAGATAAAACAGCTGCTGTGGATACTGGCTGGAATCAGACTGTTGTTAGCACGGAGTGGATACTGGCTGGAACCAGTTAAATAATAAATGAACTTGGGAGCGATGAAATATGAACTGAAATGTAGAACTTGAGAGCGGAGAAATAATAATACCGGTGGAGAGTGGTAAAGTGTAGAAAGGACACCGGCCCTTTAAGGGAAGCTGTACTCTGCTGGAAGCTGAGCTGGAAGCAGGTAATGTTGTAGCTGGAAACAGATGAATCCACAATGGATTGGAGAGTCAGGCTACACCGCAGGTGGAATGCTGGTGCGGGTCTCTATGGTGGAAGTCTTGAGACAGGAGCTGGAACCTGGAAGACAATCACAGGAGAGAGACAAACAGGAACTAGGTTTGACAACCAAAGCACTGACGCCTTCCTTGCTCAGGCACAGTGTATTTATACCTGCAGCAAGGAAGGGATTGGCTAGGCAATTATGCAGATTATCAATACTGAGAACAGATTGGTGGAAATGATCAGCTGACAGAATCCAAGATGGCTGCGCCCATGCAGACACTTGGAGGGAAGTTTGGTTTGTAATCCATGTGGTAATGAAAACAGTAATGGCGGCGCCGGCCACCGGAGACAGGAGGCGCCAGGCTGACAGATGCACATCCAACCACGCGGACACAGCGGAGGCCGCGGCTGACGTAATCGCCACTCAGACACTCTGCATGCAGAAGTTCAGGGACGGCGGCGGAGGCCGCGGGAGACGCCATGCCAGGTGTAATATGGCGTTTACTGTGACAGCGTCCCAGAGTGACAGGAGAGGATACAGGAATGTACACATCAGGATAACAGATGGGATCCGGTCCTGGAGCGCTGAGCCAGCCTTAGGAGGCATCTGATGGGTAAGAAATGGCGTCCAGATACCCGGATCGTGACAGCACCCCCCCCTTTAGGAGTGGCCCCAGGACACTTCTTTGGCTTTTGAGGAAACTTGGAATGGAATCTCCGGACCAAGGCAGGAGCATGGACATCAGAAGCATTGGTCCATGAACGTTCCTCAGGACCATAACCCTTCCAGTCAATAAGATATTGTAGTTGACCGTAACGGTGACGTGAGTCCAGGATCTTGGCCACTTCATACTCAACGCCTCGTTGAGTTTGGACTTTCGGAGTTGGAGGAAGTGAGGAATGAAACCGATTCAAGATCAGCGGTTTCAACAGGGAAACATGGAATGTCCTGGGTATTTTTAAGAAGGGAGGCAACTGGAGTCTGTAAGCAACAGGATTGATGACTTGTTCAATCTTGAAAGGACCGATATAGCGAGGTGCAAACTTCATACTGGGAACTCTTAACCTCAAATTCTTCGTGGATAACCATACCCGATCACCCACCTTGAGAGCAGGAACTGCTCGACGCTTCTTATCCGCAAACTTCTTGTACCTGAACGATGCCTTGAGCAGAGCTGATCGTACGCTCTTCCAGATATTGGCAAACTGATGCAAGGTGATATCCACTGCGGGAACAGAAGTTGCTGGAAGCGGTTGGAACTCAGGGACTTTAGGGTGGAATCCAAAGTTAGTGAAGAATGGTGTTGAAGCAGATGAAGAATGATACTGGTTGTTATGACAGAACTCGGCCCAGGGAAGTAATTGAACCCAGTCATCTTGAGAGGAGGACACATAGATGCGGAGGAAGGCCTCCAAGTCCTGATTCACCCTCTCGGTTTGACCATTGGTCTGAGGATGGTAAGCCGTGGAAAACTTTAGCTTGACTTGGAGGACTTGACATAAACTTCGCCAGAATTTGGCTGTGAATTGAACTCCTCGATCTGAGATAATTTCTTCAGGAAGACCGTGGAGTCGGAAGATCTCTTGTATGAATACTTGAGCCAACTTGGAAGCTGACGGAAGACCGGTGAGAGGAATGAAGTGTGCCATCTTGGTGAACCGGTCAACTACCACCCAGATGGTATTGAACTTGTTGCACATGGGTAAGTCTGTAATGAAATCCATCGACAAGTGGGTCCATGGTCGACGGGGAACGGATAGTGGAACCAGTTGCCCCGCAGGCGACTGGCGGGATACTTTATGTTGGGCACACTTTGGGCAAGATGCAATAAACTCCAAGACGTCCTTTTTCAGAGTTGGCCACCAATAGGACCTAGAGATAAACTCCAGGGTTTTTTGGATACCTGTATGTCCGGCAAAACGGGAAGCATGGGCCCAATGCATGAGCTTCTTCCATAGCATCGGCTTCACAAAACTTTTCCCTGATGGGGGCGTAGAGTCCATCCCTACCGTGGAGAATGCCAACGGATTTATAATAGGATGCTTGTCTGAAGACTCTGACTCATTTTCTTGCTCCCATGAGCGGGAAAGGGCATCGGCCTTGCGATTCTGAGAGCCCGGACAGAACTGGAGTTTAAAGTCGAACCTGGAAAAGAAAAGTGCCCATCTGGCCTGACGAGGGTTGAGACATTGTGCGCCCTTCAGGTATAAAAGGTTCTTGTGGTCTGTAAGTATGGTGATTGAATGAGAAGCTCCCTCCAACAGATACCTCCACTCTTCTAGAGCGAGCTTGATGGCTAGCAACTCCTGGTCGCCAATGGCATAGTTGCGCTCAGCTGGGGAGAACTTCCGGGAGAAGAAACTGCAAGGGTGTAAATGGCCATCTTTAGCCCTCTGAGATAACACCGCTCCTACTCCAACGGAGGAGGCATCCACCTCTAAGATGAAAGGAGAGTCGATGTCAGGCTGTTTCAGAACAGGCGCAGAGATGAACCTTTGTTTTAAAAGATGAAATGCTTGCATGGCTTCTTCAGACCACTTGGACGGGTTAGCACCCTTCTTAGTGAAAGCAGTAATAGGCGCCACAATGGTGGAAAAGTCTCGTATAAACTTTCGGTAATAGTTGGCGAACCCTAAGAACCTCTGGACCCCTTTGAGGGTTAAGGGTACCGGCCAATTTTGGATTGCTTGTAGTTTCTCAGGATCCATCTCTAGTCCGGAACCGGACACAATGTACCCTAGAAACGGAATGGACTTGACTTCAAAGACGCATTTTTCTAATTTGCAATAGAGATGATTGACACGGAGACGGGACAGAACCTCTTTAACCCAAAAACGATGTTCCTCTAAATCGTTGGCAAAAATGAGGATATCGTCTAGATAGACCACGACATGACGGTATAGAATGTCTCTGAAGATCTCATTGACAAAATGCTGGAAGACAGCTGGAGCATTGCTCAATCCGAAGGGCATGACGAGGTACTCATAATGTCCGTCACGGGTGTTAAAGGCGGTCTTCCACTCGTCACCCTCACGGATCCGGATGAGATTGTATGCACCTCGCAAGTCCAGCTTTGTAAAGATGGTAGCTCCGCTAACTCTGTCAAAGAGCTCAGTAATCAGGGGTAAAGGATAACGGTTCTTGATGGTAATGTCGTTCAAACCTCTGTAGTCGATGCACGGCCGCAGACCACCATCTTTCTTTTTTACAAAAAAGAAGCCTGCGCCGGCTGGAGAAGAAGAAGGTCGAATGAACCCCTTTGCTAGGTTCTCTTTAATATATTCCTCCATAGAATGCGTCTCAGGCAGAGACAACGGATAAGTTCGGCCTCGAGGTGGAACCTTCCCTGGAACGAGATCAATCGGACAGTCCCATTCTCTATGAGGAGGAAGGATATCAGCAGAAGCTTTACTGAACACATCCGTGAAATCTTGATATGGAGGAGGTGGAACATCAGACGACCTGGGGGAGGAAGAACAGACAGGCAATACTTTAAACAAACATGTCTCAGCACAGGAGGAACCCCATGCCAGGATTTGCGTAGTCGTCCAATCAATTGTAGGATTGTGAAGACGGAGCCATGGAAGGCCCAGGACCACAGGATGTGTGGCTCTTGGAATCACTAAAAAAGAAATAAGTTCGGAATGAAGAACTCCCACTCTCAGACGAACTGGTAGAGTCCTTAAAGAAATAACTGCATCAAAAATTTTACTGCCATCCACGGCAGTTAAAGAAATGGACGAAGGAAGTCTCTCGGTGGGTAGGGACCACCGTTTAACATAGGCTTCGGTAATAAAGTTCCCAGCTGCTCCGGAATCAAGGAGGGCAATGACGTTCCGATAACGTTGAGCAACTTGAAGCGAGACTGGGAGATTACAATCTTGAGGAGATGGAGAGGAGATCATTACTCCTAGCCGGCCCTCTCCTTGGCGAGCTAGGATTTGGAGTTTCCCGGACGTTTGGGACAGGCATTAATGGTGTGAGACGGAGCTGCACAATAGAGACAGAGAAACTCGGAGAGACGTCTTCGGCGCTCAGCAGGAGTTAACCGGGAACGGCCAAGTTGCATGGGCTCATCTTTAGATGGTGACAGTTGACGAGGAGGAGGAGCAGAAGATTTTGGAGCAGATGATCTTCCACGCTCAGTTGCTCTCTCTCTGAAACGTAAATCAACTTTCGTGCAGAGTGAGATTAGCTCATCTAACTTAGAAGGTAAGTCTCTGGTAGCTAACTCATCTTTAATACGCTCAGATAAGCCATGCCAGAATGCAGCATACAGGGCCTCGTCGTTCCATGCCAGTTCGGATGCCAGGATCTGGAACTGTATCAGATATTGTCCTACAGTACGTGACCCCTGGCGTAAACGGAGAATCTCGGATGAAGCTGAGGTTACCCGGCCTGGCTCGTCGAAGATGCGCCTGAATGTTGACACGAAGGCAGTGTAGGAAGATAGCAGGGTGTCGGACCTCTCCCATAACGGTGATGCCCAATCAAGGGCTGAGCCACTGAGAAGAGAAATAATGTAGGCAATTTTTGTACGGTCACTGGGAAAATTGCCAGGTTGTAGCTCAAACTGAATCTCACACTGGTTGAGAAATCCCCTGCAGAATCTTGGAGATCCGTCAAATTTTGCTGGCGTTGGAAGATGAAGACGTGGAGCAGAAATGGGTAAGGTGGGTGGGGTTATAGCTGGAGTCACTGTGGTTGACGCACCAGACGCGCCTGATCCACGGAGAGTTGTCTGAATCCCATCCAGCCGAGTAGAGAGATCCTGGAGACAGCGGATGATGTGGCCCTGTGCAGCCTCCTGATGTTCTAGTCGGGCTGCCAGTTCTTGCATCGGCCTGGCCGCTTGATCCTGGTCTCCGGCTGGATTCATTAGGTCAGTGCTTACTGTCATAACTGAGGGCCTGAGCTGACGGGAGGCAGCCTCAGTTGTAGGGGCTGAGATGTACCGGAACCTGGGAGGTTGTATCAGACCCCTGGACATGTAAGTAACATGAATAATAACTGCCCGAAGGCGTGACCACGACAACTTGGATAAAAGTCAATGATGTTTATTATGACAACTCCGCAACACAGCAGCAGTAAAAGAAAACGTAAAAGTCAGCAAAGAATAAATACAGTTCCTGGGTACTACAGGATGGCAGGAGCCACAGGGCACTGGTAGTGTGAGATAGTTCTTATGATCTTCTAGATGGAAAGTCCTTACCAGGCCCGACTGTAGCAATGGAGATAACCCAGGATTGTGCCAGCTGGTGTTCCAGGAAAAGCTGGGTTGCTGAAGATAAAACAGCTGCTGTGGATACTGGCTGGAATCAGACTGTTGTTAGCACGGAGTGGATACTGGCTGGAACCAGTTAAATAATAAATGAACTTGGGAGCGATGAAATATGAACTGAAATGTAGAACTTGAGAGCGGAGAAATAATAATACCGGTGGAGAGTGGTAAAGTGTAGAAAGGACACCGGCCCTTTAAGGGAAGCTGTACTCTGCTGGAAGCTGAGCTGGAAGCAGGTAATGTTGTAGCTGGAAACAGATGAATCCACAATGGATTGGAGAGTCAGGCTACACCGCAGGTGGAATGCTGGTGCGGGTCTCTATGGTGGAAGTCTTGAGACAGGAGCTGGAACCTGGAAGACAATCACAGGAGAGAGACAAACAGGAACTAGGTTTGACAACCAAAGCACTGACGCCTTCCTTGCTCAGGCACAGTGTATTTATACCTGCAGCAAGGAAGGGATTGGCTAGGCAATTATGCAGATTATCAATACTGAGAACAGATTGGTGGAAATGATCAGCTGACAGAATCCAAGATGGCTGCGCCCATGCAGACACTTGGAGGGAAGTTTGGTTTGTAATCCATGTGGTAATGAAAACAGTAATGGCGGCGCCGGCCACCGGAGACAGGAGGCGCCAGGCTGACAGATGCACATCCAACCACGCGGACACAGCGGAGGCCGCGGCTGACGTAATCGCCACTCAGACACTCTGCATGCAGAAGTTCAGGGACGGCGGCGGAGGCCGCGGGAGACGCCATGCCAGGTGTAATATGGCGTTTACTGTGACAGCGTCCCAGAGTGACAGGAGAGGATACAGGAATGTACACATCAGGATAACAGATGGGATCCGGTCCTGGAGCGCTGAGCCAGCCTTAGGAGGCATCTGATGGGTAAGAAATGGCGTCCAGATACCCGGATCGTGACAGCACCCCCCCCTTTAGGAGTGGCCCCAGGACACTTCTTTGGCTTTTGAGGAAACTTGGAATGGAATCTCCGGACCAAGGCAGGAGCATGGACATCAGAAGCATTGGTCCATGAACGTTCCTCAGGACCATAACCCTTCCAGTCAATAAGATATTGTAGTTGACCGTAACGGTGACGTGAGTCCAGGATCTTGGCCACTTCATACTCAACGCCTCGTTGAGTTTGGACTTTCGGAGTTGGAGGAAGTGAGGAATGAAACCGATTCAAGATCAGCGGTTTCAACAGGGAAACATGGAATGTCCTGGGTATTTTTAAGAAGGGAGGCAACTGGAGTCTGTAAGCAACAGGATTGATGACTTGTTCAATCTTGAAAGGACCGATATAGCGAGGTGCAAACTTCATACTGGGAACTCTTAACCTCAAATTCTTCGTGGATAACCATACCCGATCACCCACCTTGAGAGCAGGAACTGCTCGACGCTTCTTATCCGCAAACTTCTTGTACCTGAACGATGCCTTGAGCAGAGCTGATCGTACGCTCTTCCAGATATTGGCAAACTGATGCAAGGTGATATCCACTGCGGGAACAGAAGTTGCTGGAAGCGGTTGGAACTCAGGGACTTTAGGGTGGAATCCAAAGTTAGTGAAGAATGGTGTTGAAGCAGATGAAGAATGATACTGGTTGTTATGACAGAACTCGGCCCAGGGAAGTAATTGAACCCAGTCATCTTGAGAGGAGGACACATAGATGCGGAGGAAGGCCTCCAAGTCCTGATTCACCCTCTCGGTTTGACCATTGGTCTGAGGATGGTAAGCCGTGGAAAACTTTAGCTTGACTTGGAGGACTTGACATAAACTTCGCCAGAATTTGGCTGTGAATTGAACTCCTCGATCTGAGATAATTTCTTCAGGAAGACCGTGGAGTCGGAAGATCTCTTGTATGAATACTTGAGCCAACTTGGAAGCTGACGGAAGACCGGTGAGAGGAATGAAGTGTGCCATCTTGGTGAACCGGTCAACTACCACCCAGATGGTATTGAACTTGTTGCACATGGGTAAGTCTGTAATGAAATCCATCGACAAGTGGGTCCATGGTCGACGGGGAACGGATAGTGGAACCAGTTGCCCCGCAGGCGACTGGCGGGATACTTTATGTTGGGCACACTTTGGGCAAGATGCAATAAACTCCAAGACGTCCTTTTTCAGAGTTGGCCACCAATAGGACCTAGAGATAAACTCCAGGGTTTTTTGGATACCTGTATGTCCGGCAAAACGGGAAGCATGGGCCCAATGCATGAGCTTCTTCCATAGCATCGGCTTCACAAAACTTTTCCCTGATGGGGGCGTAGAGTCCATCCCTACCGTGGAGAATGCCAACGGATTTATAATAGGATGCTTGTCTGAAGACTCTGACTCATTTTCTTGCTCCCATGAGCGGGAAAGGGCATCGGCCTTGCGATTCTGAGAGCCCGGACAGAACTGGAGTTTAAAGTCGAACCTGGAAAAGAAAAGTGCCCATCTGGCCTGACGAGGGTTGAGACATTGTGCGCCCTTCAGGTATAAAAGGTTCTTGTGGTCTGTAAGTATGGTGATTGAATGAGAAGCTCCCTCCAACAGATACCTCCACTCTTCTAGAGCGAGCTTGATGGCTAGCAACTCCTGGTCGCCAATGGCATAGTTGCGCTCAGCTGGGGAGAACTTCCGGGAGAAGAAACTGCAAGGGTGTAAATGGCCATCTTTAGCCCTCTGAGATAACACCGCTCCTACTCCAACGGAGGAGGCATCCACCTCTAAGATGAAAGGAGAGTCGATGTCAGGCTGTTTCAGAACAGGCGCAGAGATGAACCTTTGTTTTAAAAGATGAAATGCTTGCATGGCTTCTTCAGACCACTTGGACGGGTTAGCACCCTTCTTAGTGAAAGCAGTAATAGGCGCCACAATGGTGGAAAAGTCTCGTATAAACTTTCGGTAATAGTTGGCGAACCCTAAGAACCTCTGGACCCCTTTGAGGGTTAAGGGTACCGGCCAATTTTGGATTGCTTGTAGTTTCTCAGGATCCATCTCTAGTCCGGAACCGGACACAATGTACCCTAGAAACGGAATGGACTTGACTTCAAAGACGCATTTTTCTAATTTGCAATAGAGATGATTGACACGGAGACGGGACAGAACCTCTTTAACCCAAAAACGATGTTCCTCTAAATCGTTGGCAAAAATGAGGATATCGTCTAGATAGACCACGACATGACGGTATAGAATGTCTCTGAAGATCTCATTGACAAAATGCTGGAAGACAGCTGGAGCATTGCTCAATCCGAAGGGCATGACGAGGTACTCATAATGTCCGTCACGGGTGTTAAAGGCGGTCTTCCACTCGTCACCCTCACGGTTCCGGATGAGATTGTATGCACCTCGCAAGTCCAGCTTTGTAAAGATGGTAGCTCCGCTAACTCTGTCAAAGAGCTCAGTAATCAGGGGTAAAGGATAACGGTTCTTGATGGTAATGTCGTTCAAACCTCTGTAGTCGATGCACGGCCGCAGACCACCATCTTTCTTTTTTACAAAAAAGAAGCCTGCGCCGGCTGGAGAAGAAGAAGGTCGAATGAACCCCTTTGCTAGGTTCTCTTTAATATATTCCTCCATAGAATGCGTCTCAGGCAGAGACAACGGATAAGTTCGGCCTCGAGGTGGAACCTTCCCTGGAACGAGATCAATCGGACAGTCCCATTCTCTATGAGGAGGAAGGATATCAGCAGAAGCTTTACTGAACACATCCGTGAAATCTTGATATGGAGGAGGTGGAACATCAGACGACCTGGGGGAGGAAGAACAGACAGGCAATACTTTAAACAAACATGTCTCAGCACAGGAGGAACCCCATGCCAGGATTTGCGTAGTCGTCCAATCAATTGTAGGATTGTGAAGACGGAGCCATGGAAGGCCCAGGACCACAGGATGTGTGGCTCTTGGAATCACTAAAAAAGAAATAAGTTCGGAATGAAGAACTCCCACTCTCAGACGAACTGGTAGAGTCCTTAAAGAAATAACTGCATCAAAAATTTTACTGCCATCCACGGCAGTTAAAGAAATGGACGAAGGAAGTCTCTCGGTGGGTAGGGACCACCGTTTAACATAGGCTTCGGTAATAAAGTTCCCAGCTGCTCCGGAATCAAGGAGGGCAATGACGTTCCGATAACGTTGAGCAACTTGAAGCGAGACTGGGAGATTACAATCTTGAGGAGATGGAGAGGAGATCATTACTCCTAGCCGGCCCTCTCCTTGGCGAGCTAGGATTTGGAGTTTCCCGGACGTTTGGGACAGGCATTAATGGTGTGAGACGGAGCTGCACAATAGAGACAGAGAAACTCGGAGAGACGTCTTCGGCGCTCAGCAGGAGTTAACCGGGAACGGCCAAGTTGCATGGGCTCATCTTTAGATGGTGACAGTTGACGAGGAGGAGGAGCAGAAGATTTTGGAGCAGATGATCTTCCACGCTCAGTTGCTCTCTCTCTGAAACGTAAATCAACTTTCGTGCAGAGTGAGATTAGCTCATCTAACTTAGAAGGTAAGTCTCTGGTAGCTAACTCATCTTTAATACGCTCAGATAAGCCATGCCAGAATGCAGCATACAGGGCCTCGTCGTTCCATGCCAGTTCGGATGCCAGGATCTGGAACTGTATCAGATATTGTCCTACAGTACGTGACCCCTGGCGTAAACGGAGAATCTCGGATGAAGCTGAGGTTACCCGGCCTGGCTCGTCGAAGATGCGCCTGAATGTTGACACGAAGGCAGTGTAGGAAGATAGCAGGGTGTCGGACCTCTCCCATAACGGTGATGCCCAATCAAGGGCTGAGCCACTGAGAAGAGAAATAATGTAGGCAATTTTTGTACGGTCACTGGGAAAATTGCCAGGTTGTAGCTCAAACTGAATCTCACACTGGTTGAGAAATCCCCTGCAGAATCTTGGAGATCCGTCAAATTTTGCTGGCGTTGGAAGATGAAGACGTGGAGCAGAAATGGGTAAGGTGGGTGGGGTTATAGCTGGAGTCACTGTGGTTGACGCACCAGACGCGCCTGATCCACGGAGAGTTGTCTGAATCCCATCCAGCCGAGTAGAGAGATCCTGGAGACAGCGGATGATGTGGCCCTGTGCAGCCTCCTGATGTTCTAGTCGGGCTGCCAGTTCTTGCATCGGCCTGGCCGCTTGATCCTGGTCTCCGGCTGGATTCATTAGGTCAGTGCTTACTGTCATAACTGAGGGCCTGAGCTGACGGGAGGCAGCCTCAGTTGTAGGGGCTGAGATGTACCGGAACCTGGGAGGTTGTATCAGACCCCTGGACATGTAAGTAACATGAATAATAACTGCCCGAAGGCGTGACCACGACAACTTGGATAAAAGTCAATGATGTTTATTATGACAACTCCGCAACACAGCAGCAGTAAAAGAAAACGTAAAAGTCAGCAAAGAATAAATACAGTTCCTGGGTACTACAGGATGGCAGGAGCCACAGGGCACTGGTAGTGTGAGATAGTTCTTATGATCTTCTAGATGGAAAGTCCTTACCAGGCCCGACTGTAGCAATGGAGATAACCCAGGATTGTGCCAGCTGGTGTTCCAGGAAAAGCTGGGTTGCTGAAGATAAAACAGCTGCTGTGGATACTGGCTGGAATCAGACTGTTGTTAGCACGGAGTGGATACTGGCTGGAACCAGTTAAATAATAAATGAACTTGGGAGCGATGAAATATGAACTGAAATGTAGAACTTGAGAGCGGAGAAATAATAATACCGGTGGAGAGTGGTAAAGTGTAGAAAGGACACCGGCCCTTTAAGGGAAGCTGTACTCTGCTGGAAGCTGAGCTGGAAGCAGGTAATGTTGTAGCTGGAAACAGATGAATCCACAATGGATTGGAGAGTCAGGCTACACCGCAGGTGGAATGCTGGTGCGGGTCTCTATGGTGGAAGTCTTGAGACAGGAGCTGGAACCTGGAAGACAATCACAGGAGAGAGACAAACAGGAACTAGGTTTGACAACCAAAGCACTGACGCCTTCCTTGCTCAGGCACAGTGTATTTATACCTGCAGCAAGGAAGGGATTGGCTAGGCAATTATGCAGATTATCAATACTGAGAACAGATTGGTGGAAATGATCAGCTGACAGAATCCAAGATGGCTGCGCCCATGCAGACACTTGGAGGGAAGTTTGGTTTGTAATCCATGTGGTAATGAAAACAGTAATGGCGGCGCCGGCCACCGGAGACAGGAGGCGCCAGGCTGACAGATGCACATCCAACCACGCGGACACAGCGGAGGCCGCGGCTGACGTAATCGCCACTCAGACACTCTGCATGCAGAAGTTCAGGGACGGCGGCGGAGGCCGCGGGAGACGCCATGCCAGGTGTAATATGGCGTTTACTGTGACAGCGTCCCAGAGTGACAGGAGAGGATACAGGAATGTACACATCAGGATAACAGATGGGATCCGGTCCTGGAGCGCTGAGCCAGCCTTAGGAGGCATCTGATGGGTAAGAAATGGCGTCCAGATACCCGGATCGTGACAGGGGTAATGTGAATTTCGGCTCATACTGTGTGCTATAATGTGAATTTTGGCTCATACCATGTGGGGTAATGTGAATTTCGGCTCATACTGTGTGCTATAATGTGAATTTCGGCTATAATGTGTGCTATAATGTGAATTTCGGCTCATGCCGTGTGGGGCAATGTGAATTTCGGCTATAATGTGAATTTATAATGTGAATTTCGGCTCATACTGTGTGCTATAATGTGAATTTCGGCTCATACCGTGTGCTATAATGTGAAAGGGGCACCAGTACTAGATAGTATAAGGGGTCCTACTACACTGAAGGACACGCCCCTTTTGAGTGACCACGCCCCTTTTCCGGAGCGCGCGCGCCTTCGGCGCGCGCATAATTGCTATCTGCACTCTTTCATTCCACCTTCAAAAATTCAACGTCAACCACTGCAACTACATACACATACATACACACCCTGACATCTTTATATGCAGTGACACCGGTGGCGTCTGCACATACTTTCCTTTTGTATTTTTTTTTATTATCATTTTATTAATTTATTATTTTTATTAAGAAAAAAATTTTATTATTATTTTTTTGGCGGGGGGGGGGGGGCGCCATTATTGATCTTGCCCTGGGCTCCAAAAACCCTAGTTACGCCTCTGAGTGTAAATCATTGGAGTGTCGCACTGTCTTTGCTGCTTCTGTAGTGTCGGAGGTGGCAGAAGCACCGCAGCTTGGGGTGAGAAACCGCTGCAGCCCTTCCGCTGCTAAACTCTGCAATTAGTCTATTAAGGGGGTGGGCTCCCCTCATCATAGTGCCCCACAGGCCATGTTAATTCTGGGGGTAGGATCCCCTAACTCTATAATGGGAATTTTGGCTCATATCATGTGCTGTAACGTGAATTTTGGCTAATACCGTGTGCTATAATGTGAATTTCGGCTCATACTATGTGGGGTAATGTGAATTTTGGCTCATTCCGTGTGCTGTAATGTAAATTTCGGCTCATACCGTGTGCTGTAATGTGAATTTCTGCTCATACCATGTGGGGAAATGTGAATTTTGGCTCATACCATGTGGAGTAATGTGAATTTTGGCTCATACCGTGTGCTATAATGTGAATTTCGGCTCATACCGTGTGCTATAATGTGAATTTTGGCTCATACCATGTGGGGTAATGTGAATTTCGGCTCATACTGTGTGCTATAATGTGAATTTTGGCTCATACCATGTGGGGTAATGTGAATTTCGGCTCATACTGTGTGCTATAATGTGAATTTCGGCTCATACCGTGTGCTATAATGTGAATTTTGGCTCATACCATGTGGGGTAATGTGAATTTCGGCTCATACTGTGTGCTATAATGTGAATTTCGGCTATAATGTGTGCTATAATGTGAATTTCGGCTCATGCCGTGTGGGGCAATGTGAATTTTGGCTCATACCATGTGGGGTAATGTGAATTTCGGCTCATACTGTGTGCTATAATGTGAATTTCGGCTCATGCCGTGTGGGGCAATGTGAATTTCGGCTATAATGTGTGCTATAATGTGAATTTCGGCTCATGCCGTGTGGGGCAATGTGAATTTCGGCTATAATGTGAATTTATAATGTGAATTTCGGCTCATACTGTGTGCTATAATGTGAATTTCGGCTCATACCGTGTGCTATAATGTGAAAGGGGCACCAGTACTAGATAGTATAAGGGGTCCTACTACACTGAAGGACACGCCCCTTTTGAGTGACCACGCCCCTTTTCCGGAGCGCGCGCGCCTTCGGCGCGCGCATAATTGCTATCTGCACTCTTTCATTCCACCTTCAAAAATTCAACTTCAACCACTGCAACTACATACACATACATACATACACACCCTGACATCTTTATATGCAGTGACACCGGTGGCGTCTGCACATACTTTCCTTTTGTATTTTTTTTTTATTACCATTTTATTAATTTATTATTTTTATTAAGAAAAAAATTTTATTATTATTTTTTTGGCGGGGGGGGGGGCGCCATTATTGATCTTGCCCTGGGCTCCAAAAACCCTAGTTACGCCTCTGAGTGTAAATCATTGGAGTGTCGCACTGTCTTTGCTGCTTCTGTATCCATTTGTGAGGGCACCCAATGTAATCTTGCTATAAGTGGCTATACATACATACATACATATCTTTTGTGCTGCCTGACGACGGGCGTTAAACTCCCAAAACATTGCATACCTCCGGTTTGTAGATGTGATTTATTGACATTACCAAGATCACAGAGTGCCAAATTTCGTCTCATTATGTGTGTGTATATATATATATATATGGGTGGTATTCATGTGACCGGCGGTCAGCAGACCGACAGTCACATGACCTCCTCCACCATCCCGACCGCTCACTATCCCGATGGTCGGCAATGCATGCCCATCCACGACATCCATAGAGTGGGAATAGAACCCGTGGTGACCGCAGCGATCCTGCAAGGGGCTTGCTGCACTCACCCCTCCCCGCTGCTGGGATCCCGGCGTCGGTAAGCTGACCGGCGGTCTCCTGACCGCTGGTCAGCCGTACTACACCCATATATATATATATATATATATATATATATTACACACACACAAGCTGTTCTACCCGTTCTTCGCACGGGTGTTTCTAATTTTCTCGATTGTGAATATAGACGAGTGTTAAAAATCTGGAAAATATGTAGAGCTGTAAATTTGAAACGTCGTAATGTAAGTTAATATTAATCCATGGTTCTTGCCATTTCCCAAGGAGCACCCGTAGCAGATACGGTAAAAAGTGACAGGACCATTTCTATGAAATTCTACACACTGTAAGTGCAATCCAAATTTTTATCCAATTGTCCGTTTGGGCGTTTTTGTTCACACAACACAAGTCACGCATCGGTAATTACGTCATTACCCCTTTTTATTCCCTTAGGGGAGGTTTATAAAAAATCTAATTGCATAGTTTTCCAATTTCCCACCTGCAGAACTAAGAGAATTAGTGATGAGTGAGTGAGTGAGTGAGTGAGGGCTTTTTCATATTAGATTAGATAGATATACATATACACACAGGGGCGTATCTACAGGGGAGGGGACCCGTGTGCAGTCTCTGGGTGTGGACCCCTCCACTCCCATCCCATAGCCGGCAGCAGCGCTGTTAGCGCTCTGTGTGAGCACTAGAGACTCTGGCACAGTGCTAGAGTCTACAGCGTATGCACAAAACTCAGAAAAAATGGTGCTGCGGCCATGTTTTCAAAGACCTGCGCATGCACTGTAGACTCTAGCACTGTGCCAGAGTCTCTAGTGCTCACACAGAGCGCTTACAGTGCTGCTGCGGCTGCCGGCTACGGGACTCGGGAGAGGAGGGGACCCACACCCGGACACCAGAAAGATAAGTATATAGAAGAAATGGGTGTAGTGTGTGCACCCATTATAGATACGCCACTGTATGCACACACTTACACATACATACATACATACATACTTACATATATATTTTGGATAAGATTTACTGTGTCATTGGACATAGGAAGGGGAATCCAATTGTTTCTTGCATGCCCATAAGTAATGGCAGCCCGACAGCTATTCAATTGTAATGCAAATGGAAGTGGCACATATTGCTTATCACGGCCAAAAGCACTGGGTTTAACTGCGTAAAGTGCCTAAATCTGTCTAAAACTATTGGGCATGCTGCCAAAACAACAGTTTGGGTGTTCCAACAGCCAATTTTTCACAGATTTCTGCTCACCACCTCAAGTGGCTGTGAGCAGAAATCATGCAGTCATGGCAATACAACTGAATAGTTCCGTCAGGTGCCTGTGGGGAAAAAATTCCCCCCAATGACTTTTTCCATTCTATCTCCTTCTCTCTCTCTCTCAATTGCTAGATAGATAGATAGATAGATAGATAGATAGATAGATGTAGAGAGATATAGATTTATAGATAGATTTTTCTATTTTCCAAACACGCATACACACAAGTATATATATATATATATATATATATATATATATATATATATATACTGGTCACGCACCCATATTAGTAGCCCCCGTCACACCGCCATACCCCCTGCGGAAGCACACAATAGGCCCTTTGAAAATTTCAGCTCCAGGCCCATGAGGACCTTAATCTGGCACTGCCAGTCCCTCTCTCTCCTGAACAGACTGTGTATGCGCATGTGCACAGCGTCTATTCACCGCTGCTTTATAGCAGAGCAGCGAGTGATAGGGAGCCTCCCAACAGCCCCCTGCCACCGCGGGACACTGCGGCCCACGGGTAGGACAGCAGGACAGTCCCAAAAAATGAGACTGTCCCGCAAAAATCAGGACAGTTGGGAGGTATGTGTATATAGTATAATGCTTATATTTACAAGATATACCTATTCTGCACATGTATCTCCTAAAAATCCTTTAAAGTTGAATGATACAGTGTCAGAGTTTTACTAATGATAAATACCATTTGTTTGTGAATGAAAATATTGCTAGATTTTATTGAAGTCATATTGCGGATTTCAATGATAGCGCAATCTTTAAGACCATTACTTTTCAACATATTAATTATTTCACACATCCACCATAATGGCTGTTTTCCCCCCCACAAATACCTGGTTGTGTTGGCTTTATTCATACTTAGTGATGTATTCACGAAAAACCACAACTTCACATTTAATGAATGATTATTAAGAAATATTATTTTCACACTAATACTGGCACATATTGAAACTGCAGTAATCTTTTTCTAATTTTATACCTTTTATTTAGCGGCATAGAGCACTATTAAAATATAATTAATTTTCTACATTTTTAATCTATTGCTTTTGAAGTCAACAGCTGTAATGCTTGTAAAGTGCATGACAAATACTGCTAGTGACTACACTGATACAGAAAAATACCCATTATGTATGCAATACTAATAACTCCAAGCTAACACTGCACTGGTGAATGCTTTTAACTTCTATTACAATGAATGTGGAAATACACATTTTTGCAGTTGGCGTGGTCATGTTTACAAAATAATCTACATTAAATCTAATTTTATTCTGGGCAGCTTTCCTGTACAGGCTCATACAATACACAAGTTCTCGAGCATTTGAAAGTATTTACATTTTAAATTGTTTTGACATTTGGTAAACCTTTAAAGGAAAGCAAACATTTCCAACGTAAAAAAAAATGTAAATATAACTTCCCAGATGACATTCCTGAGAGCTGAATTAAGATGAATGGAAACCACATGTCTGTAACATTTAATACATAAATACATTAGTTTCAACACATTGTGTCTCAGAAACATACTCGGTGGAACATACTTAAACTACTGTAGGGACATATAATAGAGGCACTTGATTAATGCATATAAACTGCAATGAAATGTGTTCTCTCATAAGAGAGCTCATTTAGTTATAGGGTTGTTATTTCTTCCAAGCTACACTCAATGTGTGTTCCAATAAAGCCAGTAAGTAATGTTATAAATAATTTAAAATTACAAAACCCAAGCTGCATCGTTAGATTTTGTACCAGTTAATGAGCACCAGCACGTTTCGCATCCCATGTACTCTTTCATCAGAGCCAAGTGTCCAGACAGCTACTGTGTGAGGAAGGGATATGAGATTTCATGCACTGGGACCTGTCAGCAGACACCATAACATCTTTAAGATACAGTTTCTCTGACAAATAAGCACGTATAAAAGGATAGGGAATGATTGCAATTCACTTCTTTAAAAATAGAAGATATGAAATAAGTTACAGAGGCATACGGCCAATAAAGTATTATATTCAATTATTTTAAATAGCAACAATAATAAGTAATTAAAACCAGAACTTAGGAAACATTCTGTACATAGGTCTTGAAGCATCTTACACCTGTAGCTCCTTATGCTTAGGTAGGAGAAACTGAATAGGTAATGATGGGTACAGAGTGGGTGATATATCATCCGTTCAATTGAACAGACAATATATCATCAGCAGGTTGGCAGGAGTGTACAGATGATATGTTTGTGAACGACATAGCCAGTGCAACACAGCTGATGCCCAATATATCTGCAGATATATTGGCGCATCTGGCTGTGTGTACAGGCGACCTGCCGACCCCCCATACACTGACTGCAGGGGCTGACGTCACAGCTTGTTGGGCAAATGCAAATGCCCAACCATTTGGATGTCAGGACCTGGGGTGTATCTAGGGGTCCGAGCGCCCCAGGCAAAGTAAGGGCTGGTGCCGCCTCTCTCCCCCCCCCCCGACATATTTGAAATAAGGAGGGTGTATCAAAAAGGGCGTGGTCTTATGGGGAAGGGGCATTGCCACACAATAGTACTTTCAATTCTAATTATGCCACACAGTAGCACATTACACTGCATAGTAGTGTCTCTTATTCACATTATGCCACACAGTTTCACATTACACCTCACAGTAATGTCTCCTATTCACGTTATGCCACACAGTATCACATTACACCTCACAGTAGTGTATCCTATTCACGTTATGCCATGCAGTATCACATTACACTGCACAGTAGTGTCTCCTATTCACGTTATGCCACACAGTATCACATTACACCACACAGTAGTGTCTCCTATTCACGTTATGCCACGCAGTATCACATTACACTACACAGCAGTGTCTCCTATTCACGTTATGCCAAATAGTATCACATTACACTGCACAGAAGTGTCTCCTATTCACGTTATGCCACACAGTAGTACTCCTATAGGAAACACTGTCTATAGAAGGCATATGGGGAATGCAAATAGAAAATAGAAATGTGGACTAGTGCTAGTAAATATATTTCTATTTTTATAAGTGGAATGCGGTCAAACTGCATTCAGGGATGCGACTGCAATATCTCTGTTCTCAGCGTTCTGTCGATTGGATCACATTGGCTGTAAACACCTCTGCCTGATTGACAGGCACAGGCGTTCGCGGGGAGGGCGGGAGGCGGTGATGGACCATTGTGGAGGTGGCATGGGGAAAACGGGGTCGGGCCGTCTGCATTTTCGGGGCGGCTGAGTGACATCACACGCAGCCACCCCTATGTGAAAAATGGTGACGTACCACCTGCATGCCGACCCTAGCTGCAGCTGCAGGAGGTCTACCACAGTTGCTGCGACCACAAATACATTTTGCTGGACGGCCTTGCCCTGCGATGGATGTGCATCCCCCCACATGCAATAGAAAGGATTGCAGATTCTGCTTTTTAGTAGTGATGTGCACCGGACATTTTTCGGGTTTTGTATTTTGGTTTTGGATTCGGTTCCGCGGCCGTGTTTTGGATTCGGACGCGTTGTGGCAAAACCTCACCGAAATTTTTTTGTCGGATTCGGGTGTGTTTTTGATAGTGATGAGCGGGTTTGGTTTCCGAGAAACCGAACCCCCCCAAACTTCACCTTGTTTACACGGGTCCGAGGCAGGTTCGAACCTTCCCGCCTTGCTCGGCTAACCCGAGCGCGCCCGAACGTCATCATCCCGCTGTCGGATTCTCGCGAGATTCGGATTCTATATAAGCAGCCGCGCGTCGCCGCCATTTTCACTCGTGCATTGGAGATGATAGGGAGAGGACGTGGCTGGCGTTGATAAAGCTAAATATTTATCTTATATAAAACCCTTTATGAGGTCTAAGAACACTGTACGCTATTTACGTATGAAGTACCGTAAGGGTACGCTCGTTGCGTAACAATCGCTTAGCCGTGGTCAGGACGCTCAAGCGTCACGTTCGCTCACGGCCAAGAGATCACAGGCAGGCACGCTATTGGCTGCTGACTAACGTAATGGTTCACTATAGCGTAACGGACGCTGTATCGGGAGCGGGCTGCTCGAGCGATACAGACGCTCACGAGAATACGCTGTTGGTATCGGGCACACTTATAGGTGAGCGACTACCGTAATGCTACGCTATCAGCATAGCGGACGCTCGAGACTACGAGGAGATCACGAGCGGCGCAGACGCTCACAATGTTAAACCTTTATATCTAAACCATAAACAGTGTATTGTGCAGTAAAACCTTAGTGTAATGATAGAGTGTAAATGCAACACAGTATAACCTTATTAACTCAAAAGCTGTTTGAGCGTCACCGACGCTCTGAGAATACTAAACACTATAAGAAATACACAGATACCTGGGCAGGGGGGCCAACGCCTAATAAATATATATTATGAATGATATACTTGCAAAAGAATTAACACAATACAAGTCATACACTACAATATAACATAGACTACCTAACCAGATAACTACACAGGAAATACAATACAATACAATTACGTTTTAAGGGAAAAATAAGAGAGAGAGGAGAAGAGAGAGAGAGAGAGAAATGGCCCACAATAACAGTAAGAACAATATGGCTGCGGAGAAACACTTACGCACAAGGGGAAACGATCGCATGCGCCTCTGGACATCCAGCTCCCGATTTTCAGCAATGATAACCGTTGAAGAGTGAGAGCTGGATGTGATCGGCTTGTCTATTTATGCCCCACACACAATACAATTCAATGGTCCCTACAATCTCATTGTTCATTGGACACAGGAATTCCTCCTCGCACTATATCAAAAGGTCATAGGTTGATTCATACAGGTGGGCTGTGACTATTTCCAACAGCTCAGGTGGGAGGGAAACTGGGTTTCCCACCGCATGGATAAGTAAGTGCAAATACAGTAAATGTTCATAAACTTCTTATGTCCATAACTATTCGCACGAGCGATTAATCCGCTTCAAACCAACACCGGAATATTGCTAATGAAATACTCTTCCGATGGGTACTAAACACCACTGTATTACTCCTGTCTGACCCTTCGTATCAAACAAAGGGGGATTTCTCTGTTCATGAACATTCTATATTAACCAAACTTTCAGAATCTATCAAAGGGACCATGATCTACAAAATACATTATATAGTGGAAATATGTAACGAAAGAGTCGCACGCTACGAACACATGAACTCTACCGTAAATGCACATACCGCGCGCCCGCGGGTGCCCGCAACAGCGAGTATGCGCACGCACGGGAGAGCGCACGCATGCGCAGCGCAGACCTGTGTGAGGTGCAAATATGGCAGTGTGCATAGAGATATTTTTCTGACTTTGACAGTCCACCCTTTGGCAGTCAACAATAACTGCCACTTCCTAAAACATTTCAAAAAGAGAAAAATATATGTCAGGGGTTAATACATTTACATGGTTGGGTAGGGGAGGAGAGGAGAAGGTAGGAAAAGGGTATGACCTAGTGTGATAGCAGAAGCATGTGTGTATGAATCCGTGCTTGGGGGTCATGTATCATCGTGCCGTACGTGTTTTAAATCAAGCTTCGAGGTATTGCGAAGTATACATTTGAATTCCTTCTTATCCCGTGGTACGGGTCTGTGGATGGGCTGTCAGACTTTACCAAGCTCTTTTCGGATTTTGAACAAAATGGGGAGCACATTTTAGTTGATGATACATGAATGGGGGAATATGTGATTGCTGATATCTGTGCCTGTATTCCTTATACTATGTGTGTAATTACCTGAAGGTTGTAGAGATGAAGAAAAGACATAATTACGGTAAATGCAGTGGTATTCTATGTCAGGTAAATGAACATTTGTCGGTTGAAGTCTTGTTCGGTGTCTGTTGAATGCAGTCTTCTTTGTGCTTTTGCCCATAAGGTGCGAGCAAAAGCTTTGTCAATGTCCATAGATTTACAAAAGTGTTGGGCTAGCGTAATTTTAAAATTTCTAGGGAAACTGGGGATCTATGGCAAAGTTCATCAAAAATCTGCGTATCAGGTTGTCAAAACTTCTTCTTTAATCCATCTGTTGTCTGTATATCGGCTCATCAAATTCCTCGTCCAAGTGGGTCTTTTTACCTTGGAGAAAACGGAAAAACAGGTGAAAGAAACGGACCGTAGAAATCGCATTTTCATCACATCATTGTTTCTACATTTGGGTCATAAATCAAATCCATTGGAATTACAGTTTCCTCACTCCTTAAACTCATCACCCTGGTACTTCGTTTGCACTTCGTTAAAGCCTGACCGCATCTAAATATCAAGCCAATCGTTATGATAACACCTAAGATACATAGGAGAAACTTCCCAACATCCATTATGACTCCTTGAGCCCATTCTCCTAAACCGGAGAACCAATTTCGCGGGTTCAACCATGACACCCAACCAGTCAGCTCATTACTCACAGCAGCAAGGGTGAGATTGTGTCTCCTGCGAAATTCCCACTTCAGTTGGAGAATATCGTCCATCTTTTGGTCTATGACCTCGACCGGGTCCTCGGTGCTATTTGTAATATATGTGCAACATTTCACGCCGTATTGTGTTGCCAGTGTGACACAATATCCGCCTGTCACTGCTGTGAGGTAATTAAGAACCATTCTATGCTGTACCAGTTCTGTTTTATAAGCTTGAAGTTCTCTTCCAGTATACCTAAACGTGTCATCATACATTTCAGTGATATTATCTAACAAATTTGCAAGCGCAGATATGTATTTATAATTCAACACTCCTCTGGCGGTGCGAGTGATGTCTAACGCGATTAGAAACTGAATCCCGGTGGATTCATGGATCATGTCAGAGACCGGATGCTCTGTTCTTTCTATCAGGTGCCGTTTAACTACGTGCTCGTAATGGGTGTGAGTATAAGGAGTTTGGGCAACACGGTGTATGTCTTTCATTTTGTCATGTGATACAGTCATTACTTCAGGCAGTACTTTTCCAATATAACACAATCCTTCAGAGTTTGGGGCAAGCCACTTATACGCCTTTCTCCCGCATATGAAATATGCATCATCGGGGAGAACATATGGGACGGAGTAGGACATAACCATATTACACACCTTCCATGTGAAATCTCCTAACCCTAATTCTTCCATCTGCTTAGTACACGTATCAGGTTGTACGATATGTGCACAGTATCCTGGTGATACCTCTCCAACTCTCGTAATCCTATTTCCTAGGGTATACCTATATCGGAAAGATTTTCCTCTACTGGCTATGTGGCGTACAAGCTCTGTATCTGTCGGCATTCTATCTGCTCTATATGAAAAGGTCATGGTTTGGTTACTCCATGACACTTCCCAATTTCCCGGCTTTCGGGGATTGGAAATGTTAAAACATATTAGGGATCTATCCACATGGTATTGGTGGAGCTTCAAACTAGGAGGACTGGAGATATTAAACCTCCTGTCCACCGGTCTCCCACCACTTAACTCAAGTACCTCCCCTACCGTTAAAGGAAATGGTACTAGCCCTGATTTGCTATGACCTTGAGGTACTTGAGAGCATACCCAACAATCTGTTTGATTTAACACACTACCCACTAAGGAGTGATAGTCACTCAATGGATGCCGGTCCATATGGATATTAAAACTGGATTGGCATTTCTTAATGCACCCATTCTCAACTACATTGTCACAGAGCCTACAGATACAGTTTTCTTCAGCTAACAATCCTTCAAAATGTTTACAAATAACATGGCTGTTAGATTGTTTCCGGTACTCGCCTTTGTTCGGTGCTTGTGTTGCTATTGGAAATTTACACCTCCGTCTTAGTCATTGGAACCTTTCTGGTGGCAAAACTTCTTTCTCGACCTCACTGGTACTCTCACCGAAACAGACTGCTCTGGTCAACATCGTGGTCAACAGGAAAAATCCATATCACAGTCTCTTGGGGCAAGTCCATCTTACAGGAGGAGAAAAGAAGAAATTTGTAATGGGGTACAGAAAATCAGTTTGAGGGGGAGAGAAACTTGTTACGATAATTAGTTCTCTTGTCTTGTTGTTCTTCTTGTTCTGCTGTCATCTCAAAGGTGCTGTCTCTCAGTCTTCCAAACGAACATTCCGGTGATGCAATATTCCCTCCAAACCAGCGATCTTTCTGTAAGGAGCAAAAAAAATCTTGCATTACCATTTGTCTAACTGAGGTGTGACATACCATCTTTAAAACATAAAACATGAGTGAGAAGAGGAAAAAAAAAAAAAAAAAAAGAGAGAGAGAGAACAATTCATATATGCATATATAACATAACACATCAATAAACAACAGAAAAAGAAAGAAACATTTTTCAAACATAAACATTTTCTAAAACATTGTCAGATCATCGGGCTGTCATATCTACATGTCCAATGGTTTCCTTGCGCAGTCCCTCCCCCCCAGCACTTCCATATTCCATTGTCTGTATCTGGCCAGAATACGTTGGTGCGGATAGGTCATGCTGGGGTTTGGTAGACTTCTGCAAAGACCAAGTATATATGCAATGTTTGAATCCTACCAATAATCGTCAGAGGTGGGGAGAGAGAAAAAGAAATCATTTCACAGATACATTTACAACGTTTCACCCGGTCATTCCTGTGTCTTCAGGGAATGACCTCCCAATTTTATTAACTATAACCTCAGGCTTACCATCAGTCCTAATGATCACCTTTTCTGATTGCACATTATGGGTGTGGCTCAAAATTTTTTCCTATATGACCCCTGATTATAATTTGGTGTGTCATAATTTTGCTCATTCCTCTGTCTAGGGGGTCTGACTTTATGTGTGCTATTACAGTTGCTGGCATAATGCCCTTCTCTTTTACAAAGAAAACAAACCCGGGGCTTCTTCCAAGTGTCAGTGACCTGAGGTTTTGGCTGATTTGATGCCTCCTCAAACGCTCGGATGCTCATCACCATCAACCGCTTTCCCTGTGCTTCCCTGCTTCCTTGGATATCATGGTTATGTTGTTGTCTAGGGGATTGATATGACTTTTGTATTTCTCTTGATCTACAATCTCTCGCAAAGTGTCCTTTTTTTATGACAATTGTAACAGACTTCCACATTTAAATTTCTCGCAGGGGTTTGGGGCTTATGCTGGAGTGGTCTTGTGGTTAGGGCCTGTATACTTGCGGCCATTAATTTATCACTTTGTGACTCTCTGTATCTGGTGATATTTCGATCAATATCAATAGCGGCCTCTCTTAATGCGGCCACCGAGATATTTCTCCAGTTTGGGTTGGTGGTCTGTACCCTTGTTCTCAATACCTCCTTTAAACCATTCATTAATACCTTAACCGCTATTTCTCTATGCTGTGCGCATGTTTTGATGTCTGTGATCCCAGTGTTCCTAGCCATTACTTGCAGTGCTCGATTGAAATAATTAGAAATACTTTCCCCTTCGTTTTGTCTTATGGAGAAAATTTCATTCCACTTGACAACGGCAGGGAAATATACTTCCAACTGTCGGTTGATCTGCTTAATACATTCCTGATTGTGTTCCTCCGTTTGAGGTACTTCTGTGTCTAATTGGCAATCAGTAATAAATTTCGCAGGGTCAACACTGGAGGGCAAACATGCCCTCAGCACTGTCCGCCACTCTTTGTTGGTGGGTTCTGTGGAGTTTCCTAGTTCTTTAACAAACCTTTGACATGCTACTAGATTTTTCCTAGGATCAGGAAATTCAGACATAATTGATCTTAATTCGGTCCGGGACCAGAGACAGCGCATTGCACTGTCCTTGACGGGAATGATTCCCTGATCGTCAGTCTTCCCATTGGGGACTGCGATCACCCTGACCGGATCAAACTCAACTACATCATTTTGTGTTGATCTTACAATATGGGGTACATCTGTTTGTGCGTGATATAAAACATTGTACGTACCTGTGGACACGACCTCACCTGACCCTCCGTTAGGGGGTTTGATTATTGCCTTTACCGATTTGGTCGCGTCCACCTGGATGTCTTGTAGGATGGCTTCTGGAAGAGGTGCCGACATTGTTCTGGGCTCACTTTCTTGTTTGTATTCCTGAGGGAAGTTTGACATGGGGTGCAACTTGCATAGGTTAATAGTTGTACATTTAACAGTATTACAATTATCATTGTTACATTTATTACTCTTATTCTTATCATCTATACTACAGTTGCTAAGAGCGTTTTTATTGTTCAACCTTGTGCTTTTCTCCGCAACCATAATCCTCTCCATTGCCATGTCTCTCCTCTCAAGATAAGAGTCAGATAAGTCAATTAAATCTCTTTGCAATTCACTTTCCTGTTGCCATAACTGCAAATAATCATAATGTTTGATTCGTCTCTTTGCTGGTTTAATAAGACCTATCCTTCTCCTTAAATTCATGAACACTTCTGGGCTGAAGCTACCTATTCTTGGGAATTTCTCCCCGTCATGCATTGTCATTCTCTCCCATTCATCACATAAAATTTCTGTGTGCCTTCCGTATTTTTCACACATTACGTACCTTGCCGACCCGATTGGTCGGTTTATAGAATCAACCCGAACCGAGGTTGATCGCCCCCTTCCTGAACAACTGGCCCCTATAATTTGCAGGTGTTACGGAACCTTACAAAAAACCAAGATATTCACGATAGGTTGGCGGTGAAGTTTACCGAGCACCTCACTCACTCGCCCACGCCGACCAATACGACCTGATCACACTGATATAGTGCTGGCGTACTCGACCCAGGGCCCCTATTAACCTTTGTTTACTGGAACATGTGGGTGTGATCCGAAGAGCATTCACTCTTTCCAGTAAAGGTGAGGTTGTTGGATAATTCCTGAGTGACCAGCGAACTTCCCTTTGTAAAAATAAAAAATTACACAAATCACGTCAGAATGTACAAATAGCGTTTATGACCTTCGTACACAAATAATACCGGTCAGGTTTACTAATGCACACAATTACGTGCGGTACAATCGTTCAGCACATAAGCAACTAATCTTATGTACGGAGCGACCAGCGGAATCGAAAATTGCGGCTGCGAATTCCTTCAGCAAGAGCTTGTATGGCCTATATGGGTGTTGCACCAACCCTTTTTTTGGTGTTGTGCCTGTGGACTGTATAGCGGACTTCCTTGTCTGCTGTACCTAGACCTCCTGGTCTGTTATGACCTCCTGGTCTGCTACAGTATGACCTCCTGGTCTGCTATACTCTAATGCTCAAATTTTATGTTTAACCAAGGATGCCTCCCTAGCCACCGTGCATGTCACTTACGCGTATGTACCTCACGAGAACTCGATGATTTCTTTTGGTTCAACCTCAAAATTGTATGTAAAAACACTCACTCACCACATGTACACTTTTGTTTCTATTTCTATTTCTGCGCAGAAATTTCTCTTTAGACCAGATGTGTTACAAATTAGGAGAAGGCTCTGTTAATTTAAATTTCGAATTTAAAGTAGATTTGCGCTATTTATCGCCTGTTGCGTTACTTAAAAATCAACACTATCGTGTGACTTAAGTTACGTGGGCGTACCCAGACGCTCCGTTGCGTAATTTACGCTGCGTGCGTCGGCCTTTGCGTACGCGAGTCTCCCTTTGTTAGAGACACGTGTACACCAATCTTTGTCTACCGTAACACAACTAACACGTTTTATCAATGTAGATGATCCTCGATCATCTACCGCACACCACACCAATCTCTCCTTTTACCTTTAGGTAGAGCTGTGTGTATTTCTATACCTTAACTGTATTACCTTTACTCTTTAACTATAAAATAGCGGCAAATCTCTCTTAGTACGTTTATCAATTATACAATGGCAAACAGGAGAGTGATATATGAAAATACACGAATGAAAAGAAATGCAGATATGCGTGCGTGTGTACGCAAGACAGAAATAAACAGTTTTAAAAAGACACTATCGTTTTGTTCTTACCTCCGGTCCCGGATTCCTTCAGCACCCTTTACTAAGCGAAGCAGACGCTTATCCAAACAGCACTACGAGGAATATGACCTCCCGCCCTTTGCTGCTGGATAATGTCTGCTGAAATTACCTAGTGCAGATATGTGAAGGACGGGCGAGCCGCCAATTGATAAAGCTAAATATTTATCTTATATAAAACCCTTTATGAGGTCTAAGAACACTGTACGCTATTTACGTATGAAGTACCGTAAGGGTACGCTCGTTGCGTAACAATCGCTTAGCCGTGGTCGAGACGCTCAAGCGTCACGTTCGCTCACGGCCAAGAGATCACAGGCAGGCACGCTATTGGCTGCTGACTAACGTAATGGTTCACTATAGCGTAACGGACGCTGTATCGGGAGCGGGCTGCTCGAGCGATACAGACGCTCACGAGAATACGCTGTTGGTATCGGGCACACTTATAGGTGAGCGACTACCGTAATGCTACGCTATCAGCGTAGCGGACGCTCGAGACTACGAGGAGATCACGAGCGGCGCAGACGCTCACAATGTTAAACCTTTATATCTAAACCATAAACAGTGTATTGTGCAGTAAAACCTTAGTGTAATGATAGAGTGTAAATGCAACACAGTATAACCTTATTAACTCAAAAGCTGTTTGAGCGTCACCGACGCTCTGAGAATACTAAACACTATAAGAAATACACAGATACCTGGGCTTAGGGTCCAACGCCTAATAAATATATATTATGAATGATATACTTGCAAAAGAATTAACACAATACAAGTCATACACTACAATATAACATAGACTACCTAACCAGATAACTACACAGGAAATACAATACAATACAATTACGTTTTAAGGGAAAAATAAGAGAGAGAGGAGAAGAGAGAGAGAGAGAGAAATGGCCCACAATAACAGTAAGAACAATATGGCTGCGGAGAAACACTTACGCACAAGGGGAAACGATCGCATGCGCCTCTGGACATCCAGCTCCCGATTTTCAGCAATGATAACCGTTGAAGAGTGAGAGCTGGATGTGATCGGCTTGTCTATTTATGCCCCACACACAATACAATTCAATGGTCCCTACAATCTCATTGTTCATTGGACACAGGAATTCCTCCTCGCACTATATCAAAAGGTCATAGGTTGATTCATACAGGTGGGCTGTGACTATTTCCAACAGCTCAGGTGGGAGGGAAACTGGGTTTCCCGCCGCATGGATAAGTAAGTGCAAATACAGTAAATGTTCATAAACTTCTTATGTCCATAACTATTCGCACGAGCGATTAATCCGCTTCAAACCAACACCGGAATATTGCTAATTAAATACTCTTCCGATGGGTACTAAACACCACTGTATTACTCCTGTCTGACCCTTCGTATCAAACAAAGGGGGATTTCTCTGTTCATGAACATTCTATATTAACCAAACTTTCAGAATCTATCAAAGGGACCATGATCTACAAAATACATTATATAGTGGAAATATGTAACGAAAGAGTCGCACGCTACGAACACATGAACTCTACCGTAAATGCACATACCGCGCGCCCGTGGGTGCCCGCAACAGCGAGTATGCGCACGCACGGGAGAGCGCACGCATGCGCAGCGCAGACCTGTGTGAGGTGAAAATATGGCAGTGTGCATAGAGATATTTTTCTGACTTTGACAGCGTCCTCTCCGTTTATTGTAGAAGACAGTTGATTCTTGTTTGTTTTTTATTGCTTAATTGTGGGGAGGATTGGGGAGCAGCTGTTAGGAGTACAATGCAGAGTTTTGCTGATAAGTGACCACCAGTTTTTTTATCCGTTCTCTGCCTGAAAAAAACGCTCCATACCATATCTGTGCTCAGTGTGCTGCATGATATATCTGTGCTGAGTGCTCACACTGCTTAATTGTGGGGATTGGGAGCAGCTATAGCAGGAGTACAGTGCAGAGTTTTGCTGACAGTGACCACCAGTATACGTTGTCTGCCTGAAAAACACTCCATATCTGTGCTCACAGTGTGCTGCTTTATTGTGGGGACTGGGGACCACCAGTATAATTAATATTATATAGGAGAAGTACAGTGCAGAGTGCACTGCTGTACCTACCTCTGTGTCGTCACTCGTCATCCATTAAGTATACTATCCATCTACATTGTATACCTGTGGTGCATTTTAGACTAGTTTAGCAGTTTGCTGACAGTGTCCACCAGTATACTATATATAGCAGTACGGTAGGCCACTGCTGTACCTACCTCTGTGTCGTCACTCGTCATCCATTAAGTATACTATCCATCTACATTGTATACCTGTGGTGCATTTTTTTAGACTAGTTTAGCAGTTTGCTGACAGTGTCCACCAGTATACTATATATAGCAGTACGGTAGGCCACTGCTGTACCTACCTCTGTGTCGTCACTCGTCATCCATTAAGTATACTATCCATCTACATTGTATACCTGTGGTGCATTTTTTTAGACTAGTTTAGCAGTTTGCTGACAGTGTCCACCAGTATACTATATATAGCAGTACGGTAGGCCACTGCTGTACCTACCTCTGTGTCGTCACTCATCATCCATTAAGTATACTATCCATCTACATTGTATACCTGTGGTGCATTTTTTTAGACTAGTTTAGCAGTTTGCTGACAGTGTCCACCAGTATACTATATATAGCAGTACGGTAAGCCACTGCTGTACCTACCTCTGTGTCGTCACTCGTCATCCATTAAGTATACTATCCATCAACATTGTATACCTGTGGTGCATTTTTTTAGACTAGTTTAGCAGTTTGCTGACAGTGTCCACCAGTATACTATATATAGCAGTACGGTAGGCCACTGCTGTACCTACCTCTGTGTCGTCACTCGTCATCCATTAAGTATACTATCCATCTACATTGTATACCTGTGGTGCATTTTTTTAGACTAGTTTAGCAGTTTGCTGACAGTGTCCACCAGTATACTATATACAGCAGTACGGTAGGCCACTGCTGTACCTACCTCTGTGTCATCACTCGTCATCCATTAAGTATACTATCTATCTACATTGTATACCTGTGGTGCATTTTTTTAGACTAGTTTAGCAGTTTGCTGACAGTGTCCACCAGTATACTATATATAGCAGTACGGTAAGCCACTGCTGTACCTACCTCTGTGTCGTCACTCGTCATCCATTAAGTATACTATCCATCAACATTGTATACCTGTGGTGCATTTTTTTAGACTAGTTTAGCAGTTTGCTGACAGTGTCCACCAGTATACTATATATAGCAGTACGGTAGGCCACTGCTGTACCTACCTCTGTGTCGTCACTCGTCATCCATTAAGTATACTATCCATCTACATTGTATACCTGTGGTGCATTTTTTTAGACTAGTTTAGCAGTTTGCTGACAGTGTCCACCAGTATACTATATACAGCAGTACGGTAGGCCACTGCTGTACCTACCTCTGTGTCATCACTCGTCATCCATTAAGTATACTATCTATCTACATTGTATACCTGTGGTGCATTTTTTTAGACTAGTTTAGCAGTTTGCTGACAGTGTCCACCAGTAAACTATATATAGCAGTACGGTAGTCCACTGCTGTACCTACCTCTGTGTCGTCACTCGTTATCCATTAAGTATACTATCCATCTACATTGTATACCTGTGGTGCATTTTTTTAGACTAGTTTAGCAGTTTGCTGACAGTGTCCACCAGTATACTATATATAGCAGTATGGTAGGCCACTGCTGTACCTACCTCTGTGTCGTCACTCGTCATCCATTAAGTATACTATCCATCTACATTGTATACCTGTGGTGCATTTTTTTAGACTAGTTTAGCAGTTTGCTGACAGTGTCCACCAGTATACTATATATAGCAGTACGGTAGGCCACTGCTGTACCTACCTCTGTGTCGTCACTCGTCATACATTAAGTATACTATCCATCTACATTGTATACCTGTGGTGCATTTTTTTAGACTAGTTTAGCAGTTTGCTGACAGTGTCCACCAGTAAACTATATATAGCAGTACGGTAGGCCACTGCTGTACCTACCTCTGTGTCGTCACTCGTCATCCATTAAGTATACTATCCATCTACATTGTATACCTGTGGTGCATTTTTTTAGACTAGTTTAGCAGTTTGCTGACAGTGTCCACCAGTATACTATATATAGCAGTACGGTAGGCCACTGCTGTACCTACCTCTGTGTCGTCACTCGTCATCCATTAAGTATACTATCCATCTACATTGTATACCTGTGGTGCATTTTTTTAGACTAGTTTAGCAGTTTGCTGACAGTGTCCACCAGTATACTATATATAGCAGTACGGTAGGCCACTGCTGTACCTACCTCTGTGTCGTCACTCGTCATCCATTAAGTATACTATCCATCTACATTGTATACCTGTGGTGCATTTTTTAGACTAGTTTAGCAGTTTGCTGACAGTGTCCACCAGTATACTATATATAGCAGTACGGTAGGCCACTGCTGTACCTACCTCTGTGTCGTCACTCGTCATCCATTAAGTATACTATCCATCTACATTGTATACCTGTGGTGCATTTTAGTTGTGCGCAGTATATATAGTAGTAGGCCATTGCTATTGATACTGGCATATAATTCCACACATTAAAATATGGAGAACAAAAATGTGGAGGTTAAAAAAATAGGGAAAGATCAAGATCCACTTCCACCTCGTGCTGAAGCTGCTGCCACTAGTCATGGCCGAGACGATGAAATGCCATCAACGTCATCTGCCAAGGCCGATGCCCAATGTCATAGTAGAGAGCATGTAAAATCCAAAACACAAAAGTTCAGTAAAATGACCCAAAAATCAAAATTAAAAGCGTCTGAGGAGAAGCGTAAACTTGCCAATATGACATTTACGACACGGAGTGGCAAGGAACGGCTGAGGCCCTGGCCTATGTTCATGGCTAGTGGTTCAGCTTCAAATGAGGATGGAAGCACTCATCCTCTCGCTAGAAAAAAGAAAAGACTTAAGCTGGCAAAAGCACAGCAAAGAACTGTGCATTCTTCGAAATCACAAATCCCCAAGGAGAGTCCAATTGTGTCGGTTGCGATGCCTGACCTTCCCAACACTGGACGGGAAGAGCTTGCGCCTTCCACCATTTGCACGCCCCCTGCAAGTGCTGGAAGGAGCACCCGCAGTCCAGTTCCTGATAGTCAAATTGAAGATGTCAGTGTTGAAGTACACCAGGATGAGGATATGGGTGTTGCTGGCGCTGGGGAGGAAATTGACAAGGAGGATTCTGATGGTGAGGTGGTTTGTTTAAGTCAGGCACCCGGGGAGACACCTGTTGTCCGTGGGACGAATATGGCCATTGACATGCCTGGTCAAAATACAAAAAAAATCAGCTCTTCGGTGTGGAATTATTTCAACACAAATGCGGACAACAGGTGTCAAGCCGTGTGTTGCCTTTGTCAAGCTGTAATAAGTAGGGGTAAGGACGTTAACCACCTCGGAACATCCTCCCTTATACGTCACCTGCAGCGCATTCATCATAAGTCAGTGACAAGTTCAAAAATTTTGGGTGACAGCGGAAGCAGTCCACTGACCACTAAATCCCTTCCTCTTGTAACCAAGCTCCTGCAAACCACACCACCAACTCCCTCAGTGTCAATTTCCTCCTTACCCAGGAAAGCCAATAGTCCTACAGGCCATGTCACTGTCAAGTCTGACGAGTCCTCTCCTACCTGGGATTCCTCCGATGCATCCTTGAGTGTAACGCCTACTGCTGCTGGCGCTGCTGTTGTTGCTGCTGGGAGTTGATCGTCATCCCAGAGGGGAAGTCGGAAGACCACTTGTACTACTTCCAGTAAGCAATTGACTGTCCAACAGTCCTTTGCGAGGAAGATGAAATATCACAGCAGTCATCCTGCTGCAAAGCGGATAACTGAGACCTTGGCAGCCTGAGCGGTGAGAAACGTGGTTCCGGTATCCATCGTTAATTCAGAGCCAACTATAGACTTGATTGAGGTACTGTGTCCCCGGTACCAAATACCATCTAGGTTCCATTTCTCTAGGCAGGCGATACCGAAAATGTACACAGACCTCAGAAAAAGACTCACCAGTGTCCTAAAAAATGCAGTTGTACCCAATGTCCACTTAACCACGGACATGTGGACAAGTGGAGCAGGGCAGACTCAGGACTATATGACTGTGACAGCCCACTGGGTAGATGTATTGCCTCCCGCAGCAAGAACAGCAGCGGCGGCACCAGTAGCAGCATCTCGCAAACGCCAACTCGTTCCTAGGCAGGCTACGCTTTGTATCACCGCTTTCCAGAATAGGCACACAGCTGAAAACCTCTTACGGCAACTGAGGAAGATCATCGCAGAATGGCTTACCCCAATTGGACTCTCCTGGGGATTTGTGACATCGGACAACGCCAGCAATATTTTGCGTGCATTACATCTGGGCAAATTCCATCACGTCCCATGTTTTGCACATACCTTGAATTTGGTGGTGCAGAATTATTTAAAAAACGACAGGGGCGTGCAAGAGATGCTGTCGGTGGCCCGAAGAATTGCGGGCCACTTTCGGCATTCCTGCACCGCGTACAGAAGACTGGAGCACCACCAAACATTCCTGAACCTGCCCTGCCATCATCTGAAGCAAGAGGTGGTAACGAGGTGGAATCCAACCCTCTATATGCTTCAGAGGATGGAGGAGCAGCAAAAGGCCACTCAAGCCTATACATCTGGCCACGATATAGGCAAAGGAGGTGGAATGCACCTGACTCAAGCGCAGTGGAGAATGATTTCAACGTTGTGCAAGGTTCTGCAACCCTTTGAACTTGCCACACGTGAAGTCAGTTCAGACACTGCCAGCCTGAGTCAGGTCATTCCCCTCATCAGGCTTTTGCAGAAGAAGATGGAGACATTGAAGGAGGAGCTAAAACAGAGCGATTCCGCTAGGCATGTGGGACTTGTGGATGGAGCCCTTAATTTGCTTAACCAGGATTCACGGGTGGTCAATCTGTTGAAATCAGAGCACTACATTTTGGCCACCGTGCTTGATCCTAGATTTAAAACCTACGTTGTATCTCTCTTTCCGGCAGACACAAGTCTGCAGAGGTTCAAAGACCTGCTGGTGAGAAAATTGTCAAGTCAAGCGGAACGTGACCCGTCACCATCTCCTCCTTCACATTCTCCCGCAACTGGGGGTGCGAGGAAAAGGCTAAGAATTCCGAGCCCACCCGCTGGCGGTGATGCAGGGCAGTCTGGAGCGAGTGCTGACATCTGGTCCGGACTGAAGGACCTGGCAACGATTACTGACATGTCGTCTACTGTCACTGCATATGATTCTCTCAATATTGAAAGAATGGTGGATGATTATATGAGCGACCGCATCCAAGTAGGCACGTCAGACAGTCCGTACGTATACTGGCAGGAAAAAGAGGCAATTTGGAGGCCCTTGCAGAAACTGGCTTTATTCTACCTAAGTTGCCCTCCCTCCAGTGTGTACTCCGAAAGAGTGTTTAGTGCAGCCGCTCACCTTGTCAGCAATCGGCGTACGAGGTTACTTCCAGAAAATGTGGAGAAGATGATGTTCATTAAAATGAATTATAATCAATTCCTCCGTGGAGACATTCACCAGCAACAATTGCCTCCAGAAAGTACACGGGGACCTGAGATGGTGGATTCCAGTGGGGACGAATTAATAATCTGTGAGGAGGGGGATGTACACAGTGAAAGGGGTGAGGAATCGGAGGATGATGATGAGGTGGACATCTTGCCTCTGTAGAGCCAGTTTGTGCAAGGAGAGATTGATTGCTTCTTTTTTGGTGGGGGCCCAAACCAACCAGTCATTTCAGTCACAGTCGTGTGGCAGACCCTGTCGCTGAAATGATGGGTTCGTTAAAGTGTGCATGTCCTGTTTATACAACATAAGGGTGGGTGGGAGGGCCCAAGGACAATTCCATCTTGCACCTCTTTTTTCTTTCATTTTTCTTTGCATCATGTGCTGTTTGGGGACAATTTTTTTGAAGGGCCATCCTGCCTGACACTGCAGTGCCACTCCTAGATGGGCCAGGTGTTTGTGTCGGCCACTTGTGTCGCTTAGCTTAGTCACACAGCGACCTTGGTGCGCCTCTTTTTTTCTTTGCATCATGTGCTGTTTGGGGACAATTTTTTTGAAGGGCCATCCTGCCTGACACTGCAGTGCCACTCCTAGATGGGCCAGGTGTTTGTGTCGGCCACTTGGGTCGCTTAGCTTAGTCACACAGCTACCTCATTGCGCCTCTTTTTTTCTTTGCATCATGTGCTGTTTGGGGAGTATTTTTTTGAATGGCCATCCTGTCTGACACTGCAGTGCCACTCCTAGATGGGCCAGGTGTTTGTGTCGGCCACTTGTGTCGCTTAGCTTAGTCACACAGCGACCTCGGTGCGCCTCTTTTTTTCTTTGCATCATGTGCTGTTTGGGGACAATTTTTTTGAAGGGCCATCCTGCCTGACACTGCAGTGCCACTCCTAGATTGCCCAGGTGTTTGTGTCGGCCACTTGGGTCGCTTAGCTTAGTCACACAGCTACCTCATTGCGCCTCTTTTTTTCTTTGCATCATGTGCTGTTTGGGGAGTATTTTTTTGAAGTGCCATCCTGTCTGACACTGCAGTGCCACTCCTAGATGGGCCAGGTGTTTGTGTCGGCCACTTGTGTCGCTTAGCTTAGCAATCCAGCGACCTCGGTGCAAATTTTAGGACTAAAAATAATATTGTGAGGTGTGAGGTGTTCAGAATAGACTGAAAATGAGTGGAAATTATGGTTATTGAGGTTAATAATACTATGGGATCAAAATGACCCCCAAATTCTATGATTTAAGCTGTTTTTTAGGGTTTTTTGACCTCATAGTATTATTAACCTCAATAACCATAATTTCCACTCATTTCCAGTCTATTCTGAACACCTCACACCTCACAATATTATTTTTAGTCCTAAAATTTGCACCGAGGTCGCTGGATGGCTAAGCTAAGCGACACAAGTGGCCGACACAAACACCTGGCCCATCTAGGAGTGGAACTGCAGTGTCAGACAGGATGGCACTTCCAAAAAATAGTCCCCAAACAGCACATGATGCAAAGAAAAAAAGAGGCACACCAAGGTCGCTGTGTGACTAAGCTAAGCGACACAAGTGGCCGACACAAACACCTGGCCCATCTAGGAGTGGCACTGCAGAGTCAGACAGGATGGCACTTCAAAAAAATAGTCCCCAAACAGCACATGATGCAAAGAAAAAAAGAGGCACACCAAGGTCGCTGTGTGACTAAGCTAAGCGACCCAAGTGGCCGACACAAACACCTGGCCCATCTAGGAGTGGCAGTGCAGTGTCAGGCAGGATGGAACTTCAAAAAAATACTCCCCAAACAGCACATGATGCAAAGAAAAAAAGAGGCGCAATGAGGTAGCTGTGTGACTAAGCTAAGCGACCCAAGTGGCCGACACAAACACCTGGCCCATCTAGGAGTGGCACTGCAGTGTCAGACAGGATGGCACTTCAAAAAAATAGTCCCCAAACAGCACATGATGCAAAGAAAAATGAAAGAAAAAAGAGGTGCAAGATGGAATTGTCCTTGGGCCCTCCCACCCACCCTTATGTTGTATAAACAGGACATGCACACTTTAACGAACCCATCATTTCAGCGACAGGGTCTGCCACACGACTGTGACTGAAATGACTGGTTGGTTTGGGCCCCCACCAAAAAAGAAGCAATCAATCTCTCCTTGCACAAACTGGCTCTACAGAGGCAAGATGTCCACCTCATCATCATCCTCCGATTCCTCACCCCTTTCACTGTGTACATCCCCCTCCTCACAGATTATTAATTCGTCCCCACTGGAATCCACCATCTCAGGTCCCCGTGTACTTTCTGGAGGCAATTGTTGCTGGTGAATGTCTCCACGGAGGAATTGATTATAATTCATTTTAATGAACATCATCTTCTCCACATTTTTGGGAAGTAACCTCGTACGCCGATTGCTGACAAGGTGAGCGGCTGCACTAAACACTCTTTCGGAGTACACACTGGAGGGCGGGCAACTTAGGTAGAATAAAGCCAGTTTGTGCAAGGGCCTCCAAATTGCCTCTTTTGACTGCCAGTATACGTACGGACTATCTGACGTGCCTATTTGGATGCGGTCACTCATATAATCTTCCACCATTCTTTCAATGGTGACAGAATCATATGCAGTGACAGTAGACGACATGTCAGTAATCGTTGCCAGGTCCTTCAGTCCGGACCAGATGTCAGCACTCGCTCCAGACTGCCCTGCATCACCGCCAGCGGGTGGGCTCGGAATTCTTAGCCTTTTCCTCGCACCCCCAGTTGTGGGAGAACGTGAAGGAGGAGCTGTTGACGGGTCACGTTCCGCTTGACTTGACAATTTTCTGACCAGCAGGTCTTTGAACCTCTGCAGACTTGTGTCTGCCGGAAAGAGAGATACAACGTAGGTTTTAAATCTAGGATCGAGCACGGTGGCCAAAATGTAGTGCTCTGATTTGAACAGATTGACCACCCGTGAATCCTGGTTAAGCGAATTAAGGGCTCCATCCACAAGTCCCACATGCCTAGCGGAATTGCTCTGTTTTAGCTCCTCCTTCAATGTCTCCAGCTTCTTCTGCAAAAGCCTGATGAGGGGAATGACCTGACTCAGGCTGGCAGTGTCTGAACTGACTTCACGTGTGGCAAGTTCAAAGGGTTGCAGAACCTTGCACAACGTTGAAATCATTCTCCACTGCGCTTGAGTCAGGTGCATTCCCCCTCCTTTGCCTATATCGTGGGCAGATGTATAGGCTTGAATGGCCTTTTGCTGCTCCTCCATCCTCTGAAGCATATAGAGGGTTGAATTCCACCTCGTTACCACCTCTTGCTTCAGATGATGGCAGGGCAGGTTCAGGAATGTTTGGTGGTGCTCCAGTCTTCGGCACGCGGTGGCTGAATGCCGAAAGTGGCCCGCAATTCTTTGGGCCACCGACAGCATCTCTTGTACGCCCCTGTCGTTTTTTAAATAATTCTGCACCACCAAATTCAATGTATGTGCAAAACATGGGACATGCTGGAATTTGCCCAGATGTAATGCACGCACAATATTGGTGGCGTTGTCCGATGTCACAAATCCCCAGGAGAGTCCAATTGGGGTAAGCCATTCTGCGATGATGTTCCTCAGTTTCCGTAAGAGGTTGTCAGCTGTGTGCCTCTTATGGAAAGCGGTGATACAAAGCGTAGCCTGCCTAGGAACGAGTTGGCGTTTGCGAGATGCTACTGGTGCCGCCGCTGCTGTTCTTGCTGCGGGATGCAATACATCTACCCAGTGGGCTGTCACAGTCATATAGTCCTGAGTCTGCCCTGCTCCACTTGTCCACATGTCCGTGGTTAAGTGGACATTGGGTACAACTGCATTTTTTAGGACACTGGTGACTCTTTTTCTGACATCTGTGTACATTTTCGGTATCGCCTGCCTAAAGAAATGGAACCTAGATGGTATTTGGTACCGGGGACACAGTACCTCAATCAAGTCTCTAGTTGCCTCTGAATTAACGATGGATACCGGAACCACGTTTCTCACCACCCAGGCTGACAAGACCTGAGTTATCCGCTTTGCAGCAGGATGACTGCTGTGATATTTCATCTTCCTCGCAAAGGACTGTTGGACAGTCAATTGCTTACTGGAAGTAGTACAAGTGGTCTTCCGACTTCCCCTCTGGGATGACGATCGACTCCCAGCAGCAACAACAGCAGCGCCAGCAGCAGTAGGCGTTACACTCAAGGATGCATCGGAGGAATCACAGGCAGGAGAGGACTCGTCAGACTTGCCAGTGACAAGGCCTGCAGGACTATTGGCTTTCCTGTGTAAGGAGGAAATTGACACTGAGGGAGTTGGTGGTGTGGTTTGCAGGAGCTTGGTTACAAGAGGAAGGGATTTAGTGGTCAGTGGACTGCTTCCGCTGTCATCCAAAGTTTTTGAACTTGTCACTGACTTATGATGATTGCGCTGCAGGTGACGTATAAGGGAGGATGTTCCGAGGTGGTTAACGTCCTTACCCCTACTTATTACAGCTTGACAAAGGCAACACACGGCTTGACACCTGTTGTCCGCATTTGTGTTGAAATAATTCCACACCGAAGAGCTGATTTTTTTGTATTTTGACCAGGCATGTCAATGGCCATATTCGTCCCACAAACAACAGGTGTCTCCCTGGGTGCCTGACTTAAACAAACCACCTCACCATCAGAATCCTCCTTGTCAATTTCCTCTTTTCTTTTTTCTAGCGAGAGGATGAGTGCTTCCATCCTCATGTGAATCTGAACCACTAGCCATGAACATAGGCCAGGGCCTCAGCCGTTCCTTGCCACTCCGTGTCGTAAATGGCATATTGGCAAGTTTACGCTTCTCATCAGACGCTTTCAATTTTGATTTTTGGGTCATTTTACTGAACTTTTGTTTTTTGGATTTTACAGGCTCTCTACTATGACATTGGGCATCGGCCTTAGCAGACGACGTTGATGGCATTTCATTGTCTCGGCCATGACTAGTGGCAGCAGCTTCAGCACGAGGTGGAAGTGGATCTTGATCTTTCCCTATTTTACCCTCCACATTTTTGTTCTCCATTTTTTTATGTGTGGAATTATATGCCAGTATCAATAGCAATGGCCTACTACTATATATACTGCGCACAACTGAAATGCACCACAGGTCTAGAATGTAGATGGATAGTATACTTGATGACACAGAGGTAGGTACAGCAGTGGCCTTCCGTACCGTACTGCTATATATACAGGTGGTCACTGTGTCAGCAAACTGCACAACTGAAATGCACCACAGGTATAGAATCTAGATGGATAGTATACTTGACGACACAGAGGTAGGTACATTAGTGGCCTTCCGTACCATACTGCTATATATACTGGTGGTCACTGTCAGCAAATTGCAAAACTAAAATGCACCACAGGTATAGAATGTAGATGGATAGTATACTTGACGACACAGAGGTAGGTACAGCAGTGGCCTTCCGTACCGTACTGCTATATATACTGGTGGTCACTGTGTCAGCAAACTGCAAAACTAAAATGCACCACAGGTATAGAATGTAGATGGATAGTATACTTGACGACACAGAGGTAGGTACAGCAGTGGCCTTCCGTACCGTACTGCTATATATACTGGTGGTCACTGTGTCAGCAAACTGCACAACTGAAATGCACCACAGGTATAGAATCTAGATGGATAGTATACTTGACGACACAGAGGTAGGTACAGCAGTGGCCTACTGTACCGTAATGCTATATATTATATACTGGTGGTCAGCAAACTGTGCAAAACTGAAATGCACCACAGGTATGGATGGATAGTATACTTGACGACACAGAGGTAGGTACAGCAGTGGCCTACTGTACCGTAATGCTATATATTATATACTGGTGGTCAGCAAACTGTGCAAAACTTAAATGCACCACAGGTATGGATGGATAGTATACTTGACGACACAGAGGTAGGTACAGCAGTGGCCTTCTGTACCGTACTCCTATATATTATATACTGGTGGTCAGCAAAATTATGCACTGTACTCCTACTATATACTACACAATGCAGCACAGATATGGAGTGTTTTTCAGGCAGACAACGTATACTGGTGGTCACTGGTCAGCAAAACTCTGCACTGTACTCCTCCTATATAATATTATACTGGTGGTCCCCAGTCCCCACAATAAAGCAGTGTGAGCACAGATATATGCAGCACACTGAGCACAGATATGGAGTGTTTTTCAGGCAGACAACGTATACTGGTGGTCACTGTCAGCAAAACTCTGCACTGTACTCCTCCTATATAATACAGCTGCTCCCCAGTCCCCACAATTAAGCAGTGTGAGCACAGATATATGCAGCACACTGAACACAGATAAGGAGCGTTTTTTTCAGGCAGAGAACGGATAAAACTGGTGGTCACTGATCAGCAAAACTCTGCACTGTACTCCTCCTATATTAATATACAGCTGCTCCCCAGTCCCCACAATTAAGATATAAGCAAGCACAAATATTTGCATCAACAATGAATAAACGGAGAGGACGCCAGCCACGTCCTCTCCCTAACATTTCCAATGCACGAGTGAAAATGGCGGCGACGCGCGGCTGCTTATATAGAATCCGAATCTCGCGAGAATCCGACAGCGGGATGATGACGTTCGGGCGCGCTCGGGTTAACCGAGCCATACGGGAGAATCCGAGTATGCCTCGGACCCGTGTAAAATGGGTGAAGTTCGGGGGGGTTCGGTTTCCGAGGAACCGAACCCGCTCATCACTACTTTTTAGCAGAATCTGCAAACCTTACCAAATAACCCCCACTGCCATTCGTACATCTGATCCCACCCATAGGCACACATACAGAGCCGGCCCTAACCAATATGAGGCCCTAGGCAAGATTTTGGCTGGTGCCCCCTAGCACCGCTGCTAGTTCCACCTCTGACCCTGCACCCCTTTACCAGCGCCATCACCCCCCACCTATAGCAGTCCTTTTTTATTTTCCTAACCCCTGTAATTTAAATAAGAACAGTGTGCACATTCGGCGCACAGCCCAAAAAGGTATGTGTTTTTGCTGGCAAGGGGCATGGCCACACAATAGTACCCCCAATTCAAATTATGCCACGCTATAGTGCAACTTTATTCACAATTTATAATGCGATAGTGTCCCTTATTCAAATTACATCACACAGTAGTACCACTTTACCTTATATAGTTACTCCTCACAGTAGTGCCCCTCATTCACATAACATCATACTGAATTGCTCCTTATTCACATTACACCACACCATATTGCTCTTTATTCACATTAGACCACACAGTAGTGTCCTTTCTATACGTTACGCCACACAGTAGAGCACCTTATACACATAATGCCACACATTGGTAATGCATATATACACATAATACCACACAGTAATGCCCCTTACACATATGACACACATTATTAATGTCCTTATAAACATAATGCGCTTTACACATTATGCCAAGCCTTATTAATGCCCTTATACACATAAATTCCCTTACACATATGCCACACATTGTTAATGCCCTTATACACATAATGACACACATAATGTCCCTTACACATATGCCACACATTATTACTGCCCTTATACACATAATGACACACATAGTGCCCCTTACACATATGTTACACATTACTAATGCCCTTATACATATAATGACACATATAGTTCCTGACGTGAGTCATCTGGCAGCTCTGCTAACGTCGGGTGCCTATTTTTTTATGAAAATGCATCTTATTTGCATTGCTATGTGGCTAGGATACACAAGCAGCTTCTGCTGATTAAAATGTTATGCGGCATGCCTATATACTGGGTGCGACTGTGGCTGTATCTGCATACAAATGCTACACACTGAATATAGGCATGCCACGTCAGTGGCAAACGCAGGGTTTTGAAAGGGGGGTTTCCAAATACTTATACCCCTTTTACACCACCAGCTAGTAACATGGGTTATTGCACATAAATGTGCATAACCCGTGTTGCTGGCTGGTGTAAAAGGGTCGAGTTGGAATAGTGTCGAGTGACCCGGAGTGAGTCCGGGTCGAGTGACCTGGACATAACGTGCGCTAATACCACTACCTCCGCCATATCGTAGTTTCATACATTTACCCCATAGTGTGGTAAATAAAAGATATCCGTGTTCCCCTTTCTTAGTGGAACATGTCATAAAAAAACGAACACACACACACCCAATGGAACATGACACAAACACACACCACCCTACCCCCAAAGTAAGTGAAACATACAGACACACCCTCCCCCCCCCCGTGAACCATGACAGACACACACCCTCCCCCCCACTGTGAAACAATACATGCAGATTCCCAGTGAAACATGACACACTCTCCCCCACCCAGTAAAACATGACAAACACAGACCCCCATGTGAAACATGACACACCCATCCCCGCCAGTGAGACATGACACAGACCCCAGTGAAACATACACCCAGCCTCTACCAGTGAAACATGACGGACCCTCAGTAAACCCCCTCCCGTGAAACACACACACACACACCCTCCCCACCAGTGAAACATGACAGACCCTCAGTAAACCCCCTCCCGTGAAACACACACACACACCCTCCCCACCAGTAAAACATGACAGACCCCCTCCCCACGAGTGAAGCACACACACACTCCCCACTTGTGAAACATGACAGATCGCTAGTGAAACACACACACCCCCCCACCCTCCCCACCAGTGAAACACACACATACACTCACACCCTCCCCACCAGTGAAACATGAGAGACCCCCTCCCCACGAGTGAAGCACACACACACTCCCCACTTGTGAAACATGACAGATCGCTAGTGAAACACACACACACACACCCACCCTCCCCACCAGTGAAACACACACATACACTCACACCCTCCCCACCAGTGAAACATGAGAGACCCCCTCCCCACGAGTGAAGCACGCACACACTCCCCACTTGTGAAACATGACAGACCCCGAGTAAAACACACACACACACACACACACACACACACACACACACACACACACACACACACACACACACACACACACACAGTGAAACATGACAGACCCCTAGTGAAACACCCCCACACCCCCACCAGTGAAACATGACAGACCCCCTCCCCAAGAGTGAAACACACACACTCCCTTCCCACTTGTGAAACAAGACAGACCCCCAGTAAAACACACACACGCCTTCCCCCAGTGAAACATGACACAGACGACCCCCAGTGAAACACAAACACACACCACCCTCCCCTGTGTTAGACATTTCCCACACACACACCACACACACCTCTCCCCACCACCAGTTAAACAAACAGCATCAGCCCAGAGCCTCACCTGGCCAGCAGGAAAAGAAAGCCACCCGCACCTGACACACACCACGGACATTTGTTCACTGGCACATGATCCGGCCAGCTCTCTTGCAAAGCACCACTGGGAGTTCTGCCTGGGAGGAACTGCATGCTGCTTCTGCAGCTAGCTCCCCCTACTGTACGTTCAGCCAGCTATCTCTGCAATAGGAGGCACTGCTGCTGGATGCTGCCGGCAGCCTCAGAGGCTTCGTGAAAACAAAAAATAAATAAATCGGTGCGCTGCACTGATGGATCGGCGGCCAGGGGGAGTTTCTAGGTACTCGGAAGCCCCCCCTGCGTGCGCGTGTGCACGTATCATTTTAATCAGCAGAAGCTGCTGTGCCCCTAGTCATACCAGATGCCCTAGGCAATTGTCTAGTTTGCCTATACCTAGGACCGGCTCTGCACACATATATACATTTACATACATACTGTCACACACAAAACACATACAGTACATATGATATAGAGTACAGTCACACCTGCAGTATATACAAATAGTTACACACATGCACACATATATACAGTCACATACATAGTTATTAGTTACACACTTATTCACATACATAGTCACACACTAATACACACATAAATACAGTAGACACACACACACACACACACACACACACACACACACACACACACACACACACACACACACACATAAATGCAGTCACAGACACACATAAAAGCAGACTATATAGTGTTTACCCCCCTCACTTCACAGACAGGGTACACTCAATGCATGTACTTTTGTAGCTCCTTGTCCTTTCCCCCTCTCTTCCATGCTGCTGGATTGCCTGGCACTGACTGAGTGCCGTGTAGCCCCGCCCCCCTGCTTCCACTCCGTCCACTTCCCGAAGGTCAATCCCGTGCAGTGTAGTCTTGTGCCACCCCTCCCCTCACTTAATCCGGATTGTGCCTTGTGACTGTTTGTTACTGCTGGTGCCGGTGTGCAGCGGCACAGCACTGCACTAGTGATCAATCAGACTCAAAATAAACTACAGCTCCTGGAGCTCCCGGCAACAAGGGATGCTGGGAGCTGTAGTTTATGTTGAGTCTGATTACAAGTGAGGTGGGGTGCACTGCCGCCTGACACTGGCGCCGGCACCAACAGACAATCACCAAGTCTGACAGTACTACTGCATTCTACCCCTGGCCGTGGATGGCACTGCCAGGCGGTGCCCCCTCCTTGCCTGTGCTGCTGGTGAGTGCCATCCTGGCCAATGGGTAGATACGCCCCTAGTCAGGACCGACATCGAGTAGCCGATCGGTAAGTATATATGCTTACCAGAATCAGACATGCTTTTGGCACGATTGTGGATCCACCGTCAAGTCGACGTAGTGTGCACCAAGCTTTAGGGATGAACAATCATAGGCGAAGCACAAGTAAGTGTGTGTACATGCAGGGCTGCACTTAGGGGTGTAAGGCTGAGAGGCAGCACTGTCGCTGCCCCATTGGCACCTGCATTTGCCTGGAAACTCACCCTGCACCCTGCAGATCCGCCCCAAGAACGACTTGGCATATCCTTAGTAGCAGTTTGTTGGTTTGAGCACGCTCTTTATGATGTTGTGATGTTAAATGTACGGAAAAGGGGAGGGGGGGCAGGACACGATATTTCCTATTGCCCTGCTATAGTGATGTGTTCAAGTAATTGCGACTGAGGTACATCTGGATGCAGACACATTCACACACAATTCATTAGGTGGACAATAACATTGTCAATATTCATAATGTTGACTCAACAATGTCGACAGTTATGATCTCAACATTGCTAAAAGGCAACATTTTGACATTCTCAGAATGTGAAATGCTAACATTGTCAGAATGTAGATATTATGGTTAGGCTGTGGGATGGGAGGGTTAGGTGCTAGGTGGAGGTTAGGCTTCAGGGGGGATTAGGGTTCGGTACTAGAGGGAGGGTTAGTGGTAGGGATTAGGGTTAGTTATTTGGGCCAGTGTACATACCGGATCAGATGACACCTGCGTAGCTAACAGTCTCATAAAGGATTTTCAGATATGGTAGACTCAACATGTAAATACACTAAATGGAGCAAGCAGCTATTGGAAAACTGTAACGTTAATGGGTGGAGGCATTGCAAGGGGGTATCGGGTCACTGTAACCAATGGGTTCCATTTTCAGACCCATTTTTGTGCTTTGTGCTAGTGTTAACAACATTAGTATCATGCACAAATTTGATGCTAGTGATTATGAGCCCATTAACTTAGTGCAACAATGCAAGCAAACACCACAATGGTAATCGACAATCAACTACTGCACACTTTCACTTTTAATCTTTGTTAGTCATGTGTAACTGCAACAACGAAATCTGTTACACTAAACTATATCTTATTGTGTATATTATATATGATTAGCTAACATATAACTCTTACTTTATAGACTCTGCCTTTTGGAAGAGCAATACAGTTCATGTGGGATATATATGCATACTGGTCGTGCCCAGGTATTCCTCTCTATGGTCTTTTTATTGTGCATTTTGTGCTTTCTGAACAGTCATTTCTAATTACTTTCAATGGTAACATTCAGCGGTTATTTCTGTTTTGATTTATCACAACATAGTTTTGTTTATCATTTTCTCTTGGCAATGTATTGAAGGCAGTAAAGAGGATCCAGATGGCAGACATTATGATGTGCAACAATAATAATGCTTAATATTTTTTTAAGAAACAAATACATCAAACATTGCAATGACTGGGAACGAAATTTCAGTCAATTTATGGGACTATCAAACAAAAACAAAAAAGAAGGAAGGCTCTGCTGAAATCTGCCAATATGTAGGGGTTAGAATAACATATACACATAAAAATGATCGGACTGCTTCACATCAGAGCCACCATTCCCAATCCTCCAGTCTTCCCAGTCTTCTTCTAAGCTGAAATCTTACTATTATGTTCTAGGAAACCTCACAGATTGGTGTTTTTGTGTATCTAGAGTCTGGATTCCATTTCAGTTGAATGGATAGAAAAAAAAGAATGTGAATGTATGACAAATACAGAATATTCTTTTAAAATCACATTGAGAAGGCGCCACAATGGTTCAGTAATAGAATAGAACAGACAACAAGATATATAAAGTAGAGATAAACGGGTTCGGTTCTCAGAGAACCGAACCCTACCGGACTTTGCCTTCCGAGCCCGGATCCGAGTCAGGTTTAGGTTTTCCCGCCTGACTCGGAAACCCGAATGAAGCAAAACGTCATCATCCCGCTGTCGGATTCTCGCAGGATTTGGATTCCATATAAGGAGCCGCGCGTCGCGGCCATTTTCACTCCAGTCTTGGAGAGTGTATTGAGAGAATGTGTCCTCAGTGTCTGTGTGGGCGAGAAAGTGGGGTGGTGAGTCTTGCGCTGTGTTGTGCTGCTCAGTCCAGTCCAGTGTAGTCAGTGTATTGTGCTGCATCAGTCCAGCCAGTCAGAGTGTTGGTGTCCTCTGCTGCTATATGTCCCCAGTGCTGCTGGCTGCTGTTTAAGTCCCTTGCATTTTTGCTGTGTTGTCTTGCATCAGACCAGGGGTAGTGTCTCTCTTGTGCAGCATCAGACCAGTGACCAGTCACAGTGATGGTGTCCTCTGCTGCCATATATCCAGTGTAGCTGTATAAGTCCCTTTCAGTGGTGCTGTGTTGTCCTGCATCAGACCAGGGATAGTGTCTTGTGCAGCATCAGACCAGTGACCAGTCACAGTGATGGTGTCCTCTGCTGCCATATATCCAGTGTAGCTGTATAAGTTCCTTTCAGTGGTGCTGTGTTGTCCTGCATTAGACCAGGGGAAGTGTCTTGTACAGCATCAGTCCAGTGACCAGTCACAGTGGTGGTGTCCTCTGCTGCCATATATCCAGTGTAGCTGTATAAGTACCTTACAGTGTTGTTGTGTTGTGCTGCATCAGCCCAGTGGTAGTGTCCTGTCCATCAGTCATTCCAGTGACAAGGCAGTCACAGTGGTATATGCTGCTGCTATATTTCCACTGCTACAGTATTATAATAATTATAACAACCACCACCACAAGTCCCTTACAGTGTTGTTGTGTTGTGCTGCATCAGACCAGTGGTAGTGTCCTGTCCATCAGTCATTCCAGTGATGAAGCAGTCACAGTGGTATACGCTGCTGCTATATGTCCACTGCCACAGTATTATAATAATTATAACAACAACCACAAGTCCCTTACAGTGTTGTTGTGTTGTGCTGCATCAGACAAGTGGTAATGTCCTGTCCATCAGTCATTCCAGTGACGAGGCAGTCACAGTGGTATATGCTGCTGCTATATGTCCACAACTACAGTATTATAATAATTATAACAACAACAACCACAAGTCCCTTACAGTGTTGTTGTGTTGTGCTGCATCAGACCAGTGGTAGTGTCCTGTCCATCAGTTATTCCAGTGACAAGGCAGTCACAGTGGTATACGCTGCTGCTATATGTCCACTGCTACAGTATTATAATAATAATAACAACAACAACAACACGTCCCTTACAGTGTTGTTGTGTTGTGCTGCATCAGACCAGTGGTAGTGTCCTGGCCATCAGTCATTCCAGTCATTCCTGTGCCGCATATTGTCTTATATAACTCCCAAAAAATAATGGAGAACAAAAATTTGGAGGATAAAATATGGAAAGATCAAGAACCACTTCCTCCAAGTGCTGAAGTTGCTGCTTCTAGCCATGACATAGACGATGAAATGCCATCAGCGTCGTCTGCCAAGGCCGATGCCCGCCTAATGTGATAGTAGAGAGCATGTAAAATTCAAAAAGCCAAAGTTCAGTAAAAAGAACCAAAAAAATAAATTTAAATCGTCTGAGGAGAGACGTAAACTTGCCAATATGCCATATATGACACGGAATGGCAAAGAACGGCTGAGGCCCTGGCCTATGTTCATGGCTAGTGGTTCAGCTTCACATGACGATGGAAGCCCTCATCCTCCCGCTACAAAAATTAAAAGAGTTAAGATGGAAAGAGCACAGAAAAGAACTATGCGTTCTGAGATGGTATCACAAATCCCGAAGGAGAGTCCAAGTGTGTCAGCGGTTGCAATGCCTGACATTCCCAACTACTGGAAGGGAAGAGGTGGCTCCTTCCACCATTTGTCCACCCCCTGCAAGTGCTGGAAGGAGCACCCACAGTCCAGTTCCTGGTATTGAAATTGAAGACGTCACTGTTGAAGTACACCAGGATGAGGATTTGGTTGTTGCTGGCGCTGAGGAGGAAGTTGATGATGAGGATTCTGATGGTGATGTGGTTTGTTTAAGTCAGGCACCGGGGGAGACACCTGTTGTCCGTGGGATGAAGAAACCCATTGTGATGCCTGGGCAAACTACCAAAAAAGCCACCTCTTCAGTGTGGAATTATTTCTCCGCAAATCCGGACAACAGGTGTCAAGCTATCTGTTGCCTCTGTCAATCTGTAATAAGTAGGGGTAAGGATGTTAACCACCTAGGAACATCCTCCCCTATACGTCACCCGCTGCACATTCATCAGATGTCAGTGTCAAGTTGTGAAAATTTGGGTAAGAGCGTAAGCAGTCCACTGACACCTAAATCCCTTCTTACTCCTGTACCCAAGCTCCTGCAAGCCACACCACCAATTCCCTCAACGTCAACTTCCTCCTCAGTCAGGAACATCCGTAGTCCTGCAGGCCATGTCACTGTCAAGACTGAGGAGTCCATAGGATCCTTGAGTGGTACGCCTGCTGTTGCTGCCGCTGCTGTTGTTGCTGCTGGAAGTCGATTGTCATCCCAGAGGGGAAGACGGAAGACCACTTGTAACTACTTCCAGTAAGCAATTGACTGTCCAACAGTCCTTTGTGAGGAAGATGAAATATGACTGCAGTCATCCTTTTGCAAAGCGGATAACTGAGGCCTTGACAGCTATGTTGGTGTTAGATGTGCATCCGGTATCAGCCATTAGTTCAGTGGGACTTAGAGAATTGTTTGAGGTACTGTGTCCCAGGTATCAAATCCCATCTAGGTTCCGAGAATCTACACAGACATCAGAAAAAGAGTCACCAGTGTCCTACAAAATGCGATTGTATCCAGTGCCCACTTAACCACGGACATGTGGACAAGTGGAACAGGGTAGACTAAGGACTATATGACTATGACAGCTAACTGGGTAGATGAATTGCCTTCCGTAGCAACAACAACAGCAGTGGCACCAGTAGCAGCATCTCGCAAACGCCAACTCATTCCTAGGCAGGCTACGCTATGTATCACCACTTTCCGTAAGAGGCACAGCTGACAACCTCTTACTGAAACTGAGGAACATCATTGCAGAATGGTTTACCCAAATTGGACTCTCCTGGGGATTTGTGATATCGGACAACGCCACCAATATTGTGCGTGCATTACATCTGGGCAAATTCCAGCATGTCCCATGTTTTGCACATACAATTAATTTGGTGGTGCAGAATTTTTTGAAAAATGACGGGCTCTGCCTCCAGCTTCTTAGAGGGACAAGTAGCGTTCAGCCACACGAGACCGAGCAAAAGCAGGAGATGCTGTCGGTGGCACGAAAAATTGCGGGCCACTTTCGGCATTCTGCCACTGCGTGCCGAAGACTGGAGCGCCAGCAAACACTCCTGAACCTGCCCTGCCATCAACTGAAGCAAGAGGTGGTAACGAGGTGGAATTCAACACTCTATATGCTTCAGAGTATGGAGGAGCAGCAAAAGGCCATTCAAGCCTATACATCCACTTACGATATAGGCAAAGGAGGGGGAATGCACCTGACTCAAGCGCAGTGGAGAATGATTTCCGTCTTGTGCAAGGTTCTCAACCCTTCGAACTTGCCACACGTGAAGTCAGTTCAGACACTGACAGGTCATTCCCCTCATCAGGCTTTTGCAGAAGCGGCTGGAGAAATTGAAGGAGGAGCTAAGACGGAGCGATTCCGCAAAGTATGTGGGACTTGTGGATGGAGCCCTTCATTCGCTTTGCCAGGATTTAAGGGTGGTCAATCTGTTGAAATCAGAGCACTACATTTTGGCCACCGTGCTCGATCCTCAGTTTAAAGCCTACGTTGTACAGTATCTCTCTTTCCAGCAGACACAAGTCTGCAGAGGTGCAAAGACCTGCTGGTTAGTAAAATGTCAACTCAAGTGGAATGTGACCTGTCAGCAGCTCGTCCTTCAATTTCTCCCGCCACTGGGGCTGCAAGGAAAAGGATAAGATTTCCTAGCCCATCTGCTGGCGGTGATGCAGGGCAGTCAGGAGCGAAAGCTGACATCTGGTCCGGACTGAAGGACCTGCCAACAATTACTGACATGTCTTCTGTCACTACATATGATTCTGTCACCATTGAAAGAATGGTGGAGGATTATATGAGTGACAGCATCCAAGTAGGCATGTCAGACAGTCCGTATGTATACTGGCAGGAAAAAGAGGCAATTTGGATGCACAAACTGGCTTTATTTTACCTAAGTTGCCCCCCCTCCAGTGTGTACTCCAAAAGAGTGTTTAGTGCAGCTGGTAACCTTGTCAGCGATCGGCGTAGGAGGTTACTTCCACTAAATGTGGAGAAGATGATGTTCATCAAAATTAATTATAAATTTCTCCAGGAAGACCTTTACCAGCAATTGCCTCCAGAAAGTACACGAGGACCTGTGATGGTGGATTCCAGTGGGGACGAATTAATACACTGTGAGGAGGAGGATGTACACAGTGAAAGGGGTGAGGAATAGGAGGATGAGGTCGACATCTTGCCTCCGTACAGCCAGTTTGTGCAAGGAGAGATTGATTGCTTCTTTTTTTGGTGGGGGTCCAAACAAACCAGTCATTTCAGCCACAGTCGTGTGGCAGACCCTGTTGCTGAAATGATTGGTTTGTTACATAAGGGTGGGTGGGAGGGCTCAAGGACAATTCCATCTTGCACTTCTTTTTCTTCTTTGCATCATGTGCTGTTTAAGGACTAGTTTTTTTAAGTGCCATCCTGTCTGCCACTGCAGTGCCACTCCTAGATGGGCCAGGTGTTTGTGCTGCACACTTGTGTCGCTTAGCTTAGTCATACGGCTACCTCATTGCACCTCTTTTTCTTCTTTGCATCATGTGCTGTTTGGGGCCTATTTGATAAATCTGCCATCCTGTCTGCTACTGCAGTGCCACTCCTAGATGGGCCAGGTGTTTGTGCCGCACACTTGTGTCGCTTAGCTTGGCCATCCAGCTACCTAATTGCACCTCTTTTTCTTCTTTGCATCATTCGCTGTTTGGGGACTAGTTTTTGAATAGTGCCATCTTGTCTGCAACTGTAGTGCCACTCCTAGATGGGCCAGGTGTTTGTGCCGCACACTTGTGTCGCTTAGCTTAGTCATACAGCCACTTCGGTGCAACTTTTAGGCCTAAAAACAATATTGTGAGGTGTGAGGTGTTCAGAATAGACTGGAACTGAGTGGAAATGATTGTTATTGAAGTTAATAAAACCGTAGGAGCAAAATTACCCCAAAATTCTGTGATTTTAGCTGTTTTTTTTTTTTTAATTATCCAGATCCAAAACCAAAACTCGAAAGGGTGGTTTTGGCAAAACCAAGCCAAAACCAAAACACGAAAGTGGAATTAGAACCAAACACAAAACACGAAAAGTACCAGCCGCACATCTCATACAGACTGATACAAACAAGTTAACAACTTCACATACACACATACTTATAGGATCCGGTCGGGATCCCAGCAGTCGAAGTACCAACGCCGGAGTCCAGACACAACACAGAATGCCGACTGCCCGGAGTATCACACTCTGGGGTAGATGTATTAAATGTCGTTATTAGGGAGAAGTGGTATCAGCGCACTGCATACGGGCAAATGTACACATTTATTTCACACACACAAAGAGCTGCGGTTGATTTGCTACCGAGTACAAAGCCCCCAAATGGACTCAATTTAGATTTCAAGCCAAAATACACACAAAAAAGTGACTTAGCATTGATTTGTCTGCCCATTTTCTACTAACATGTCAACATAAAGAATTCATATTTTATTCTGCAGGGTTCACAGGGTCCCACAGGGAACATTGGGTGGTGTGCAGAGTGTAGGCACCAATAGCAAAACTTTCAGATATCCTAGAATGCTTGATTCCTCTCCCCTATAACCTCGCCTCCAGACCAGGCTCATAATTTTTTTTGTTGGTTCAAGCAGGAAGCGGGTGCACCTCAGCAGGGGCTGCTATATGCAGCCCTAAAATGCTTTGCTATTTTAAATGGGCCGGCAGTGCTGTAAGTCTATTTTACTTCAGCGCTGCAGCCCCATCACCCTCCGCCACAGCTGGAACGCCGCGCTTGGCTTGGCCTCAGACGTTTTTTTTCTCGGCAGGGGAACCATCACGCTGCATCGAGCACCGCTTGTGACTGGAATCCCGGAGACCATGTGGCTGGCATTGGGGGGCAGGTAAGAGGGTCTGTGACCTGTGTTAAATTGCAGTCCGCCGGCGTCTGAGGAAGAACAGATGCCGGCACTGCCATGGATACTGTAACTGGGCAGCTAGTCTCATTAGACCACCAGGGCATAAGGGCACAGGTTTTGGTGTTAAAACGCCAGCTTAATCAGGCTCGCTGAATACCTGGGGTGGATGCCATCATGCCAGCATAGGGGAGAGGGCGCTAAAACTGTAGCCCCTCCCCCAGCTCTTCTGGGCACCAGTTTTCCGAAGATTTTCTACCCTTGACCTGCAAATCACCCTCCCTCCTTCCCTCAGAGAGCTGGGCAGCCATCTTACAGAGCAGCAGATCTCCGGGAATGCTGAGCTTCTTTCTCCCTGTAAAAACGGCCACAGCATGAAAGGTTTTTACTAGAGATGAGCGGGTTTGGTTTTCGGAGAACCTAACCCACCCGAACATTGAGATCCAAGGCGTAGTTTTCCTATTTCTCACCTGAAGAATACCAGGGGCAAACGCAGGATTTTTAAGGGGCGGAGAGGGGGGGGGGGGGGGGGGAGTTTCCAGACATGTGAGATATATCATTTAAATATATATAAATCTATCTATCTATCTATCTATCTATCTATCTATCTATCTATCTGTCTATCTCTACACATATACAGAGGGCACGGGGAGAGAGAGAAATGGAGAGAGAGGGGTGTGAGGATACCTGATGACCTGGGTATCCTGGGGTTCAGGGATCACACAGTGGAGCAGGTTACAGTAAAAACAAGGTGAGCTTTATTCAGGGAGACCCAGAAATCCAGTGACCAACAACCAGTATTATACTAATAAAGTCCACTCAGATTACAGCAAAGACCTTACCAGCTCTATATCTCTCCCAGTCCTGGGCAGCAATGACAGCTATAGCAGGGCACACACAGTGGCTGGTCACCGGTGACACCGAGAGTGGACGACACCCCAACCTCCAGTGAGTCTAGCTGTGCACCCACACCTCCACACAAAACACAGTCCCTTTCCCCCAGCAACTTCCTGACTCCCACAATTCCCCCTTGCTGGCTCTTTCTGTCTCCTCCTTTCTGATTGATAGATCGTGTTGTCAGTCTTTCCAGAGGGGAAGGAACACTCCCTTGCTGTCTGCTTCTGGCAGACTTCCTGTGTGTGACTTTAGCAGACTGAGGGCTTCAATTTAAGAACACAGAACTCTTTCCTTTTTCCCTTGCCTCCTCACATACCCTACTTAAATCGAGGAGACAGGCATGGTCCCGATGTCGGAGTCCTGACTGTCGACTCGGCCAGAAAGTCTGCAAAGTTTGGCATTTATTTCCTCACGTCTGGATAACTCGTCAGCGTTGTGATGGTCTCGCCCCTTTTTGTGAGAAATGGAAAAGTTGAAACTATGTAACGCCAAATTCCACCTCAACAACCTCCCATTTTCCCCCGAGGTTCTATTTAGCCAATTTAATGGGTTATGGTCAGTAACAATAGTGAATTCTTTACCATAGATATATGGTTGTAGTTTCTTTAATGCCCAGACTATGGTTAGACACTCCTTATCGATAGTGGCGTAGGCTATCTCTCGGTCAGCTAGCTTACGAGATAGATACACAATTGGGTGTTCCGTACTATCTTCTCCCACCTGGCACAACACTGCTCCAAGTCCACACCCTGAAGCATCTGTCTGCACAATAAACTTTCTATTGTAGTCAGGGACAGCCAACACTGGGGCTCGAGTCAGCATGTCTTTTAAGATGGTGAAGGCCTGCTCACACTCAATAGTCCATTCAACCTTTCCGAGCATATCTCTTTTTGGTCAAGTCCGTTAGAGCGCCTTGGTCACGGTGCTGTATTGTGATATGAATTTTCTGTAATAGCCAGCAACTCCAAGGAAGGCCCACACTTGCTTCTGGTTGACAGGTCGGGGCCAATTGACAATAGCCTCCACCTTTGCCGGTCTGGTCTATTAGAGCCTCCTCCAACCTGATGTCCTAGGTACTGAACCTCAGCCAACCCCATCTGACATTTATCTGGGCATATAGTGAGCCCGGCCTGTCTGATCCTTTTGAGCACTTCTGCCACATGAGTTAAATGGTCCTCCCAGGTATGGCTGAAGATGGCGATATCATCGAGGTAGGCTTGTGCGTAGTCTTGACACCCATCCAGTAGATCATTCACCATTCGCTGGAACGTGGCAGGGGCATTCTTCATCCCGAATGGCATGGTAGTACACTCAAAGAGTCCAATGGGCGTGATGAAGGCAGAACGCTCCTGGGCTTCTTTGGTGAGTGGGATTTGCCAGTAAACCTTGCTTAAGTCCAGCGTTTTGACAAACTTGGCCCCTCCAATTCGGTCCAGTAGCTCGTTGACATGGGGCATAGGGTAAGCGTCAGTTGTGGTTACTTCATTCAGTTTGTGATAGTCCACGCAAAACCATGTAGTCCCATCTTTCTTGGGAACCAACACGACCCCAGCGGCCCATGGGCTTTTAGATGGTACGATGACCCCCAAAGCTAGCATCTCCTTGATCTTAGTCTTGACCTGTCTCATAACATCTGGGGTCATTCGGTAAGCGACTTGTTGGATGGGCTTACTGCTGCCCATGTCCACATGGTGAGTGGTCAGGAGAGTTCGACCAGGTTGACAAGAAAACTGGGCTTGTTCAGCCTCTAAGATCCTCTGCATCTCTTGTTGCTGGGCCGTATTCAATTGTTGTCCCACCTGGACTGATTCGAATGGATCAGTTTCCGGTGTCTCCATCAGAGGGCAACATACCATCATGGCAACTATTTGACGATCTTGATAAGATTTGAGTCGATTTATATGGAAGGTGCGTAGGCACTTCCCTCCCTTATCCAGTGCGATCACATAATTGACCGGTCCAGTGCGCCTTACCATTGTATATGGTCCATCCCAGGTCGCTTGCAGTTTGTTTCTCCGCACTGGGATAAGCAAGATGACCTTTTGCCCTGGATTCAACTCACGATCTTGAACGTGGGCGTCGTACCATTCCCTTTGTTTCTCTTGTGATTCCCGGAGATGCTCTTGGGTTAACTGTAGCAATCTTCTCATCCGGTTCTGCATGTTCTCTACATATTGTAAAATGGGCTGGTGGTGTTCTTGAAAAGTTCCCTCCCAACTCTCTCTGACCAGGTCTAGAGGCCCCCGCACTTTCCGGCCATACAAAAGTTCAAACAGGGAATATCTGGTCGATGCCTGTGGTACTTCCCGATAAGCAAATAGAAGCTGTTGCAGGGTTCTCTCCCAGTCCCTCCCCTCGTACTGTACATAAGATTGTAGGAGTCTTTTCAGCGTTCCATTGAATCTTTCACAGAGTCCATTGGCCTGAGGATGATAAGGGGTGGTCTGAAGAGGCCGAACCCCTCACTTTCTCTACAGGGTTTGCATTAGTTCCCCTTGGAATTGGGGCCCTTGATCTGTGACAACTTCCTGTGGATATCCGACCCAACTGAATATGTCCGTCAGTGCTTGCGCAACATGTTCTGTGTCAATGGATGACAGGGCCACAGCTTCAGGGTAACATGTAGCAAAGTCCACCAGCGTTAAGATATACTGCTTGCCCGTATAACTGGGAATAGCTAATGGTCCAACTAGGTCTATGGCAACACAGGCAAAGGGCTCACCTATAATAGGTAATGGGTGCAGAAAAGCTTTTCTTTGAGATTTCCCCAGTCTCTGGCAGGTATCACAGGTGTCCCGATATTGCTTAACATCTCTAGAAATCCGTGGCCAGAAGAAATTCCGCAATAGTCGGGTCAATGTTTTACGGGTGCCAAAATGGCTGGCTGCGTGGATGTCATGGGCAAGAGCTAGTAATTTTGCTCTGTATTGTGTAGGTACTACCAACTGTTTAGTAGTCATGACTGCTTCCTGTCCGGGCCGAGGAATGACCACTCGGTACAGTAATTCCTCTTTCCACACTATCTTGCTTCCATCGGCTGTTTCCATCCCCAGGTCGGCTGCGCTCCTCAATATACTTAGGGAGGGGTCAGTCCATTGGGCCTGTCGGAACTCACTCCGGTCCACCTCCCCCAAGTCTTCCTCTAAAGTACCTGACAATAGACTGGAGTCACTCACCTTTGTTGTCTGGGTAGGTTGGTTCTGTTCCATATCTGTTCTCTGGGTCACCACTCGTGTTTGGCTTCTGGTCACTAACTGGATGAAGTGTGTCACCAGTCCTTGTCCCAGATCATTCCTGAGGATTACCTTGGCTGGTAGCCCCTTGAGTACGCCGACCTCCACAATTCCTTAATCAGCTCCCCAGTCCAGATGTATCTTGGCAACGGGGATATTAGCCTGTTGTCCCCCAAGCGTGTCGATTCATACATACTGTCCAGGAATCACCTGGGATGCAGGAATCAGGTCTGGCTAAATCATTGTTAGTGAGGCCCCAGCTGCTCTATATCTCTCCCAGTCCTGGGCAGCAATGACAGCTGTAGCAGGGCACACACAGTGGCTGGTCACCGGTGACACTGAGAGTGGACGACACCCCAACCTCCAGTGAGTCTAGCTGTGCACCCACACCTCCACACAAAACACAGTCCCTTTCCCCCAGCAACTTCCTGACTCCCACAATTCTCCCTTGCTGGCTCTATCTGTTTCCTCCTTTCTGATTGGTAGATCGTGTTGTCAGTCTTTCCAGAGGGGAAGGAACACTCCCTTGCTGTCTGCTTCTGGCAGACTTCCTGTGTGTGACTTCAGCAGACTGAGGGCTTCAATTTAAGAACACAGAACTCTTTCCTTTTTCCCTTGCCTCCTCACAAGGGGCATGGAGAGAGGGGCATGGAGAGGGAGAGGCACAGAGAAAGAGGAGGGTATGGAGAGAGAGGGGTGGTATGGGAGAGAGGGGCATGGGGAGAGAGAGAGTGAGGGAGAGAGGTATGGGGGGAGAGAGATTTGAGCAGAAGCAGAATATGGAGAGGTGCCCAAGAGAGCAGTTACAATATCTTCAGGCCGGGAAGAAGCCTCGTTATCCCACAAGGTCGGTGCCCCGGGATGTGCAGTGCTCTGGAGGGCTCCCAGTCCCCACGTCCCGGCAAGATTTAGGCTGCTGGGGGTGGTTATCAGATACGCAGTAGGTGGAGGATAGGCAGTGACGTAGGAGTCGGGGGACAGGCAGAGACGCGGGAGGAGAAGAGGAGACGCGGGAGGTGGGAGGAGCAGGGGCACAGGCAGAGATGCACTTTGGTCGATACAGGATGGTGTGAGCTAGAAGAGCACACTTGCCTGCCTGTACTTTTGTACAGCTGGGTGCCCTATGCCATTTATTGTAAGGAATCTGCTGCGTTATGCACAGCCTGTCCGATTGATCGGCTGGCAGGTAGGGTTTCCTGGTACTCGGAAACCCCCACTGCATGTGCTTATGAATAGCTACGTTAAATTCCATCTTCCTAACATATCGGGAAGTAAGATAATTAGTGATGAGTCAGTGAGTGAGCGAGTGAGTGATGGCTTTTACATTTATATATATATATATATATATATATATAGTATAGATGTTGCACCTCATTTTGAATGCGTATTCTGTCTATTTCTAATGCTGGAGTAAATTGAACAATTAACGAATTTACATGTTCATGACAGGGAGGGCTTCATATAACAATGATTCCTGAGAAAGCCTGTGAGACTGCTCATTCACAGAATTAGATGCCTTCCTGACTGCAAAATTCAAAACCCTGTTACAGTATTCAGGGCACAGCTAGCAGCAGAATACTGGGAGAGAAAAGTGGTATCAAAGCCAATCCTAATTGAATTGGCTAATTACATGAGAAGGGCACCACTGAAGTGGACATTACCCACATGTGCCAAATTAAAAATGCAAAATGTGCTAAATAAAATTTTACAGTGTGCTACCCCAAAGCAGCCCGGCCCCACCAGTCCAGGGGGCACCACACCCCAAACTCATCTGCAAAACTAAAAACAGCACCGCATTTCGGTCATATAACTGCCTAATATAAGGCCACATGGTAATGGCACACACACAACCATATCTAAATTGGAGCAAGCTGACCTGGAGACACCCCTCAGTTCTCCTAATCGCACTACAAGAACCAGCATGCTCTCCAAACGCTGGTTCCTTCCTTGCCTCTCAGAACTGCAATAAGAAATTTGGTAACTGCTGGTTCTTGTAGTACCATTAGCAGAGCCTAGATATATTTGTGTATGTGCCATTACCATGTGGCCTTATATTAGGCAGATATATGACCCAAATGAGGTGCTGTTATTAGTTTTTTAGATAAGTTATGGGTTCGGTGCCCCCAGAATGGTGGGACTGGGCTCCATTGGGATAGCACACTCCAATATTTCTTTTAGAACGTTTTGTAACACTTTCAAATATTTTTTTCTGCTAATACTACTCCTTTAACTATTTTAATTATTAACATTCACTAACACTTTAGCCTCTTACTGGAGTGCTGCCAGAGGCGGATTGCCCATAGGGTTCACAGGGAAGATTCCCGGTGGGCCGACGCACCCGCGGGGCCTGTTTTATTTGAGGACATGTGGTCCTTTTTATAGACATAATGAATAAGATGCAAAATAATTTGCATATATGAAAATGACTTTGCCACTTAGCCTGTGATTGCAGATGATCTAGTGTATGCTCTGTCTGCCTGCTTTGCTGACATATAAGATTGAGTGAATAGTGATTGGGATACGGTTGATATAATAAGCAAGAAACTATATCTTTCTAAAGAATTATATAGTTTCCTAAATTCTAAAGGTGTATCATATAATGTGCTCATAACATTTAATTTTATTTCCTTTTAACTTCCCCCTTGATGCTAGACATGCCCACTATCTGGAAAGTCTTGGGGGGAGGGTACTGCTGCCATGGCCCATGGCTAGACCTTACACCTCTGGTGCTGCCCAAGTGGTACAAATTTTTCCAGGGCCGCTTTTTGTTCCCAATCCGCCCCTGAGTGCTGCCCTTGGGTAGCTGGCACTCGCCAGCTTGTGGGGTTTGCACCGTGGACTTAGACTTAGTATTCGGGACCTCCAGTATCAGAGACACCGTGAGGTTGGCCTGGGGGCTTACCATATCTTTGCAAATATATGCAACTGAGATCTCTGAATTATCTACCACCATGTCGTTTTCAAATCCTGTTGCTCATGTCATTCTGAGTGCTGGGGGATACCTGTTGTTTGTTTCTTGTTCAGAATAACACCACTCTTTCATGCACCTGGATGACATTACTAATTGGATTGAACAGTTACCAAATTTCATATTAGCATTTTAACTTTAAAGTGTCAGTTACTTTTGGATGGTAGCTCTGCATTGTGATTGGTAGCATACTCTCTAGAAGGGTGTAGTATGGAATGCCGGCGGTCGTGCTCCCGGCGACCAGCATACCGGCGCCGGGAGCCCGACCGCCGGCTTACCGACAGTGTGGCGAGCGCAAATGAGCCCCTTGCGCCACGCTGCGCTCGCCTCGCTACGCGCGCCACGCTATTTTATTCCCCCTCCAGGGGGGTCGTGGACCCCCACGAGGGAGAATAAGTGTCGGTATGCCGGCTGTCGGGATCCCGGCGCCGGTATACTGTGCGCCAGGATCCCAACAGCCGGCATACTGAAGACCACCCCTCTGGAATGGCAACAGTTACCTTCACCAATCTAACTACGGAATACCAGTTACGGAAGCATTTCTGACTATATTTTACTGTTATATAGAAAGATGAGTTTATTTTAAGTGCAAAAAACATACTTTATAAAAAAAGATAGTAAACATACTTTACCCTATGGGCTTTGAAGTTCACCAAGGTCCACTTAGCACAGTGATTGATGTGCTAAGATCAACAACTTGTGCAGCAGCAATGTCCCAAAATTCTTATTTAAAATGTTGGCTACCATAATATAGCACCAACAGGCATTGTGATCAGGGCTGCCATCAGAAATTGTGGGGCCCGGGACTAACAAAAGAGACAGGGTTTCTCCCCCCCCCCAAAAATAAATAAATAAATAAATAAAAGATTCTGCCACACCACTCCACATCTATGTGATGTCACATATTGTAGGGACATCACATAGAGTGTTGCGGATCTACAGGATGGTTGACAGAGAGCTGATGCGCAGTTGAAGCCTTGTTTTAAGAAGTCTTCACTCTGCATCTCTACAGGTATTGGTAGTAGGAGCCAGGGGTGGGTCCCCCAGTCTGTAAGGGTCCAGGACACCAGTCCCCACAGTACCCCCTTATCAGAGCCGTAACTACCTGTATGCGAGGTGTGCCTGGCACACAGCGCAGTTGCCCTGAGGGCGCACGGCCAGCGGCTTGTAATGAGTCAAATTGACTCATTACATGCCGCCTGTTCTGTGCCGTGCGCCGCAGCTGTCTATGGACGTCGGCACATGAAGGGTGGCTCTGCGTGCACAAAAATGTGAGGCACCCTCTCACGAGTTTCTACCCACCTGCAGGAACTATTCCCTCCCCCTGCTGCGTCGCTCGATTGCTTGGCCGGCCGCCCCCGCCACCGCCCGCACCCCCATGACAGGGGGCGGCACGGCACCTTCACGCTCAGGGGAAAACTGCAGAAGGGGCTTCTGGCACCGAAAGGGACACTGGCTGATGTATCCCCGGCGCGTCGTGACCGGCGGCGGCGGCAATGTGGGCTGATTAGGCTGTGAAACCTCCCCTCCCCGCAGCAGGCTACTCTCTCTCTGCGCGGTGCTTGTAGTTGTAGCTGCGACAAGAGCACCTCTGCCTGCTTTACCAAGCCCTGCCTGATGCCGGCACCAGGAAACAGACTGAGGTCAGTGAGCGGGGAGACAGGAGAGCGGGGGGGGGCTCCTCACCCTGTGGCTGTTTGATAAAACTGTGGGGTGCCCTGTGCAAGGTGTCCATAGACCTCCCCAGTCAGTGTGTGACTGTGTGTGTCCCATAATTATAGGTACCACCAGCCTAACCCTTCCCTCCACTCCTGCAGCTTAACCCTAACCTCCCTTCCCACAGCCTATCCCCAACCCCCCCAGTGCTTAATCCTAACCCTCCCCGCAGCTTAACCCTAACCTCCCCTCCACTGCAGCGTAACCCTAACCTCCCCTCCATGCAGCGTAACCCTAACCCTACCCTGCAGCGTAACCCTAACCTCCCCTCCATGCAGCGTAACCCTAACCCTCCCCTCCCCGCAGCGTAACCCTAGCCCTCCCCTACTGCAGCGTAACCCTAACCTCCCCTCCATGCAGCGTAACCCTAACCCTCCCCTCCACTGCAGCGTAACCCTAACCTCCCCTCCATGCAGCGTAACCCTAACCCTCCCCGCAGCGTAACCCTAGCCCTCCCCTACTGCAGCGTAACCCTAACCCTCCCCTCCCGCAGCCTAACCCTCTCCTCCACTCCCGCAGCCTAACCCTAACCTCTCCGTATTGGCTGCCCGGCGCTGCTGTGAATGCTGGGATGTGCTTCCCTCATCCCAGCATTCACAGCGGCGGGCAGCCAATGCGGAAGGAGAGGGGACTGCTGCAGCGGCGCCACTACCAATTACATAGCGCTGCTGCGGCTCCAGTCCCCCTCCCTCCTCCTCCTTCTCCCCTGCGGCTGCCCGGGATCTGCCAACACGAGGAGCCTGACTGCCAGCGGGGAGAGATGGTATCTCTCTCTCTCTCGTCTGCCACAATGTGTAAAAAGGGACGCTGTCTACCGTAATGTGTAAAAAAGGGACGCTGTCTGCCGTAATGTGTAAAAAGGTGGACGCTGTCTGCCATAATGTGTAAAAAGGGGGGACGCTGTCTGCCATAATGTGTAAAAAGGGGGGACGCTGTCTGCCGTAATGTGTAATAAGGAGGACGCTGTCTGCCGTAATGTGTAAAAAGGGGGACGCTGTCTGCCGTAATGTGTAATAAGGAGGACACTGTCTGCCGTAATGTGTAAAAAGGGGGACGCTGTCTGCCGTAATATGTAATAAGGAGGACGCTGTCTGCCATAATGTGTAAAAAGGGGGACGCTGTCTGCCGTAATGTGTAAAAGGGGCTCTACCTGGTGTAGTGGCGCTACTGTGCAGCGTAATTTGAATACTGGAGACTACTGTGCACCATAGTATGAATTGGTATTATATTGTGGCCACGCCCCTTCCCCATGAAGCTACGCCCCTATATATTTTTTCGCGCGCCTGCGGTGCGCACTACCCCTGTCTTACATGGAGGGGGGGGGAGGCGCCAATGCTGTTTCTTGCACACAGCGCTAAAATGCCTAGTTACGGCACTGCCCCTTATGGCTGCCCTGATTGTGACTACATACGTGGTCTCAGTAGTCCAGGTGAGACATTACTGACACGAAAGAATCTATTCCATTGTAACCTATTAATAAGACTACCAGGCTATGTATTGCTTTTTGTCTGAGATGGCTAGTGTTTTAAAGTACAGTAACATAATGCAGTTTGTCTGGGAGCAGCTTATCGCAAAATTGAAAAAAGCTGCAATCATCTGACAAGCTGCACAATCCCTGCTCCCTTTCCAGTTTCTCCTGTTAATAGGATTTTCTGCAACGGTGTACAGTGGTATTCCACAGGGAATAACATCGGGGTGTAGAGTTGGATCTTGATCTGAGGCACCAACAGACTAAAGCTTTTACTGTTCCCAGGATGCACTGCACCGCCTCCTCTATATCCCTGCCTCCAGGCACTGGAGCTCAGTTTGTAAGTTAGTGCCTGCAGTGCAGGCAGCTAACAGGGAGGGCTGCGCTGGGCAGCCCTCAAATCTGACAAGAAAGAAGACTTCAAGGGCCGCAGCATAGGCACTTGGTGCTATATGTCACACTGACACAGGGCCGGCTCCAGGCCTACTAGGTAGACTAGAGGAATGGTCAAGAGTGTGGCAATTACAGTTTAATGCCAAAAAATGCAAAATCATGCACTTGGGTCTCAAAAATCCAAAGGCTAAATATAGTATTAATGGCACTATACTGGAAACTACTGAGGAGGAAAGGGATCTAGGAGTCACTATTTCAGATGACTTAAAGGCAGGTAAGCAATGTAACAAAGCAATGAGGAAGGCTAGTCAGATGCTTGGCTGCATTGGGAGAGGAATCAGCAGCAGAAAGAAAGAAGTAATAATGCCACTGTATAGGTCATTGGTACGGTCTCATCTAGAATACTGTGTTCAATTCTGGAGGCCATCTCTTCAAAAGGATATTAATACATTAGAAACTGTACAAAGAAGGGCAACTAAAATGGTGCATGGCCTACATCACAAAACATACCCAGAAAGACTAAGAAATCTCAATATGTATAGTTTGGAGCAGAGAAGGGAAAGGGGGGACATGATAGAAACTTTCAAATATATCAAGGGTTTTAACAAAGTCCAGGAGGGAAACATTCTCCAAATGAAGAGAAGCAATAGGACACGAGGACATGCACTGAGACTGGAGGGGGGGAGGTTCAGGGGAAATTTGCGGAAAAATTACTTCACAGAAAGGGTAGTGGACAAGTGGAATAGCCTCCCATCGGAGGTGGTAGAGGCTAAGACAGTACAGCAATTTAAACATGCATGGGATAGACATTAGGATATCCTTACAAAGAAACAAGGATCAATTAAGGTTAGAGATTTAAAAAAAAAAAAGGGGCAGACTAGATGGGCCAAGTGGTTCTTATCTGCCGACAAATTCTATGTTTCTATGTTTCTATGTTTCTACCCTGAGCGAGAACATGTAAAAGCGCCCCCCCCCCCCATGCGCGCGGCGAAGGCGCGCGCTCCAGGAAAAGTGGGCGTGGCCTCTGGAAAAGTGGGCATGGCCTCATAACTTCATATTATTAGACTATAAATAAATATATTTTCACACCCCCTCTACGCTCACAATTAGCAGCCTTACACATAACAGCCACAGTAGTGTTCCTTACACACAATGTCTCCAGTATAGTGTCAGATACACATAATGTCTCCAGTATAGTGCCAGATACACATAATGTGCAGTGCCAGATAGACCTGATATGCCCCCCAGCAGTGCCAGCTACACACAATATGCCCCCCAGCAGTGCCAGCTACACATGATAGTGTTCACTTTTTAGGGCAGGGAGGGCACATTTTTAAGTTAGGAGGGCAAAATGATGTACATACTGTAATGCTTGGTGCTCATCTACCTACATGGTAAAGCATGGACAGTGCGCGCCGAAGGTGCGCAGCAAAAATTTAGGGGCGTTGCTTCGTGAGGAAGGTGCGTGGCCACATAATAGTGGCAATTAGCATTACACCACACAGTAGTGCAGTTAATACACACTGCACCAGGTAGAACCTCCTAGACACTTTGCGCCAGGCAGAGCACGTTAGACACTTTGCGCCAGGCAGAGCACGTTAGACACATTGCCTAGCCACAGACGCCTAGCGGAAACACTACATGATACGCTCCCCAGCCGTGCCAGCTACACATGACATGCCCCCCAGCAGTGCCAGCAACACATGACATGCCCCCCAGCAGTGCCAGATACATAAATGGCCACACAGTGCCAGATATGTCCCCACAGTGTCAGATACATAAATGCCCCTACAGTGCCAGATACAGAAATGCCCCCACAGTGCCAGATACATAAATGCCCCTACAGTGCCAGATACAGAAAAGCCCCCACAGTACACAAGAAAAAATAAAACAAGTGAGCGCTAGTAAAATTGGCTATGAGACAACTATACTTTACATTGACTGCAGCTTCTCAATTTGAGGTGCTGAACCTCAAAAAATCATGGACAATGGTAAAAAACAAAGAAGCGCTGTCATTGAAAGTATTATACAATTTATTAAAAATATATATATATGATAATCACAAAAATAAAACCTGGTATCCTGTAATTTGATAACACAGCATATATAGTATAGCAAGCATCAATACTTATTAGTAGCAGCAAATGATGGACATATTAACAAAATCCCCTAAAACGATATAACCACCTGTGCTTCAGATGGTAATATAGCACTTGTAATTTAAAAAAGGGCTCCTTGCTGGGAGCTCCACATGTGGGTTAATTAGACGTATAGGCTCATAAGATGATTTTATGGATTTAAAAGTCCATCCGTGGTGTAAATATAAACAGTTCACCTTTGTTTTGTCCACTTTATAATATCTGCTCCCAATACTTATTCCGTATTTTAGAAAAGGCTTTTTACGGGTGATTTTAATTAGCACAATTCCGTGCACAGCACAATGACATTTAAGCATGGAACGCTATTTTGACAGTCTCGTATTGTGCTTACCCCAGCCTCTGCTGATTGCAATTATTCGGTATTTCCTTTGAAAATGTTGGGCGCCGGCTGCCCACGCCGCTTGACTGCGGCACCGAAGGGATGAAATAAAGCAGAATGTATTGGTGAACTGAACGCTCGGAACCGCTCACTTGCAGTGATATAGCGAGAGCCGTCAGAGACGTGCCTGTAGCTGGAGCCGTTCGAAGACGTGCTTGTAGTCTCTGGTGGTGGAGAGAAGCAGGATACCAGACAGGATACTGGGAGGAATGCTTGACGCGTTTCTCAGCCTCAATCCTGGGGCTGTTTCATCAGAAGTCCCCACAGTGTCAGATACATAAATGCCCCTACAGTGCCAGATACAGAAATGCCCCCACAGTGCCAGATACATAAATGCCCCTACAGTGCCAGATACAGAAAAGCCCCCACAGTGCTAGATAAATGCCCCCACAGTGCCAGATAAATGCCCCCACAGTGCCAGATAAATGCCCCCACAGTGCCAGATACATAAATGCCCCTACAGTGCCAGATACAGAAATGCCCCCACAGTGCCAGATAAATGCCCCCACAGTGCCAGATAAATGACCCCCACAGTGCCAGATAAATGCCCCCACAGTGCCACCACAGTGCCAGATAAATTACCCCACAGTGCCAGATATGACACCACAGTGCCAGATAAATGACCCCACAGTGCCAGAAATGCCCCCACAGTGCCAGCAATGCCCCCACAGTGCTAGAAATGCCCCCAACAGTGCCAGATAAATGACCTCCACAGTGCCAGATACATGAATGCCCCCACCAGTCCAGATATGCCCCCCACAGTGCCAGATAAATGACCCCCACAGTGCCAGATAAATGCCCCCAGTACCTGCTGTGCCAAGGGAGGGGGGAGTGCTGATGTGCGCGCCGCTGCCTGAAACAGAAGTGCGCGCACTGTGCGGCGCCGGTGTCTGACATCAGACGCCGGCGCCGCATAGCGCGCACAGCAAGCTACAGGACAGGGCCGGCTCCAGGCTCCAACATGGCGGCGCCAGCGTGCGGTGCCCTTTAAGGGTGGCGCCCTGCGCGGCCGCTCGAGTGGAACATGCCTCGAGCCGACCCTGCACTGACATATCATGCTGCGGCTCCCTCACCTCCCCCGGCGGCGCTGTATATTCCCGCGCGCTGGTTGCCGGGTACTTATAGCATAGGTGCTCCAGTCTCATCAGGCACACATACCGCCACTGCTCTCCTGGATCACGTGGCTGCACGATAGGGAGGAGGTAAGAGGGTCCCCAAGGCGAGACCCGCTGAAATTGCGATCCGGTCGCAGTCTCTGGAGGTGGACCGTGCCGCTGGCATGGACACTGTGGCCATGCAGGGACCCCACTATATCCACCAGGGCAAGGAGTACAGGTTGGATTTACTCAAATCCGTTTAGTACAGGCTCCATAGTACCCGGGGGTGAAGTCCAGCAGAGGGGATAAGGCTCTGGCCTGTAGCCCCTCCCCCAGCCCCAGGCGCCATCTACAGCAGATGTTCCCGCCCTGGAGCTGCATCTCTCTCTCTCCCTCACTCCCTGTCAGCATTTGGGCGCCATTTCACAGAGCTGCGCTGATTCTCGGACTGCTGGGCACTGTCTCCTCTGTAAAGCCGCCTGCCTCATCAGCGCTGTGCATTCACAGGACACTTAAGTATTCTACATGTCATTTAGAGAGTGTTAGTTAAGAACAAGTGCATAACTATAGGGATATTTAGTACAAGTATCCTGTGATATACATCCAGTATTTACTGTGCATTGTTATATCTGTATACATACATAGCTTTACTTAGTATTGCTAGTCCAGTGCAGTTTTATTGTTGTTTGTAATAATTTCTGCATTGTACATGTGACTGTGTGTGCCAATAGCTGCTGTGTGGTTCCTATTCCGTGTATCTCACACATATTTCATTTTCTATCCGTATATTCTGCACCCTGACGGGGGCTAAGTGCTTCAAGGTCTTATATATATAGTGTTTCACAGGATATACTGTTTGGTATTTTTGTCTGTGTATTTCAGTCACCTTATACCACTTAAATCCTCTGTTTGTGATCTGCATTGCAATCACACTCCACAGGCGTTTTTTGTCAGGTACTGTGTCTGGCTATATTGTACTGTTACGCCCTAGAGCTTCATTCTCCAATAATGTCTGCATCACAGGGCGGGAGATCTCTGGCAGATCCTGCGTCATGCAGTGCTGACACCGCGGATTTCATTCAACCCGGTATAAAAGAAGGATTATACCCGGGTTGAATACCGGGTCAGGTGCAGTGTGAATGGGAGCCGCGTCGATGTGACACGGTTCCCATTCACAGCATAAGGAGAGGTGGCGCAGGAGATGAGCTCATCTCCCAGCGCCGCCTCCACCCCCGCCCCTGCTGCTGCTGCGCCCCACCCGCTGCTATGGCAACCGACCCGGTATATTGCCGGGTCGGAAAGCCAGCAAAGGAGCGCAAATGCCGGATCCCACCCGGTAAGGACACGTTTCTTTTACCGGGTGGGATCCGGCATTTGCGATCTGAATGCGGTATAAGACCCACCTTGGGCTGCTTTTTCTACTTTACTGACTACGCTAGTAACGAGACTTGTGCCCCCTGTGGGAACTCCTGTGCCGGTACAATCACATATTGGGGGTAATTCTGAGTTGATCGCAGCAGGATTTTTGATAGCAACTGGGCAAAACCATGTGCACTGCAGGGGAGGCAGATATAACATGTGCAGAGAGAGTTAGATTTGGGTGGGTTATTTTATTTCTGTGCAGGGTAAATACTGGCTGCTTTATTTTTACACTGCAAATTAGATTGCAGATTGAACACACCCCACCCAAATCTAACTCTCTCTGCACATGTTATATCTGCCTCCCCTGCAGTGCACATGGTTTTGCCCAGTTGCTATCAAAAATCCTGCTGCGATCAACTTGGAATTACCCCCATTGTCCCTGTTGTAAATCCACCAAGGGTGAATTCTCTGTCGACCCAGTTACAGTAGTTAAATCAGTCCTTGGTTAAACAAAAGTCTGACCCTCGCCCCCCTAGGACCAAAGGATAATCTAAGCGGGCCATTTCTTCCTCACAATCCACGCATGTTTCGGATACTTCATCCGATGAAGATGTCGTATATACTGACCCATCAGACACTGATGCAGATGCTTCTGATGGGGAATCTACAACACAGGTGGATGTTCCTGACCTCTTGGTGGCTATCAAACTGATTCTTCAGATCGATGATGAAACTAAACCTCCAGATACGTAAGAAACCTGATAAGTTCAAACGTTAGAAGGTTACTAAATTAGTTTTGCCACATTCTGACCATTTAGTTGACATACGTCAGGAATCCTGGAAGTTTCCAGGAAAGAAATTCTCCCTGTCTAAAAAGATGCTAGCTCATTATCCCCTCGCTGCAGAGTTATGTAAAAGTGGGGAAACACCGCCGCCGGTGGACTCACATGTTGCACGTCTGGTGGGGTCTCCTACTCTGCCTGTCACTACCGTCACCTCTCTGTAGAAACCGACGGATAAGCGTGTGGAGGGTTGCTTGAAGTCTATTGACACTCTTGCGGGTGCTGTGCATAGACCTACTATAGTGACTCCTTGGGCTGCAAAAGCTATTGAAGCCTGGGTTCAAGAAGTTGAAGCGGAGCTACAGTACCTCCTAATTTTTCTGATCATGCCAGACTGTGTCTTTCATATATTACCACAGCCTCTCATTACATTCAGGAGGCGGCCTCTGATGCCGGTGTGCTGGCAGCCAAAGCGTCTATTATGTCCATTCTGGCTCGCCGGATTCTGTGGTTGCGGTCCTGGTCTGTGGATCTGAACTCTAAAAAGACCTTGGAGGTAATCTCTTTTAAGGGAAACATCCTTTTTGGCGAAGATCTGAACAAGATTGTTGCTGACTTAGCGTCTGCTAAAACTGCATTTCTTCTGAGTACTAATCCTTTGGCTCCGAAGACTAAAAGTACCACCATTCATTCCTTTCGACCTCCAAGTAAAGCAAAGGGTCAGGCGTACCCGAAACAGGCTCGCACTTCCAAAACCTCTAAGCCCAAACCCAAACATTCCTGGGCTGCCCGTCAGCCTGCTTCGAAACCGGACAAGCCTCCTGAATGACGGGGCGGGCCTCCCATGGCGGACCCCAGGGTGGGAGGCCGACTTTTGCGGTTCGCCCAGGTATGGTTACAGACCATACCTGGGTGAGGGAAGTCGTCACTCACGGATACGCCATCTCTTTCAAGAAATGTTCCCCTCACCAGTTTTGCTTGACAAATATCCCTTCGGATCCGTTGAAAGCAAAAACTGTACAATTGGTGGTACAATCCCTCCTGGACACAGGAGTGATAGTGCCGGTGCCTCTGGCTCAAAGAGGCAGGGGGTACTATTCAGCGCTGTTCCTAGTTCCGAAACCAAATGGATCCTCAAGGCCCATTCTCAACCTCAAGTCTTTGAAAAATTTGTGAAGGTTTTTCAAATTTCGTATGGAAATGCTTCGCTCTACTGTTCTGTATTTGGAGCCCAAGGACTATATTGTATCCCTGGGCATACAGGATGCTTACCTACATATACCTATTGCCATGTCGCATCAGCAATATCTGTGGTTTGCTATTGGCAACCTACATTATCAATTCCAGTCCTTGCCTTTTGGACTGACCACGGCTCCGCAAATCTTCACCAAGGTCATGGCGGTCATGACGGCCCTTCTCCGCCATCAGGGTATCAGGATCCTGCCGTATGTGGACGACTTGCTGATCCTGGCGAACTCCCCAGAGGTTCTCCTCCGTCATCTGGAACTGACGGTCCAATTCCTGCAAGCCCACGGGTGGCTCATCAACTGGAAGAAATCCTCGCTGGTTCCTGCTCAGAGCATGGTACACCTGGGGACGTTACAGGACACACACAACCAATGGTTGTTTTTGTCTCCGGAGAAGGTCCTGAAACTTCAGGACAGGATACGATGCTTCCTCTCTCGCCCTCGTGTGTCGATACACTCGGCGATGCAAATACTAGGCCTCATGATGTCGGCTTTCGACATAGTAGAGTACACTCAATTTCATTCTCGCCCTCTGCAGCGGTTAATTGTTTCCAAGTGGGATGGCCTGCCTCACCGGATCAGGTCTCACATGATTTCCTTGACTCCGGAAGTTCGTCTGTCTCTGAGCTGGTGGCTCCAGGACCAACAATTGAGCAGGGATCGTCCCTTCTGGATCTCCAACTGAGTCCTCCTAATGATGGATGCCAGTCTGCAGGGTTGGGCCACGGCATTGGAGCAACACTCTCTTCAGGGTCGGTGGACCAGGGAGGAATCTCTCCGATAAAAATTCTGGAGTTGCGGGCGGTGTTCAATGCTCTGAAACTGGCCCTGCCTCTGGTACAGAACAGGCCTGTTCAAGTACAGTCGGACAATGCCACCCCGGTGGCGTACATAAATCATAAAGGCGGCACTCGAAGCCGCATGGCTATGATGGAAGGGTCAAAGATTCTTCTATGGGCGGAATGCCATCTGCCAGCCATATTGGCAGTGTTCATTTCGGGGGTCCTCAACTGAGTCCCCTCAGTCATCAGGACATACATGCCGGAGAGTGGAGCCTTCATCCGGAAGTCTTTCAACTCCTAGTGGTCAAGGGGGGCCTACCAGATGTAGACCTAATGGCGTCTCGACACAATCACAAGGTTCCGGTCTTCAGAGCAAGGATGAGGGATCCTCAAGCAGCATTTTGTGGACACCCTGGCTATTCCATGGTACTTTTGGCAGCCATACTTGTTCCCTCCAGTGTCACTCCTGCCCCGGGTAATAAGGAAGTTCAAGCAAGAAGGAGGATTACTACTTCTAATCGCTCCAGCGTGGCCCAGAGGGTATTGGTTCTCAGACCTGCAGGGTCTCTCGATAGAGCATCCTCTTCTACTTCCGCAACGCCCAGACCTCTTCGTTCAGGGCCCTTGTGTCTACCAGGATTTGGCCCAGCTGGCTTTGACGGCGTAGCTCTTGAAGCTTCAGTTCTGAGGGCCAAGGGATTTTCTGAGGCGGTCATTCAAACTATGTTGAAAGCCCGTAAACCGGCTTCCGCTCGGATTTATTATAGGGTCTGGAATTCTTACTTCACCTGGTGTGCGGTTAAGAATTATGATGCATACACATTCAGTACTGCCAAACCTTTGGCTTTTCTGCAACAGGGTCTGGACTTAGGCCTTCATCTGGCCTCCCTCAAGGTTCATATTTCAGCCTTGTCGGTATGGTTTCAGAGAAAAATTGCGTCTCTGCCTGACGTTCATACTTTCACTCAGGGTGTTTTACGGATTCAACCTCCCTATGTCCCTCCTGTGCCTCCTTGGAATGTCCTACAAGAGTCTCCGTTTGAACCTCTTGAGTCTGTGGAACTTAGGTGGCTTACACTTAAGGTCTTGTTTTTGCTGGCTATTGCCTCTGCTAGAAGGGTTTCAGACATGGGTGCCTTATCCTGTCGGTCACCCTATCTGATTATTTACCGTGACCTTGCAGTTCTTAGAACGCGCCCTAGTTATCTGCTTAAGGTGGTGTAGTCTTTCCACCTTAACTGAGAGATTGTGGTTCTGGCCTTTATCTCTTCTGGTTTGTCCTCCAAAGAACGGTCTTTGGATGTAGTACGGGCTCTCCGTATATATATGAAGAGAACCGCCTCTCTTAGGAGATCTGATTCTCTTTTTGTCCTTTTTGGTTTTCACAAATGTGGCTGGCCTGCGAATAAGCAGACCTTGGCCAGATGGATTAGAATGATGATTGCACAAGCTTATGTACAGGCTGGACTTCCAGCTCCTTCTATTATCAAGTCTGTTGGACCTTCTTGGGCGGCCCGCCGTGGTGCGTCCCTAGAACAATTGTGCAAGGTGGCTACATGGTCCTTAGTGAACACGTTCATCAGGTTCTATGCCTTTGATACTTCCACCTCCAAGGATGCTTCCTTTGGATTCCGGTTCTTGTGCCCGCTACAGTGCATCACCTCCCATGAGGAACTGCTTTAGGACATCCGCAATGTTATTCCCTGTGGATTACCGGTGTACCCCGCTGCAGAAAAGGAGATGTATGGTAAGACTTACCATTGTTAAATCTCTTTCTGCAAGGTACACTGGATTCCACAGGGTGCCCACCATGACGCACTTAGATTCTTTGGGTTTGTATGGAATTAGCCGCTGGTACCTTCTCCTGTTGTGAGAATGTGGATGTCTGTGGCTACTAACTACTGTCGTCTCTTTTACCTGCTATTGCATTGTACTGGTTAACAAAACTGAGCTCCAGTGCCTGGAGGAGGGGATATAGAAGAGGCGTTGCAGTGCATCCTGGGAACAGTCAAAGCTTTAGCCCAGTGGATCCCAAACTGTGTGCCGTGGCTCCCTGGGGTGTCTCGGGACACTTGCAGTGGTGCCTTGGATTGGTGGTCAAGGACCAATTAAAATTATTTATGGTCAATATAATAGGCAAAACTAGTGCTGGTGGCTGCCAGTCATACAATATGGGGACAAACAGAAGCAAATCTTGTCCCTCACTAAAAAAATTCTGATACTCTAGGGCGCCGTGATTAAAAAAAGTTTGGAAACCACTGCTTTAGCCTGTCGGTGCCTCAGATCAAGATCCAACTCTACACGCCGATGTTGTATCCTGTGAAATCCAGTGTACCTCGCAGAAAGAGATTTAACAGTGGTAAGTCTTACCATAAATCTCCTTTTTTATGATTTGTAGGAACAATGGAAGAAACCCACATGCTTTTACTAGTTGACGAGAGGGAGCCGTTTAGCTAAATTTCATCCATATGCATGAGCATTGTTATTTCCAGGAAAATAAATAATCACAGTAGCAGAGCAATGTTTTGAAGTGAGGGGGAGCAAAAGGTGAAAATATGCGCCCTATACACCCCTCGACTGCATGACGTCATGCCAAGGGAGCATGCCAGCAAGCACTGGGAAGAAAAGCAGCTCCGTGGCAACATCCACAGGATGCTCCGGGGTTCTTGTACAGCAGTGATTTTCAACCTTTTTTAATTTGCGGCACACAAAACAATATTTTAAATTTGCAAAGGCACAACATCAGTCCCCCCCCAAAAAAAACACACACACATTGGCCACCACAGTAAAAAAAAAATCCACACATACAAAAAACAAGCACATTGCTCCCACATAAATCACGTTGCTCCCCAATGTCGAAGTTAAAAATATTACATAAAAAGAACATACAAACTACACACATATGAGTCGCTATACTTGCAAATACACGCAGCGAGCACAGCAATATATGGTAACACACGCATTTACACGGACATGCCACAGAGATGGATTCGACACTTATTTCATGCAGTACATAATTATAATAATATCAAGCGCCAGACATCATGATGATTTAAAATTATATAATGAAGTCATGGCATGTATGTGTATTATTTGAACGAAACCAGATACACCTGTCATATTTGGTATTAAAGCAAGCAGATTAATGTGTAGATTCATTTGATACTTGTTATTAAGTTGTAGGACATTGCAACAAATAATTATGATTAAATGTATAAAAGCTAAAATCACTTTTATTAGAACAATAGATATTCCAAACAGGTAGTGGACAGGAAGCTCATGCCAGCCCTTTGGATGTCTTCAAGGCTGAACCTGATTAGCATATACAAAGAGACTAATGACTCATCATGAATGAGTAAGTTCCCTCCCCCAAACTAGATAACACATTGCTGATCACACAGGAGGTCAGTTCCTGTTCTGTTTGAGATGATGATGGAGTTCCAGCATGATTTTACATAGAGAGAGAGAGAGAGACACACATAAGCATTGAGGGAATGGTATTGTATTGCTGGCCTGTAACTGTATGTAACTGTATGTAACTGTATGTCTTAACTGCTTACTGTATGAGTTGTAACTATAGGTATACTGTACATTGTAATATATTGAATCCATATCCTTTTAATAACAAATATATACATCAATGAGCTTTGGAACTCAGATAATGTGTGGGTGTATTGTTTTCTCTTATGGGATGCAGTGTTTTGCGATGTACAGCGCACTTTAATCGTATATGGTAATAAGATGCGCCTGGCGTTTACAATATATATTAGAGCGGGCATTTTAAATATTTGTGAGAAAGCAATTTGGCATTCACAGATGAGGGCTTTTCTGCGATATCAGGGTCTTAATGATGCACTGTACATTACAAACGCAGCTGTGATCGACCGGCTCCGATGGACGCATCGCAACGCTGATGAATAACATCCACGTGTATTGTTGTGTTATCAGTAAGCCAATGATATGAAATTTCAAGGGACACTGCGTTTCTCATAATATTTAAGATGCTAAAATTTATTTTTATTTTTGCAAAACAAAGTTCAAATAAGTCATATTATGTTTGATTCAGATTGGATTGTTTATCTGTTAAGTAGGTTTAAAAGTACATTTAAAAGTTTCTGCATATCCTTGATATAGTTTTTTTTTAACTCAGGCCTAAAATAACTTCAGGTGCTTGTATAATGTGTGATTTCTTTGTGACAAAGGAAGCCGCATGGTCTGTCCTCCATTTTGGACTAACCACATGGCCTGTCCACCATTTTGTTTAAACCTCATGGATGTGGAAGGGGGAGGAGCAGTGGCCATTTTAGGAAGGTCGTTTTCTAAATAGCTGATTTTCACTCTGCTCAGAACAATCAGTTTCCTTGGTCACATCAAACACCATTTATGAGTTACCAATGCATTTATTTAACCCATGCCATAGGCAATTACAAATAGTTTCAATTGGGCCTAGTGAGAGTAAAAGGTGAGATAAATGCTTGGCTTGGTGTAAAGATATTGCACACAGATAGAAAAAGGAAAGAAAGGGTTTTTTTTTCTTTCTCTTTTTCCTTCCAAGACTTGTAGAATCTGCTTACTAGGGAAGATAGCCATTGAAATGCAAATGAACCTGTGTAACTGTTTTTTTTTAAGCAGTGGAAAAGCAAATAGCTTTGATATGCAAATAAGAGGTAAGGTGTCTCATAGGAGACCAGTGACTGATACATATATATAATATTATTATAATTATGTGTATATTTATATCAGTGTATGTTCTGCAATCATATCATTTAAATTATTGATTATTGCTAGAGTCATTATAGATCTGTGTGAAATAGGATACATTTGTTGCTATATAGGTTAATTTGAAATAACAGTATTTTAAGCAGTAAGTGTAAAGACACAAACGCAGGTCTGCATAAAAGTTTATACAGAACAAGTTGTGTCTAGTGGGCAATAGTAATTAGTATTGTTCACTAGTGATGAGCGCCGGAAATTTTTCGGGTTTTGTGTTTTGGTTTTGGGTTCGGTTCCGCGGCCGTGTTTAGGGTTCGACCGCGTTTTGGCAAAACCTCACCGGGTTTTTTTTGTCGGATTCGGGTGTGTTTTGGATTCGGGTGTTTTTTTCAAAAAACACTAAAAAACAGCTTAAATCATAGAATTTGGGGGTAATTTTAATCCCAAAGTATTATTAACCTCAAAAAACATAATTTCCACTCATTTTCAGCCTATTCTGAACACCTCACACCTCACAATATTATTTTTAGTCCTAAAATTTGCACCGAGGTCGCTGTGTGAGTAAGATAAGCGACCCTAGTGGCCGACACAAACACCGTGCCCATCTAGGAGTGGCACTGCAGTGTCACGCAGGATGTCCCTTCCAAAAAACCCTCCCCAAACAGCACATGACGCAAAGAAAAAAAGAGGCACAATGAGGTAGCTGACTGTGTGTGTGAGAAAGATAAGCGACCCTAGTGGCCGACACAAACACCGTGCCCATCTAGGAGTGGCACTGCAGTGTCACGCAGGATGTCCCTTCCAAAAAACCCTCCCCAAACAGCACATGACGCAAAGAAAAAAAGAGGCGCAATGAGGTAGCTGACTGTGTGAGAAAGATAAGCGACCCTAGTGGCCGACACAAACACCGGGCCCATCTAGGAGTGGCACTGCAGTGTCACGCAGGATGTCCCTTCCAAAAAACCCTCCCCAAACAGCACATGACGCAAAGAAAAAAAGAGGCACAATGAGGTAGCTGACTGTGTGTGTGAGAAAGATAAGCGACCCTAGTGGCCGACACAAACACCGTGCCCATCTAGGAGTGGCACTGCAGTGTCACGCAGGATGTCCCTTCCAAAAAACCCTCCCCAAACAGCACATGACGCAAAGAAAAAAAGAGGCACAATGAGGTAGCTGACTGTGTGTGTGAGAAAGATAAGCGACCCTAGTGGCCGACACAAACACCGGGCCCATCTAGGAGTGGCACTGCAGTGTCACGCAGGATGTCCCTTCCAAAAAACCCTCCCCAAACAGCACATGACGCAAAGAAAAAAAGAGGCGCAATGAGGTAGCTGACTGTGTGAGAAAGATAAGCGACCCTAGTGGCCGACACAAACACCGGGCCCATCTAGGAGTGGCACTGCAGTGTCACGCAGGATGTCCCTTCCAAAAAACCCTCCCCAAACAGCACATGACGCAAAGAAAAAAAGAGGCACAATGAGGTAGCTGACTGTGTGTGTGAGAAAGATAAGCGACCCTAGTGGCCGACACAAACACCGGGCCCATCTAGGAGTGGCACTGCAGTGTCACGCAGGATGTCCCTTCCAAAAAACCCTCCCCAAACAGCACATGACGCAAAGAAAAAAAGAGGCACAATGAGGTAGCTGACTGTGTGTGTGAGAAAGATAAGCGACCCTAGTGGCCGACACAAACACCGTGCCCATCTAGGAGTGGCACTGCAGTGTCACGCAGGATGTCCCTTCCAAAAAACCCTCCCCAAACAGCACATGACGCAAAGAAAAATAAAAGAAAAAAGAGGTGCAAGATGGAATTGTCCTTGGGCCCTTCCCACCCACCCTTATGTTGTAACTATAAACAAAACAGGACATGCACACTTTAACCAACCCATCATTTCAGTGACAGGGTCTGCCACACGACTGTGACTGAAATGACGGGTTGGTTTGGACCCCCACCCAAAAAGAAGCAATTAATCTCTCCTTGCACAAACTGGCTCTACAGAGGCAAGATGTCCACCTCATCATCATCCTCCGATATATCACCGTGTACATCCCCCTCCTCACAGATTATCAATTCGTCCCCACTGGAATCCACCATGTCAGCTCCCTGTGTACTTTGTGGAGGCAATTGCTGCTGGTCAATGTCTCCGCGGAGGAATTGATTATAATTCATTTTAATGAACATCATCTTCTCCACATTTTCTGGATGTAACCTCGTACGCCGATTGCTGACAAGGTGAGCGGCGGCACTAAACACTCTTTCGGAGTACACACTTGTGGGAGGGCAACTTAGGTAGAATAAAGCCAGTTTGTGCAAGGGCCTCCAAATTGCCTCTTTTTCCTGCCAGTATAAGTACGGACTGTGTGACGTGCCTACTTGGATGCGGTCACTCATATAATCCTCCACCATTCTATCAATGGTGATAGAATCATATGCAGTGACAGTAGACGACATGTCCGTAATGGTTGTCAGGTCCTTCAGTCCGAACCAGATGTCAGCATCAGCAGTCGCTCCAGACTGCCCTGCATCACCGCCAGCGGGTGGGCTCGGAATTCTGAGCCTTTTCCTCGCACCCCCAGTTGCGGGAGAATGTGAAGGAGGAGATGTTGACAGGTCGCGTTCCGCTTGACTTGACAATTTTCTCACCAGCAGGTCTTTGAAACCCAGCAGACTTGTGTGCGCCGGAAAGAGAGATCCAAGGTAGGTTTTAAATCTAGGATCGAGCACGGTGGCCAAAATGTAGTGCTCTGATTTCAACAGATTGACCACCCGTGAATCCTTGTTAAGCGAATTAAGGGCTCCATCCACAAGTCCCACATGCCTAGCGGAATCGCTCTGTCTTAGCTCCTCCTTCAATGTCTCCAGCTTCTTCTGCAAAAGCCTGATGAGGGGAATGACCTGACTCAGGCTGGCAGTGTCTGAACTGACTTCACGTGTGGCAAGTTCAAAGGGCATCAGAACTTTGCACAACGTTGAAATCATTCTCCACTGCGCTTGAGACAGGTGCATTCCACCTCCTATATCGTGGTCAGTTGTATAGGCTTGAATGGCCTTTTGCTGCTCCTCCAACCTCTGAAGCATATAGAGGGTTGAATTCCACCTCGTTACCACCTCCTGCTTCAGATGATGGCAGGGCAGGTTCAGGCGTTTTTGGTGGTGCTCCAGTCTTCTGTACGTGCTGCCTGTACGCCGAAAGTGTCCCGCAATTTTTCTGGCCACCGCCAGCATCTCTTGCACGCCCCTGTCGTTTTTTAAAAAATTCTGCACCACCAAATTCAAGGTATGTGCAAAACATGGGACGTGCTGGAATTTGCCCAGATGTAATGCACGCACAATATTGCTGGCGTTGTCCGATGCCACAAATCCACAGGAGAGTCCAATTGGGGTAAGCCATTCCGCGATGATCTTCCTCAGTTGCCGTAAGAGGTTTTCAGCTGTGTGCGTATTCTGGAAACCGGTGATACAAAGCGTAGCCTGCCTAGGAACGAGTTGGCGTTTGCGAGATGCTGCTACTGGTGCCGCCGCTGCTGTTCTTGCGGCGGGAGTCCATACATCTACCCAGTGGGCTGTCACAGTCATATAGTCCTGACCCTGCCCTGCTCCACTTGTCCACATGTCCGTGGTTAAGTGGACATTGGGTACAGCTGCATTTTTTAGGACACTGGTGACTCTTTTTCTGAGGTCTGTGTACATTTTCGGTATCGCAACCCTAGAGAAATGGAACCTAGATGGTATTTGGTACCGGGGACACAGTACCTCCAACAAGTCTCTAGTTGGCTCTGCAGTAATGATGGATACCGGAACCACGTTTCTCACCACCCAGGATGTCAAGGCCTCAGTTATCCGCTTTGCAGTAGGATGACTGCTGTGATATTTAATCTTCCTCGCAAATGACTGTTGGACAGTCAATTGCTTGGTGGAAGTAGTAAAAGTGGTCTTACGACTTCCCCTCTGGGATGACCATCGACTCCCAGCAGCAACAACAGCAGCGCCAGCAGCAGTAGGCGTTACACGCAAGGATGCATCGGAGGAATCCCAGGCAGGAGAGGACTCGTCAGAATTGCCAGTGACATGGCCTGCAGGACTATTGGCATTCCTGGGGAAGGAGGAAATTGACACTGAGGGAGTTGGTGGGGTGGTTTGCGTGAGCTTGGTTACAAGAGGAAGGGATTTACTGGTCAGTGGAGTGCTTCCGCTGTCACCCAAAGTTTTTGAACTTGTCACTGACTTATTATGAATGCGCTGCAGGTGACGTATAAGGGAGGATGTTCCGAGGTGGTTAACGTCCTTACCCCTACTTATTACAGCTTGACAAAGGGAGCACACGGCTTGACACCTGTTGTCCGCATTTCTGGTGAAATACCTCCACACCGAAGAGCTGATTTTTTTGGTATTTTCTCCTGGCATGTCAACGGCCATATTCCTCCCACGGACAACAGGTGTCTCCCCGGGTGCCTGACTTAAACAAACCACCTCACCATCAGAATCCTCCTGGTCAATTTCCTCCCCAGCGCCAGCAACACCCATATCCTCCGCATCCTGGTGGACTTCAACACTGACATCTTCAATCTCACTATCAGGAACTGGACTGCGGGTGCTCCTTCCAGCACTTGCAGGGGGCGTGCAAATGGTGGAAGGCGCATGCTCTTCACATCCAGTGTTGGGAAGGTCAGGCATCGCAACCGACACAATTGGACTCTCCTTGTGGATTTGGGATTTCGAAGAACGCACAGTTCTTTGCTGTGCTTTTGCCAGCTTGAGTCGTTTCATTTTTCTAGCGAGAGGCTGAGTGCTTCCATCCTCATGTGAAGCTGAACCACTAGCCATGAACATAGGCCAGGGCCTCAGCCGTTCCTTGCCACTCCGTGTGGTAAATGGCATATTGGCAAGTTTACGCTTCTCCTCCGACAATTTTATTTTAGGTTTTGGAGTCTTTTTTTTTCTGATATTTGGTGTTTTGGATTTGACATGCTCTGTACTATGACATTGGGCATCGGCCTTGGCAGACGACGTTGCTGGCATTTCATCGTCTCGGCCATGACTAGTGGCAGCAGCTTCAGCACGAGGTGGAAGTGGATCTTGATCTTTCCCTAATTTTGGAACCTCAACTTTTTTGTTCTCCATATTTTATAGGCAGAACTAAAAGGCACCTCAGGTAAACAATGGAGATGGATGGATTGGATACTAGTATACTATATATACAATTATGGACGGACTGCCACGGTTAGGTGGTATAAAAAAACCACGGTATAAAAAAACCACGGTATAAAAAAACCACGGTATAAAAAAACCGCACTGTACACTGGTTGATAAAGAGATAGTAGTATACTCGTAACAATTAGGATGACACTATGACGGTATAAAGAATGAAAAAAAAACCACGGTTAGGTGGTAGGTATATAATAATAAATAATACAATTCTGGTCGGACGGACTGCCTGCCGTGTGCCGACACAGAGGTAGCCACAGCCGTGAACTACCGCACTGTACACTGGTTGATAAAGAGATAGTAGTATACTCGTAACAATTAGGATGACACTATGACGGTATAAAGAATGAAAAAAAAACCACGGTTAGGTGGTAGGTATATAATAATAAATAATACAATTCTGGTCGGACGGACTGCCTGCCGTGTGCCGACACAGAGGTAGCCACAGCCGTGAACTACCGCACTGTACACTGGTTGATAAAGAGATAGTAGTATACTCGTAACAATTAGGATGACACTATGACGGTATAAAGAATGAAAAAAAAACCACGGTTAGGTGGTAGGTATATAATAATAAATAATACAATTCTGGTCGGACGGACTGCCTGCCGTGTGCCGACACAGAGGTAGCCACAGCCGTGAACTACCGCACTGTACACTGGTTGATAAAGAGATAGTAGTATACTCGTAACAATTAGGATGACACTATGACGGTATAAAGAATGAAAAAAAAACCACGGTTAGGTGGTAGGTATATAATAATAAATAATACAATTCTGGTCGGACGGACTGCCTGCCGTGTGCCGACACAGAGGTAGCCACAGCCGTGAACTACCGCACTGTACACTGGTTGATAAAGAGATAGTAGTATACTCGTAACAATTAGGATGACACTATGACGGTATAAAGAATGAAAAAAAAACCACGGTTAGGTGGTAGGTATATAATAATAAATAATACAATTCTGGTCGGACGGACTGCCTGCCGTGTGCCGACACAGAGGTAGCCACAGCCGTGAACTACCGCACTGTACACTGGTTGATAAAGAGATAGTAGTATACTCGTAACAATTAGGATGACACTATGACGGTATAAAGAATGAAAAAAAAACCACGGTTAGGTGGTAGGTATATAATAATAAATAATACAATTCTGGTCGGACGGACTGCCTGCCGTGTGCCGACACAGAGGTAGCCACAGCCGTGAACTACCGCACTGTACACTGGTTGATAAAGAGATAGTAGTATACTCGTAACAATTAGGATGACACTATGACGGTATAAAGAATGAAAAAAAAACCACGGTTAGGTGGTAGGTATATAATAATAAATAATACAATTCTGGTCGGACGGACTGCCTGCCGTGTGCCGACACAGAGGTAGCCACAGCCGTGAACTACCGCACTGTACTGTGTCTGCTGCTAATATAGACTGGTTGATATTTAAAGAGATATTAGTAGTATACAACAATACTATACTGGTGGTCAGGCACTGGTCACCACTCCTGCAGCAAAAGTGTGCACTGTTAATTAATATAATTGTACTCCTGGCTCCTGCTAACAACCTGCAGTGCTCCCCAGTCTCCCCCACAATTAATTATAAGCTTTTAATTTATACATTGATGACTGTGCAGCACACTGGGCTGAGCTGAGTGCACACAGACTGAGTCACACTGTGTGACTGACTGTGCTGTGTATCGTTTTTTTTTTCAGGCAGAGAACGGATATAGCAGAGAGAAGTGAACGGATATATTATATTAAATAAAAGTTAACTAGCAACTGCACTGGTCACTGACTGTGGTAAACTAACTCTGTCTGCGACTCTGCACAATCTCTCTCTATCTAATCTATCTATCTCTATTCTAATGGAGAGGACGCCAGACACGTCCTCTCCCTATCAATCTCAATGCACGAGTGAAAATGGCGGCGACGCGCGGCTCCTTATATAGAATCCGAGTCTCGCGAGAATCCGACAGCGTCATGATGACGTTCGGGCGCGCTCGGGTTAACCGAGCAAGGCGGGAAGATCCGAGTCGCTCGGACCCGTGAAAAAAAACATGAAGTTCGGGCGGGTTCGGATTCCGAGGAACCGAACCCGCTCATCTCTATTGTTCACATTTATAGAACTGCGTGATTTGTTTTATTGCGGACGCAGGGTTTTGTACACGTGTCTCGGACAAAGTAAAGGACTGCGCACGCAGCGTAAGAGACACGCACGGTCGCGTGTTTACACAAAGTGCGTAAGAATGCGGGCGCTAAGTACAAATTACACAATAGTGTCGTTTAGTTCAAAGGTGGGATAGTAGACCTTTAATACATTAGCACAAAACTACCCGGTTTCTAAAGCAGATTAGTATAAAACTTTTGTTTAAACTGTATTGCCTCTGGGGTAAAGCTGCCTATCTGAATGAATTGAAATTTTCTGTACAGAAAAAAACAAAGTGTATTTGAGTGAGCGAACGTAGGAGTGAGTGGATATTGAACCTAGGGAATTCGGGATCCCGTAGTGTGGTACATCAAGTAAGTGGAGGCTTGGTGGCGTGAGGCGGCTGACTCACGTTAGTATAAGGTTTAATACGCAAATTGTGAGCAGATTTGCAGAGGAGCGTAATAGGGAATTGTGCATTGTGTAGTATTGTAGTAAAAAGTTTTTTGTTATGCTCCGAGCTGAGGGTCGCAGTTTGTACATCGACCCGTGGTTGTACTGCAGATAGGTAACAAGTACCTATACGCTGTGCGATTGGACCGCGCGTTTGTGGGTGCGATACATAGCGCAACTTGATACCCCTTTTACGAGCTTTTGCATAGAATCGCGGTATCATTAGCGCTGTATAGAGCATACGCAAGTGTGATTTGTGTATAAGTGTATAGGGAGTTTTCGCTGGTCTCTCTCAGGAAAATCTCGAGCGGCGGATATTTACTGGAAAAGGTAAGTCACTCCTAACACTTCCAGTAAATAGAAACTAATAGGGCCTCACTGGGTACACGGTGTTCACTATTGAAGTGAGTCGTGGTACTCAGCGGAGAAGGAGCGAGTGAAAGCGCTAGGTGTCTTTCACCGTCTATCTGCGGTGTGCATTGGGGATTGCGTTTATTGGCAAAAAGTCCGCGATGGGATCCAATTGCACAAGCAGTGGGCGTTTGGTAGCTAAGGTTCAGGCTGAAGAAGTGGGACCGAGAAGGTCAGAATTGTGACCGAGAGGGTCAGCAAGGTTTATTATGTGTGAAAAATATCGTTCACACACGGAGACTTTTTGCAATGTATGACTGACAAAGATAGGGTACCATTCCCTAAGGTGGGCAGCTTTGAACCAGAGGTATTGCAGAACTTAAGGATAAGAATATGTCTGATAAAATCCCGAAAACAAAGGGTCAGACATACAAATTGTTTAAACCTGTGGCAGCAAGAGGGGTTGGTGAGTTTGATCCTAAGGTATTGCAGGTGGTATGTCTAACCAAAGTCATATAAGACAAGAATGGAAATATAAGAACTGTTTAAACTTGTAGCAACAATAAACAAGTAGGAATAAAAAAAGAGAATGCAAGTACACCGCCATATGTAGATGTGGAAGCAGTTACGGCCAGCATACAAACTATAGAAAATAATAAAAATATGAAAAATATGACTGTAACCTATATATGTACTAATGAATGTTGAAGTTTTATTTAGGAGGAGAAGGTGACCTGATTGTTTTCAGCCATTTCTCATGTACCCAGAGGAGTATCCAACCGGTAAAAGAAGAGCAGTAGCCTGTGGGGGAAGTGGATGAGACCAGTGGAACAGGTAAGTATGGTATCATTCGTGTACATATATAGTTAAACCAAAAAAAAAATGAAAAAAAATATAAAACAAAAAAAATCAAGAAAGTAACGTCAGAAATGGAAAAAAACCTGTCCGCACATTAGTATTTGCCAGTAGGAAAGCTGACAGAGACAAGGTAACCCCCGGGTATTTCTTTCAGTACCATATAAGAAGTATTCATTCCTAGTAATGCCCCTAGTAAATATGAGCTCAGAAATGTTTATTGGACCATGTACAGACCCTTAATACGGGATGAGAAGGATTGAATAAATACTTCGCATGACCTAGAAGCTTGTTAAACTTTTTTTTTTTGTCTTTTGCAGTAATAGAAAACTCTCCATCTGGATAAGATCACTGGTAAACACTAATTCGGCAAATGGGAGGTGGCTGTCTCTGTGCAAATGGACGTGCTCAATAAGGCATTGAGTGTCAGGGTGCAGACTTCTTTGCAAAATTGGAAAGGGGTCACAGTAGCTAATCTTAGATAGTGTGCTATTGAACATCACAAGAATAGTGCTAGGCGCAGAGAACAACAGGTGGAGAGGTTGAGGACGGTAAGAATACTGGCACATACAGGAAAGACCCATCAGTCCAAACCCCAGATCCCTAATGGTCAATAATATGTTACACTTGTAGGAAGGAAGGGCATTTTGCCAGAGATTGTAGGAGTAGTAGGACACATAGTCAATATAGATCCCCTAGACAGAAAACACAAGCCACATTATTAAACACATAGACGGGACCAAGGGACATATAGTAAGGAATCATAAGCCATATAGAAAACACAGATTCGGCTAATGGGAAGAACAAAATAAATGCAACATTACCCTTTGACAAAACTTGCTGGGGTTAAGATGGGGCCTCTAAACTTTTGCTTCTTTTTCCTAGCAGAAATGGCCCCTGATTAACTTAATTTTGTTAGATATGATATACATATACTGTGCTCCCGCTCAGGAAGTACAAAGTATGTTAGACACCCACGAAGACTAATGTCGCATTCTACTGTTCTAGATGCATGTCCATAACAGGTAGAGGAAATTATCTAACAGATACCAGGTTCCCTATGAACTTAGGATGGACAGGACACTGGATTGATGGCTGGGATAGTCCCAATAGCGATACGATAAACACAGAATTTTTTTAAGGGGAGTAGACCAAGTAGAGAATCACTTCCCCGTAGTGCCCAATCCAGTTGTCAAATTTTTATAAAATCTTCTTCACCTCTACAAACTCATCTGTCACCAACCTCTATTCTGTTTCTCTACAGTTTCCTCTTCATCTTTTGCGTTCACACAGGGTGGTACAATACATGGACTCAATTACAGTTCAAACTCCACATGCCTAGGTCCTTCAGAGTTCTGCCCGAACCCAGTATATCTCAACAGCACTATGACACCAGTATTACTGCAGTGTGCCTTGTCATGCAGAAAGGGTGGAGAATGGGAATACTGGTAAAGGGAAATTTTGTATAGACACTGATATGCCTGTTGGTGAATGGCAAACCTGACATTTTCTTTTTCATTTTCTTCTTCTTCTTTCTCTCCTCTAGAGATGTTTCTTTTTTCTTTTTTTTTTGAGTTATGCTCATGGTACTCTACATTGCAAACACACAACAGTTAAATTAAGATACAAAAAATTGTGTTCCTTACAGGAAGAGGCAGTCTGGAGGACAAAGGGGTATGGCCAGGAGTCCTCAGGACTGTGGACAGGTGGACACGGTAAGCCAGTAGCCCCCAGAGCATACCTTCCAAGTCTAGCTGAGGTGGCACACGATCTGACTCATCTAGGCAAAGAGGGTATGTGCAGGCTGATGAGAGCCTACTGGTGTGTGCCAGGATTCTATTCTCATGCAGGTAAGAGAGCAATGACTTGTCTTGCTTGCTTGAGGAAGAATATTGGTAAAGCAATACCAACAGAGCCATCCCATATCCCTCCTACAGACGGATCTTTTCAGGAAATACAAATCGACTTCGTACAGTTAACACCCTTTAGGAATTATTGTTATGTATTGGTGTGCACTGATGTTTTCTCAAACTGGGTAGAGGCATTTCCTGCCGCCACGGATGCTGCTGTGTTTACCGCAAAGAAAAATTGTGCAGAAATTTGTGTGTAGATAATGGTACCCCTAGAAGTAGGAGCAAAGCTTGAAATTGTACCATTGTGATCATAGATACTGCCACTAGTATTATGTAGCTTCGGAACCACTCCCAGATCTTCATTCAACGAATCACCCTCTTCGAAATTTGTTTTTGTTTTTGTTTTGGTATTTGTGTCTTTTTTGGGTTGTTTTTGGAAGACAACCCCATGTCATGATTGATCCGCACAATGATCAGAAATACACCAATGAGGTGACTGTACAGTACCTTATTGAGATGAGCCAGCATTTGAGAACTTGACAAAAGAACTTGAAACTGTTGATTGCTGGTATGCCAAATACTAACTGTCTTGATTGTGAACCAAGAGACTGTGTGATTGTTCTTACGCTCAGGTTGCCTAATAGACAGGTGGGAAGGACCATACCAAGTTTTGTTGACAGCACTATCCCAGTGAAAGTAGCCGAGAGAGAGACTTGGGTCCACGATTCCCATTGCAGGAAAGTCGGTAGTCCGGAAGGAACTCGTAAATGGAGTGAGATCGCAAAAGTATCACCAGAGACTCTGTTCCGTGAAGACTGAGAGGCGGCATTCAGATTTCCCAAACAATGGAGAGAGTATAGCTCTCTTCCAAGTTGGAGGGTAACCCGCACCAAGATATAATTATACACGTAATATGTATGCTAGGGATACCTTTACATAGAATAATGCCACTATCACTATTGAGTGAATAAATCATGGAACATCAACAAGGTAATTATAGGTGCTACCAACTGATTTGGGTCAGGATATAGAGTCAAATCCCCAAAGGGAGGGGAAGGAAAAAGAAATCAGTTATTTGTGCGGTGCACACAACCCAATATCTACTATATTAAAATTTCTTTATTGATAATTCGTTAAAATCCCTATATTGTTCGCATATGTAGGCAAAAATGCCACATTCAATGTTTATTGTATATATATATATAATAGAAATAATTCTTTCAGACTAGTATTGTCCTAAATTGAGAATCAAGCGAGGTAATAAAAGATAGTAAGGAAAGTGAAAAAGAATGAAAATAAGTGAATAAAGATTAAAAACAAAGCTGATGTGTCGAGTACATTTTGTATTCGTACTGTATGGTAATCCTAATATGCGTGGACCGTGCTAATTCCTGCTATGTTATACTCAAAAACAAACGTTCTCACTAGGAGATCTGTGGGTAATTGAATCCAATAAAATTCATTGATAAGTATACATATATTTATAGATAACTGTAGCAGAAAATAGATGCTGTGTTTAAATAATTATTGGGGATTCCATAAGATCTTACCCTTGGGATATTGACTATAGTGCCCTGAGGAAGCCTATGAGCGAAATGTGCATTGGCCTTGAGCTAATGTGTCTTTTATTACCTCGCTTGATTCTCAATTTAGGACAATACTAGTCTGAAAGAATTATTTCTATTATATATATATATACAATAAACATTGAATGTGGCATTTTTGCCTACATATGCGAACAATATAGGGATTTTAACGAATTATCAATAAAGAAATTTTAATATAGTAGATATTGGGTTGTGAGAGGCGGCATTGTTGAACACTACCTGAGCGTACTAAAGGATTGCAGAAAGACCAGTCATTGTAATTGATTTGTTATGAACAAGAGTTATTTTGTTCTATTTCTCTGTTCTCTCTTTCCCGCTGACAAACATTTTTTTTCAGGATATTCTATTTTTGCAAGGTTTTTTTATGAGGAGTCGAGTGTGGGACTGGAACTGGTTCTGGAGGAAGGAGTGATTTCCTTATAGGATCCCAGGATTAGCCGATCAGTTTGTTAAAGTAAGAGAAAAATCAAAGTTCTAGTAGTTATGGAGTTCAGAGGTAATCAGGAACAATCAGACAATGGCTATTCACACATTGCAGATAAAGAGCTCATTAATATATGTGGAAGAAAGGTTTATGAGTGGCTCTCTAATATAGAATACAAAATTAATACTTTCATTACTTGCCACACAACTAATGTTGTGTATTTGGTGAAATGTGAGTGTGGACTATTCTATGTAGGCAGAACGAGCAGAGCCCTAAAAACAAGGATAGCAGAGCACATACGGAATATAAAGAAAGGCCTGCAAACACACTCACTGTCTGAACATTTTTCTAAAAAACATAACTGTTCCACCTCTAAAATAACATACTTTTTGGGCATCCAGCAAATTAGATCTAATTGGAGAGATAGAGATATTGAGTCTAATCTCGCTAAAGCTGAAATGCGCTGGATCTTTAGATTAAATACTCTTTTTCCGGGTGGTTTAAATTCGGATTTTGAGTTAAAATGGTTTATGTGAACCACTTATGATATGATTACAATCTACCCATTCTCATCCCATTATTATCTTATTTGAGATGATGATTCTTCCCACTATACGGTAAACTGCACAGCATTATTATGGAGTTTTCTCCATCAAGTTCATTCAAACAGTATAAGGAAAGGTTCTATACAAGAGGAAAAATATGTGTTTTGATTTCCTTATGTATATAACTTTACTTTAAAGAAATAAATAGTACAGATATATATGCAGGTTACTTGTGGGCAAATGGAACGCACACTGGAACGCGGAAGTGTGGTTTCTATAAGGGAACACTTATGAGGAGATCAATTCATCCCCAGAATAGAATGCCCGCACATAACTAACTCTAAATGAGTCTGTGTAAGCTTTGAACACAGTATTAGGTATAAAGTATTGGATTTCTAGTTTAAAACCTACGGGCCAATTCCGTTCCTGTGGAACGTATACTTAAACACTGATCGCATACCTATTTAGATCTGATCGTGGGTCATTTCCGGTCCCGTGGAACGCATGCCGGGACGCGGAAATAAAACGTCCCACGATCGTAATTTTAAATAACTTGGCTCTTAGATTCTCTCCTAAAGTATGATGTCCCCTAGCATATAGAGGGAATTGATAAACTTAAGTACCATTCCTGGGACACACCAGTGGTTTTCTTGTAATAGACGCGATCACGGCCCACTTCCGGTCCCCGTGGAACGCACGCTGGAACGCGTAAGTGAATCTTCCGCGATCCCGTCCGGCTTTTTAAGTGATTGACTTTCCCTCAGGCTGGCCGTTTTTTAAATATTTATACAGAAGATTTAAGAAATCGGAATTTGGTTTAATGATAAGACTTATTAATGTTAATGCAAGTTTGTAAGTGTAATAGAAGTAATTACCCATGTTCCTTCACTACTTCCTGTTTTATGGTATAAATATCCTGTCTATCACTGCCTGGGCACATACCTTGAAAAAGACCATTGGGTCGAAACGTCGTTGGTGGTGCTCCCAGACAGTGACTTATACGTGTTTTTACAGCATCCTCCTGTTGCCATCCAAATTGTGAAGGTATAGTACACAGGTGTAACCAAGGTGTTAGTCCGGAATTCACCTTTGTTAGTCTCATTTCATCTGACCCACCTTATGTGTACATACCTTGTAATGGTAATATATAAGGAGAAAAAAACTTTTTTAGAATTTTTTTAATTGTATAACAATAAACAAACCTTTTTTTGGAAAGAAACGGCTGTCTTCATATCCATTCTAAAGAAACCGTTATGTGAGGATACCCACACTCCAAGAAAGTGAGTGTGGTACGTTCAAATTGAACAAATCTTTACCTTCTAGTACTGTCCCCTACTTTTAAAGATACCTTGATAAGTCTGTCTCTACACTATTTAAGTGAGTTTTGGTACGTGTATCTTCTAATGAAAAGGTGGTGAGGAACTATCCCTTTCTCAACTATCAAGAATTTCACCTTATAGGGCTCTTTTCCCTCTGGAAAAGTCACAGGACTTGTTTTTATTGTCGGATGACAAACAATATTACACATTGTATGCCTCTTTCCCAATTTTGTTTCCTATGAATTTCACGTTGGAGATTGATTTGAATTGAAAGAAGAAAAAAAGAACTATTGTCTACATTGGATGTTAAAGAAATTCAAATATCACCAGTCTGTCGAGGTTATATGTGATGTATATCTAACTAATTTTTTTACTTTGTTTTAATTATTTAGTATCGCCTTTGATTTCCCCTCAAACGACTTGTATTTTCTATTATTGTGTGTGGTTTAAGATTGGGTAGACCACAAGAGGAGTGAAATTGGGCTGACACTTTAAATTTGCGCCAGAATACACACAGTATATCTTATTTTCAGTAATGTGTAGATTCATTTGATACTTGTTATTAAGTTGTAGGACATTGCAACAAATAATTATGATTAAATGTATAAAAGCTAAAATCACTTTTATTAGAACAATAGATATTCCAAACAGGTAGTGGACAGGAAGCTCATGCCAGCCCTTTGGATGTCTTCAAGGCTGAACCTGATTAGCATATACAAAGAGACTAGTGACTCATCATGAATAAGTTCCCTCCCCCAAACAAGATAACACATTGCTGATCACACAGGAGGTCAGTTCCTGTTCTGTCTCAGGTGATGATGGAGTCCCAGCATGATTTTACAGAGAGAGAGAGAGAGAGAGAGAGACATAAGCATTGAGGGAATGGTATTGTATTGCTGGCCTGTAACTGTATGTAACTGTATGTTTTAACTGCTTACTGTATGAGTTGTAACTATAGGTATACTGTACATTGTAATATATTGAATCCATATCCTTTTAATAACAAATATATACATCAATGAGCTTTGGAACTCAGATAATGTGTGGGTGTATTGTTTTCTCTTATGGGATGCAGTGTTTTGCGATGTACAGTGCACTTTTATCGTATATGGTAAAAAGATGCGCCTGGCGTTTACAATATATATTAGAGCGGGCATTTTAAATATTTGTGAGAAAGCAATTTGGCATTCACACCACATAAATCCTATTGCTCCCCACATAAAAAAATCCCACTGCTCCCCACATAAATCATGTTGCTTCCCGCATAAATTAATCACATTGCTCCCCATATAAATCCTTTTTGCTCCCCACATGAATTATTCCCATTGCTCCCCACATAAATCCTATTGGTCCCTACAGGTGAAATAAAATAACAAATATTAACCCCTACCGGTCAGCTGTCCTCCTCCCTGTCCCTCAGTAGCAGGGGTTGTTCACAGTGGAGTGCTGCTAATACTGAGCAGTGGGCGGGCAGGCAGGTGTAGATGTGGATGGGCAGGGAAAGTTGTGAATGCGGGTGGGAAATGGAATCATGTATGCAGGCGGGTGGGCTGGCTGGGTGGTGGGAGTGCCGTGTCTGTGACCTATGATTCACACTACTGCGACTTTAAGGCATAGGTCAATGCCGGGGCACGACTGATCCTCTAAGAATAGCCTGGGCCAAAGTTCACTCTGAAGGCGCTGGCAGCTGCTCTGACTCCACGGCACACCTTGCAACTTATCGCAGCAGTTGCCATGGCACACTGGTTGAAAAAGCCTGCTATACAGGATGCCGGCTACATGTCTAGAGTACCCAAAGGATTGTGGGACGGCAATCCCGTCCACCGAGCCCGGAGCTCTGTGTGTGACTGCAACACTTGTACACCCCTAGTTACAGCCCTGGTCACAGTGGTGTGCCTTTTATCATGTCCGGGACATGACCACATCATAGTTGACATGGCCATACCCAACAGAACCAGAAAAACTCTGTTACATTACTGCATGCAGTAGGAGAATACCTCACAACTACCCAAATCAAAACAAAATTTGTCCAGATTCTACTGTGTAAACTACTTGTTCACGCAAGTCCGATATTCTGAACTCTCAGTGCAAGTCCATTATTCTCAACCATCTGTACAACTCCGATATACACAATCATCAGTGCAAGTTATATATTCTGAGCTCTCAGTGCAAGTCCAATATTATCAACAATCGGTGCTAACGTAGTTCGATACTCTCTTTAGGTTTAGGATGCAGGAGGAGGGTTAGGAGTAGGCTATGGGAAAGGTTGGGGTATGGTTAAGCTGAAGGGAGGGGGGTTAGGGTTAGGCACCCCTAGGGAGGGTTAAGATTAGTATTCGGAGAAAGGTAGGGGTATGCTTAAGCTGCAGGGAGGGTGGTTAGGGTTAGGCACCTCTGGGTAGGGTTACGATTAGGAGACAGGAGGGTTAGGGTTAGGCTGCGGGGATGGGGTTAGGATTAGCCACCCCTGGTAAGGGTTAGGTTTTGGCTGTGGAGGTGGGGGAAAGGCTAGGGTTAGGCTGCAGGAAAGGGAGAGTTAGGGGGGTAGAGGGGAGGGACCCATGTAATGAAGTCACCTGGTCACGGTGCATGGGCCCGCATATTTGCACAAATGTGTGCTATGAACTTCACTTATACTCCATGTTAATTGTGAGGGTTAATCAAAATTATTTTTACTGTCATTGTTCTTAGTGCTAAATAGTGTGCATCAGCATTTTTCTTCCTCCAGCATAGTATTAGAAGCTTTAGCCTGTAGCACCTCTTAATATTTTTAGTAATAGGGTGTACTTACCAGGCTTCTGACAGGATTATGAGAAATGGGATGCGGGTGATGGTTTTATGACTGCTGCCATCTGAAGCACCGGTATTTCGTATCACACCCATTTCACAAATGTTCCCCCATCTGGCCATGAGTGTGTATACTTAATCTGTGCATAGAGAAGATATGATCCATGTGTATCTACTTCCATTGTGTGTGCTCTGTGTCTGGGGGTGAGTGTGAGGGAGCGGTGTCTAGCTACATCCTTTGACCTGTGTGCTCTTTGTGTGTCTATCCAAGTGACCTATCCCAGTGGGTGTGAATCAGCACAGTATGTAGTCAGGACCTATTGTGCCAGTAAGGCCTTGTGTGCGTGAGCTGGCCATGCCGCTTCAAATGCTAATGAACCAGGCCAACTGCTTTTTGTAAGCAGAAACTAATCTATGTGCACTGTAACAAAATATCGAAAATATATCTAAATTTATGATGTGAGGAAATACATTGTAACAGCATTACATCGCCATAGGCCCCAAGTACACAATGTACAGATGCCTCTAGATGGAATGGAGATGGGAATGTCACTGCACCTCCTACACCCATTCATGCCCACCGGCAGCTATTCAATTGTTTCTGCCGAGGGGCGAAATATCCTAATTTCAGCTTGCTACCCTCAGGGGTGGCGAGCTGAAATGCGCGACAAGTGACCCGTTTGGGCACCCAAACAGGACTTTTCATGATTGCGCCTATTAGTTTAGTCAGGTTTAGCCGCTTTACGCGGCTAAACCCAACTACTATGAGCACAATATACGTGGTAAAGGGGGAATTTGACTATCACCCTGCGATCTCCCGTCACTTTAGATGGGAGACCGGCGTGATATATCAGTTGAATACCACCCAATGAGTGGGAACCGCTACTTCATAATGCTCATAGATGACGCTACAAGTATGCTACATGTATACTTCTTGAAAACCATAAGCAAAGTTACAAGTGAAATTGCAAAGTACAAGAGTCTAGTAGAAACTCAAACGGGTCTCAAGATAAAAGTGCTAAGGTATGATAATGATGGAGAATATGAAATCAGAAATCTTGTGCAGAGAGTAATGTGCTTTGAGAGAATAGCTTACTTATTCTAGGCTGAGAATGGTCTTGTTGATAATGGGCCGATGGTACGAGAAGTAGCTCACGTATGGCATGAGATCGATGTTGATGTTTCTTGCGAAAGTCAAGTTGATGTACGAGACTCCACTTCATTCTTTTCTATCTCCTTAGTCTCGACGAGAGCAGTAGACATACTTGGTTGTGACTCGTGACGCTCGTCTGCCACGACTTTCTTACATTGTCTATAGGCTCTTTTACGCTTTGCCTCTGATATTTTGGGCTTGTTCGGTTCCTTTTGATGCATTCTTTATTCATGTTTGCGGTATGCGTGAACCTTCACTAAATTAAGATATTCAGACATTTCAGAAAATTTCACAAAGTTCTTAACTATTTCACAATTTTTTTCATACCTAATCAAGTTTTCTTGCAAATATTATTATATATATTGATAGATCTTGCATAGACAATTCAAATGACACCTCGCGTGAAGGGGTATCATGTGGCGGTCCCAAGTTATACTAATTTAACCACGCACAGCAAGCGCCTATTATAACACAAAATACGGGCGCCACCCACTATTGCATCATCTGACCTTAAACAGTATTTCAGTAGACTCTTTGAGCCTTCCTCTTTTCAACTCGGTTATAATATTTTTGCAAGCTTTTATAGTTTTGATGTGCACTTTTTTTGGACACACAGATTTTTACAGAGGGACCCAATACTGGAACGAAACTTTGTATGTATTCTATGTCAAAAGTTCTGGTCCTTTTCTGATATCTTCTGTTTTTGCATATTTGTCAAACTTACAGTATTTGTTTCAGATCTTCAAACAAATCTAAATATAAGACAAAGACACCTTAAGTAAACACAAAATACAGTTTTTAATTATTTCATTTACTGAAGAATAAAAGTTATCCAACACCTATATCACGTATGTGGAAAATGAAACCCCCTCCCAAAAAATAATAACCGGTTGTTCCACCTTTTACAGTAACAACCAGGATCATACTGGCTCACAGGTGCACAGCGGAAATCTCCGGTGGGCCCAAATGTATGAGGGTCCTACCTCCTCCTCTAGAGGTCAGTCACTTAGTAGAGTAGGATCATGGAGGAACTTGGATGCTTGGTTTGTTCCTATGGAAACTACATCAAGATTAGCTCTACTGCCATTCAAAGTGGGTGGTTCTGACCAGTGACGTGCGGTGGGGTGAGGCAGGTGAGGCAGAGCCTTTCCTGTCATACTAACGTTTGACTGTATAAAGTATATGAAAAATACAAAGAATATGTTTGAAATATCTTCTTTGCATTATTCTAATGATTTTTATAGCCAAAACTGTGGAGTAAAAAGTCTATGGCAGGTGAGGCAGTGCCTCACCTTCCTATCTTTTCCTCTCATCTCTGATCAAAACTCACCAGATTTCCAGGAGTTTATACTGCTGCACCTGTGTATAATGCCCAGATCTACGTTGTGGCTCATAAATTGCATATAAATCTGGCTCTGGTGCTAGCCAGTGCCTCCTGAGCTATTTAGCTCACCGCACATCCCTGGTTCTGACACATCCCTGTCCTCTTTTTTTTTAAAGGGGTTCTGTTCTTTGCATGACCTCTCTAATAGATGGCCATCTCTCTGTGGTCAGCCACTATGGACTGTATATGCATGGAAGAGCACTGGCCTTCTTCATGGACAAACTATAAGACCCTCTTTTCCCAATTAATTTGACATCAGTTCCGAACCTATTCTTTAATTTGGTTTACTCTGCTGGAATTTTGTGAATCTGATAAGTACAAATCCATTTCTGGTGAAGCTTAGTTCTCCTTCTATGACAAGTTGCCTTAGAATAGCCCAATACTTTTTCAGAACCCCGGCGGTGAACTCTCCCCCCCCCCCCCCCCCCCCCCCCTTGTCCTTCCTAAATCCCCTATCTACTTTTCCTTGTTGGTCCTTTTTCCTGTTTCTACTTCCCTCCTCTCTTTTTCACTCAAAATTCTTACAATATATATTATCTTTTTCCTTTAAGATGGACGCTCTGGTTATTTGTGTTTCTGCAGGTGGACCATGGTTATTCTCATGATATATATCCTTTTTTTGTATTTTGACGCTTGTTGAAAACCACATTTACACTAATATGTTTTTTTCTCTCTTTATGTGCTGTGGTTTATAGTCTTCTTTTTTTTGCCAATTTGTGAAAACTATTTTTCGATAAATACTACTTGCACAAAAAAAGGAGAAAAAGACCAGTGCTGTTCTATGAATCAGCCATCAGCTGTTCTACAACTTTCAGAACATTTACTGGAAGCCCAAAAATGTTATGATATTTACTGATGATCACGTGAATGCCAAACCTCATAAGTTGCATGAAACTATGGCCCTTTTCATGCTTTCTGGAAAATAAGGAGATTTCCTGAGGTGTAGACATAGATAATCTTCCAATGAACGCATCAGTCTTTGTTTTGGCATCTGTGTTATATATGTGTCTTGTGAAGTTTTAAAGAAAAGCATTCAAAGTGCCTGGTTCTGAGGTGGGAGTAATGCAAACAATAGCAAGTAATACCCCTTTCAGACTGACAATAGTCGGGTCGCACCCGGGAATGTGTACACGGGTGCTTCCTAGGTGCGGCCCGGCTTGAAACCCCTTCAGACTTGCGGCCCGACCCGGCATATTGCCGAGTTGGTGACGTCACCACTGACGCTACCGGAGGCTGTGCTTGGAGATAATCATGTCCAAGCACCGCCTCCGCCTATGTAGAGAATGCATGCCGGGTCGCCTTGACCCGGCTTACCCGTTCACACTGCACCGCCTCCCGTGTCGATTCCGGATTCAAGCCAGGTCGAGACCTGGGATGAAATGCTGGGACGCTTAACCCGGGATATTCTTACAGGACCCTTTCACACTGAGCAAATTCCCGCGTTCATGTGCAATAACTCGGGAAAGATTTGTCATTGTGAAAGGGGTATAACTCTGTACCTGGACAAACCACGTTGCAATGTAAGGGGTGTAAATGTATTTATTGTATTTGCCTGCAGGGTAAACACTGGCTGCTTTTGCATGTAGCCCATAAATGCAGAACAGCTTTATTTTTACACTGTAATTTAGATTTCAGTTTGGACAGGCCCCCTTATATATCTAAATCTCTCTGCAAATTCCACATCTTCCCACTTGCATGCAGCATGGTTTTACCAAGGTGCAAGGGGGGTCATTCCGAGTTGATCGCTCGCTAGCAACTTTTGCAGCGCTGCGATCAGATTGTCGCCGCCTATGGGGGAGTGTATTTTCGCTTTGCAAGTGTGCGAACGCCTTTGCAGCCGAGCGGTACAAAAACAGTTTGTGCAGTTTCTGAGTAGCTCTGGACATACTCCAGTCTTTTTGGTCCCGTAATTGACGTCAGACATCCGCCCTGCAAACGCTTGGACATGCCTGCGTTTTCCCAAACACTCCCAGAAGACGGTCAGTTGACACTCATAAACGCCCTCTTTCTGTCAATGACCTTGCGATCGACTGTGCGAATGGCTTCTTCGTTAAATCCATCACCCAGCACCGATCCTCTTTGTACCCGTATGACGTGCCGAGTTTTAACCTGATCGCAGCGCTGCAAAAAGCTGCTAGCGAGCGATCAACTCGGAATGACCCCCAAAGTCACTTGCTCTTTTTTGCTTTACTCTCACGTGAGAATCAGGCCCAGAATCTTCAAGATCAAGGACCTGTAGTCTCTCCTCAATAATTTATGCAATGTAATTCAGGTTGTAGTTGTGATTACATTGGGAAAATATTTTTGGCAATTGATTTTTTTTTTTACATTTAGGGATATGTTTAATTGACAACACTATGCAATTTGGAAAAGGTGAACTAATTAGTTTTCTAGCAACTCTGTGATTATGCCGTTTTTTATTCTTATTTGGCTATTTTACACTTCTGTTTGATTTATAACTAGAGATGAGCGCCGGAAATTTTTCGGGTTTTGTGTTTTGGTTTTGGGTTCGGTTCCGCGGCCGTGTTTTGGGTTCGACCGCGTTTTGGCAAAACCTCACCGAATTTTTTTTGTCGGATTCGGGTGTGTTTTGGATTCGGGTGTTTTTTTCAAAAAACCCTAAAAAACAGCTTAAATCATAGAATTTGGGGGTAATTTTGATCCCAAAGTATTATTAACCTCAAAAAACATAATTTACACTCATTTTCAGCCTATTCTGAACACATCACACCTCACAATGGCCCTCATTCCGAGTTGATCGGTCGCAAGGCGATTTTAGCAGAGTTACACACGCTAAGCCGCCGCCTACTGGGAGTGAATCTTAGCTTCATAAAATTGCGACCGATGTATTCGCAATAATGCGATTACTAACTACTTAGCAGTTTCAGAGTAGCTCCAGACTTACTCTGCCTGTGCGATCATTTCAGTGCTTGTCGTTCCTGGTTGACGTCACAAACACACCCAGCGTTCGCCCAGGCACTCCCACCGTTTCCCCGGCCACTCCTGCGTTTTTTCCGGAAACGGTAGCGTTTTCAGCCACACGCCCCTGAAACGCCGTGTTTCCGCCCAGTAACACCCATTTCCTGTCAATCACATTACGTTCGCCGGAGCGAAGAAAAAGCCGTGAGTAAAAATACTTTCTTCATAGTAAAGTTACTTGGCGCAGTCGCAATGCGAACATTGCGCATGCGTACTAAGCGGATTTTCACTGCGATGCGATGAAAAATACCGAGCGAACAACTCGGAATGAGGGCCAATATTATTTTTAGTCCTAAAATTTGCACCGAGGTCGCTGTGTGAGTAAGATAAGCGACCCTAGTGGCCGACACAAACACCGGGCCCATCTAGGAGTGGCACTGCAGTGTCACGCAGGATGTCCCTTCCAAAAAACCCTCCCCAAACAGCACATGACGCAAAGAAAAAAAGAGGCGCAATGAGGTAGCTGTGTGAGTAAGATTAGCGACCCTAGTGGCCGACACAAACACCGGGCCCATCTAGGAGTGGCACTGCAGTGTCACGCAGGATGTCCCTTCCAAAAAACCCTCCCCAAACAGCACATGACGCAAAGAAAAAAAGAGGCGCAATGAGGTAGCTGACTGTGTGAGAAAGATAAGCGACCCTAGTGGCCGACACAAACACCGGGCCCATCTAGGAGTGGCACTGCAGTGTCACGCAGGATGGCCCTTCCAAAAAACCCTCCCCAAACAGCACATGACGCAAAGAAAAAAAGAGGCGCAATGAGGTAGCTGTGTGAGTAAGATTAGCGACCCTAGTGGCCGACACAAACACCGGGCCCATCTAGGAGTGGCACTGCAGTGTCACGCAGGATGTCCCTTCCAAAAAACCCTCCCCAAACAGCACATGACGCAAAGAAAAAAAGAGGCGCAATGAGGTAGCTGACTGTGTGAGAAAGATAAGCGACCCTAGTGGCCGACACAAACACCGGGCCCATCTAGGAGTGGCACTGCAGTGTCACGCAGGATGGCCCTTCCAAAAAACCCTCCCCAAACAGCACATGACGCAAAGAAAAAAAGAGGCGCAATGAGGTAGCTGACTGTGTGAGTAAGATTAGCGACCCTAGTGGCCGACACAAACACCGGGCACATCTAGGAGTGGCACTGCAGTGTCACGCAGGATGTCCCTTCCAAAAAACCCTCCCCAAACAGCACATGACGCAAAGAAAAAAAGAGGCGCAATGAGGTAGCTGTGTGAGTAAGATTAGCGACCCTAGTGGCCGACACAAACACCGGGCCCATCTAGGAGTGGCACTGCAGTGTCACGCAGGATGTCCCTTCCAAAAAACCCTCCCCAATCAGCACATGATGCAAAGAAAAAGAAAAGAAAAAAGAGGTGCAAGATGGAATTATCCTTGGGCCCTCCCACCCACCCTTATGTTGTATAAACAAAACAGGACATGCACACTTTAACCAACCCATCATTTCAGTGACAGGGTCTGCCACACGACTGTGACTGATATGACGGGTTGGTTTGGACCCCCCCCAAAAAAGAAGCAATTAATCTCTCCTTGCACAAACTGGCTCTACAGAGGCAAGATGTCCACCTCATCTTCACCCTCCGATATATCACCGTGTACATCCCCCTCCTCACAGATTATCAATTCGTCCCCACTGGAATCCACCATCTCAGCTCCCTGTGTACTTTGTGGAGGCAATTGCTGCTGGTCAATGTCTCCGCGGAGGAATTGATTATAATTCATTTTAATGAACATCATCTTCTCCACATTTTCTGGATGTAACCTCGTACGCCGATTGCTGACAAGGTGAGCGGCGGCACTAAACACTCTTTCGGAGTACACACTTGTGGGAGGGCAACTTAGGTAGAATAAAGCCAGTTTGTGCAAGGGCCTCCAAATTGCCTCTTTTTCCTGCCAGTATAAGTACGGACTGTGTGACGTGCCTACTTGGATGCGGTCACTCATATAATCCTCCACCATTCTATCAATGTTGAGAGAATCATATGCAGTGACAGTAGACGACATGTCCGTAATCGTTGTCAGGTCCTTCAGTCCGGACCAGATGTCAGCATCAGCAGTCGCTCCAGACTGCCCTGCATCACCGCCAGCGGGTGGGCTCGGAATTCTGAGCCTTTTCCTCGCACCCCCAGTTGCGGGAGAATGTGAAGGAGGAGATGTTGACAGGTCGCGTTCCGCTTGACTTGACAATTTTGTCACCAGCAGGTCTTTCAACCCCAGCAGACCTGTGTCTGCCGGAAAGAGAGATCCAAGGTAGGCTTTAAATCTAGGATCGAGCACGGTGGCCAAAATGTAGTGCTCTGATTTCAACAGATTGACCACCCGTGAATCCTTGTTAAGCGAATTAAGGGCTGCATCCACAAGTCCCACATGCCTAGCGGAATCGCTCCGTGTTAGCTCCTTCTTCAATGCCTCCAGCTTCTTCTGCAAAAGCCTGATGAGGGGAATGACCTGACTCAGGCTGGCAGTGTCTGAACTGACTTCACGTGTGGCAAGTTCAAAGGGCATCAGAACCTTGCACAACGTTGAAATCATTCTCCACTGCACTTGAGACAGGTGCATTCCACCTACTATATCGTGCTCAATTGTATAGGCTTGAATGGCCTTTTGCTGCTCCTCCAACCTCTGAAGCATATAGAGGGTTGAATTCCACCTCGTTACCACTTCTTGCTTCAGATGATGGCAGGGCAGGTTCAGTAGTTTTTGGTGGTGCTCCAGTTTTCTGTACGTGGTGCCTGTACGCCGAAAGTGTCCCGCAATTCTTCTGGCCACCGACAGCATCTCTTGCACGCCCCTGTCGTTTTTTAAAAAATTCTGCACCACCAAATTCAAGGTATGTGCAAAACATGGGACGTGCTGGAATTGGCCCAGATTTAATGCACACACAATATTGCTGGCGTTGTCCGATGCCACAAATCCACAGGAGAGTCCAATTGGGGTAAGCCATTCCGCGATGATCTTCCTCAGTTGCCGTAAGAGGTTTTCAGCTGTGTGCGTATTCTGGAAAGCGGTGATACAAAGCGTAGCCTGCCTAGGAAAGAGTTGGCGTTTGCGAGATGCTGCTACTGGTGCCGCCGCTGCTGTTCTTGCGGCGGGAGTCCATACATCTACCCAGTGGGCTGTCACAGTCATATAGTCCTGACCCTGCCCTGCTCCACTTGTCCACATGTCCGTGGTTAAGTGGACATTGGGTACAGCTGCATTTTTTAGGACACTGGTGACTCTTTTTCTGAGGTCTGTGTACATTTTCGGTATCGCCTGCCTAGAGAAATGGAACCTAGATGGTATTTGGTACCGGGGACACAGTACCTCCAACAAGTCTCTAGTTGGCTCTGCAGTAATGATGGATACCGGAACCACGTTTCTCACCACCCAGGATGCCAAGGCCTCAGTTATCCGCTTTGCAGTAGGATGACTGCTGTGATATTTCATCTTCCTCGCAAAGGACTGTTGAACAGTCAATTGCTTACTGGAAGTAGTACAAGTGGGCTTACGACTTCCCCTCTGGGATGACCATCGACTCCCAGCGGCAACAACAGCAGCGCCAGCAGCAGTAGGCGTTACACGCAAGGATGCATCGGAGGAATCCCAGGCAGGAGAGGACTCGTCAGACTTGCCAGTGACATGGCCTGCAGGACTATTGGCATTCCTGGGGAAGGAGGAAATTGACACTGAGGGAGTTGGTGGGGTGGTTTGCGTGAGCTTGGTTACAAGAGGAAGGGATTTACTGGTCAGTGGACTGCTTCCGCTGTCACCCAAAGTTTTTGAACTTGTCACTGACTTATTATGAATGCGCTGCAGGTGACGTATAAGGGAGGATGTTCCGAGGTGGTTAACGTCCTTACCCCTACTTATTACAGCTTGACAAAGGGAACACACGGCTTGACACCTGTTGTCCGCATTTCTGGTGAAATACCTCCACACCGAAGAGCTGATTTTTTTGGTATTTTCACCTGGCATGTCAACGGCCATATTCCTCCCACGGACAACAGGTGTCTCCCCGGGTGCCTGACTTAAACAAACCACCTCACCATCAGAATCCTCCTGGTCAATTTCCTCCCCAGCGCCAGCAACACCCATATCCTCCTCATCCTGGTGTACTTCAACACTGACATCTTCAATCTGACTATCAGGAACTGGACTGCGGGTGCTCCTTCCAGCACTTGCAGGGGGCGTGCAAATGGTGGAAGGCGCATGCTCTTCACGTCCAGTGTTGGGAAGGTCAGGCATCGCAAACGACACAATTGGACTCTCCTTGTGGATTTGGGATTTCAAAGAACGCACAGTTCTTTGCGGTGCTTTTGCCAGCTTGAGTCTTTTCAGTTTTCTAGCGAGAGGCTGAGTGCTTCCATCCTCATGTGAAGCTGAACCACTAGCCATGAACATAGGCCAGGGCCTCAGCCGTTCCTTGCCACTCCGTGTGGTAAATGGCATATTGGCAAGTTTACGCTTCTCCTCCGACAATTTTATTTTAGGTTTTGGAGTCCTTTTTTTTCTGATATTTGGTGTTTTGGATTTGACATGCTCTGTACTATGACATTGGGCATCGGCCTTGGCAGACGACGTTGCTGGCATTTCATCGTCTCGGCCATGACTAGTGGCAGCAGCTTCAGCACGAGGTGGAAGTGGATCTTGATCTTTCCCTAATTTTGGAACCTCAACTTTTTTGTTCTCCATATTTTATAGGCAGAACTAAAAGGCACCTCAGGTAAACAATGGAGATGGATGGATTGGATACTAGTATACAATTATGGACGGACTGCCACGGTTAGGTGGTATAAAAAAACCACGGTTAGGTGGTATATATTATAATAATAATACAATTATGGATGGACGGACTGCCTGCCGACTGCCGACACAGAGGTAGCCACAGCCGTGAACTACCGCACTGTACACTGGTTGATAAAGAGATAGTAGTATACTCGTAACAACTAGTATGACACTATGACGACGGTATAAAGAATGGAAAAAAAACCACGGTTAGGTGGTATATATTATAATAATAATACAATTATGGATGGACGGACTGCCTGCCGACTGCCGACACAGAGGTAGCCACAGCCGTGAACTACCGCACTGTACACTGGTTGATAAAGAGATAGTAGTATACTCGTAACAACTAGTATGACACTATGACGACGGTATAAAGAATGGAAAAAAAACCACGGTTAGGTGGTATATATTATAATAATAATACAATTATGGATGGACGGACTGCCTGCCGACTGCCGACACAGAGGTAGCCACAGCCGTGAACTACCGCACTGTACACTGGTTGATAAAGAGATAGTAGTATACTCGTAACAACTAGTATGACACTATGACGACGGTATAAAGAATGGAAAAAAAACCACGGTTAGGTGGTATATATTATAATAATAATACAATTATGGATGGACGGACTGCCTGCCGACTGCCGACACAGAGGTAGCCACAGCCGTGAACTACCGCACTGTACACTGGTTGATAAAGAGATAGTAGTATACTCGTAACAACTAGTATGACACTATGACGACGGTATAAAGAATGGAAAAAAAACCACGGTTAGGTGGTATATATTATAATAATAATACAATTATGGATGGACGGACTGCCTGCCGACTGCCGACACAGAGGTAGCCACAGCCTTGAACTACCGCACTGTACACTGGTTGATAAAGAGATAGTAGTATACTCGTAACAACTAGTATGACACTATGACGACGGTATAAAGAATGAAAAAAAAACCACGGTTAGGTGGTATATATTATAATAATAATACAATTATGGATGGACGGACTGCCTGCCGACTGCCGACACAGAGGTAGCCACAGCCGTGAACTACCGCACTGTACACTGGTTGATAAAGAGATAGTAGTATACTCGTAACAACTAGTATGACACTATGACGGTATAAAGAATGAAAAAAAAACCACGGTTAGGTGGTATATATTATAATAATAATACAATTATGGATGGACGGACTGCCTGCCGACTGCCGACACAGAGGTAGCCACAGCCGTGAACTACCGCACTGTACACTGGTTGATAAAGAGATAGTAGTATACTCGTAACAACTAGTATGACACTATGACGGTATAAAGAATGAAAAAAAAAACCACGGTTAGGTGGTATATATTATAATAATAATACAATTATGGATGGACGGACTGCCTGCCGACTGCCGACACAGAGGTAGCCACAGCCGTGAACTACCGCACTGTACACTGGTTGATAAAGAGATAGTAGTATACTCGTAACAACTAGTATGACACTATGACGGTATAAAGAATGAAAAAAAAACCACGGTTAGGTGGTATATATTATAATAATAATACAATTATGGATGGACGGACTGCCTGCCGACTGCCGACACAGAGGTAGCCACAGCCGTGAACTACCGCACTGTACACTGGTTGATAAAGAGATAGTAGTATACTCGTAACAACTAGTATGACACTATGACGGTATAAAGAATGAAAAAAAAACCACGGTTAGGTGGTATATATTATAATAATAATACAATTATGGATGGACGGACTGCCTGCCGACTGCCGACACAGAGGTAGCCACAGCCGTGAACTACCGCACTGTACACTGGTTGATAAAGAGATAGTAGTATACTCGTAACAACTAGTATGACACTATGACGACGGTATAAAGAAAGAAAAAAAAATACCACGGTTAGGTGGTATATATTGTAATACAATTATGGATGGACGGACTGCCTGCCGAGTTCCGACTGCCGACACAGAGGTAGCCACAGCCGTGAACTACCGCACTGTACTGTGTCTGCTGCTAATATAGACTGGTTGATAAAGAGATAGTATACAATACATACAACAATATACTACTATACTGGTGGTCAGGCACTGGTCACCACTAGTCACACTGGCAGTGGCACTCCTGCAGCAAAAGTGTGCACTGTTTAATTTTAAATTAATATAATATTATGTACTCCTGGGGGCTCCTGCTATAACAACCTGCAGTGCTCCCCAGTCTCCCCCACAATTATTATAAGCTTTGCCTTTTATACATTGATGTGCAGCACACTGGGCTGAGCTGAGTGCACACAGACTGAGTCACACTGTGTGACTGGCTGCTGCTGTGTATCGTTTTTTTTCAGGCAGAGAACGGATATAGCAGAGAACGGATATATTAAAATAAATAAAAGTTAACTAACAACAACTGCACTGGTCACTGTGGTAAACTCTGTCTGACTCTGCACAATCTCTCTCTCTCTTCTAATCTAATTTCTAATGGAGAGGACGCCAGCCACGTCCTCTCCCTATCAATCTCAATGCACGTGTGAAAATGGCGGCGACGCGCGGCTCCTTATATAGAATCCGAGTCTCGCGAGAATCCGACAGCGTCATGATGACGTTCGGGCGCGCTCGGGTTAACCGAGCAAGGCGGGAGGATCCGAGTCTGCTCGGACCCGTGAAAAAAACATGAAGTTCGTGCGGGTTCGGTTTCAGAGAAACCGAACCCGCTCATCTCTATTTATAACCTTTCTTTATTTCTAAAGCAGTTTAAAAAGGGTTTATTATAGTTGTGCTTCCATAGCAGATGCCTTCTGGCTGCACTATATAGAAACCTCTTATTGTGTCTTTTTTAGGGCTCTTGCGAGACTCATTGAGAATTATTTGTACTTAAAAATAAACAAGATGATCAATGGGTGAATTTAGGTTACACGGATTTAATACTGTCCAGAGGTACTGGTGACATAGAACCTCATGAAGAAAGCTTGAGAATGTTCACCTTGTACCCAGACACTAGACAGGGTATCAGAGAAATATGACATTTCACACATTTTCAGATTCTATTACTGCCTCTTTACAACTGTTACAGTACATTTATGGTAGAATCTTCTTGTTCTCTCTGTGCTATTTTTATTTATTTATTTATTTATTTATTTATTATTATTATTATATTGTATTACAGGTTGAGTATCCCTTATCCAAAATGCTTGGGACCAGAGGAATTTTGGATATCGGATTTTTCTGTATTTTGGAATAATTGAATGCCATAATGAGATTGTCGAAGTCGAAAAATATTGCAGTACACACATCACGTACAAACTACACAAAGATGGCCTCCGTGCGCGTACTTGTTCTGCCGTGCGTGCGCATATTCGCAATTTGCGTATGGTCGCTACTGCGGTCCTGCGCATTAGCACGTGGTATGAGTATTTACGGTAGTGTTTGTAGTCGCATGGAAAAGCCATAAAAACACATTACATATTTAATCCAAATAGTGCACAATATACACATAGTCTCCCTGCATCACACCAGCAAGTTACAACAGTTTAAATGGTATCAGAACAAAGGGATTCACCTTTACAGGATAGGAGGGGACAAAACAAGGTTATAAGGTGGTGTTTGGTATCCAGCTGTAGGGTATTTTAAGGGCAATATTCCGGTGTTGGTTTGCAGAAGATCGCACGCTCCAGCAAATAGTTATGCGCAGGTGCAGAATATAAATATAAACTGTATTTACTGTACATTTGTTATGCGGCGGGAACCCAGAGGAGACCACCTGCAAGTGCACCTGGAACAGACATCGCCCACCTATTCAAACCAACCTATGACCTCTCCTGTACTGTAAATGACCATCCCTGTGTCCAATGGACAAAGAGATTACAGTATCCATTTTGTTAGGTTTTGGAAGATTGTATAAATGAGCCAGCTGCATGCCTGGTCAGAGACAGACTCTAAAGGTCATCTACCCTGATGACTGAGGACCAGACTGGGAAGCGCAGGCGAAACTAACATGTATGTACCATTGACTGTAGCCATTATTCTATTGTATTGTATTGTTTATATTGTTACCCCCTGCAAGTAAAGAACTGCTGGTGGGTTAGACCCCAACCTAGTTTTGAATTACAATTGGTGTCGTGTTCCATTTCCTTGCTAAGGGTTAAAGTGTATTTACAGCCACTCGGGCTGCTGCATTGTGCTAACAGCGTATAGGCCTGTGTACGCAAACAGTGTAGTCCCTACGCCCTTTCGGCATACATTCGCAGAGTGCGTACACTGTGCGACCTTGTGTACGTAAGGTTTGTAAATAATATAAAGGTGAAAGGTTACTTACTGCGGCCGCAGCGGCCAATATTAAAGTGTATCAAGTGTGTTTAAGGTATATGCTTTTTAGTCCTGTAAGTAAACCAGCGTTTACAAGATATTATGGTGATGGGACCTAAATCTAAGCACAGAATGCATTTATGTTACATATACACCTTATACACACCGCCAGAAGGTCATTTTAGCCAATATTTTTTATAACTTTGTGCATTAAACAAAGTGTGTGTACATTCACACATTTCATTTGTGTTTCATATACACCTTATACACACAGCCTGAAGGTCATTTAATACAATATTTTTAATAACTGATTATTAAACAAAGTTTGTGTACAGTGAGCCATCAAAAAACAAAGGTTTCACTATCTCAGTCTCACTCAAAAAAGTCCGTATTTCGGAATATTTGGATATGGGATACTCATCCTGTATTAGGTTGCACCAGATGATTAAGACTATCTAGAGCAGGGTATTCAATTTGGCCTGAAGAGACATCGGGTGCTGCGGTCAGGCTATTTGATTAGCTCGGCTGATAAAACGTACTGTTACACCCGTAAACACACAGGTTCAGTGAATCCTGTGTGTTTTCGGGTGAAATGGCCCCGTTTTCGGGTGAAAACGGGGCTGTTATCTGGGATTTTTCTTCGCCTGCCGGAGGCATGTGAAACAAAATCCCAGATAATCTGCAGCACGCGCCTTCTTATCGGGACTAATTAGATAGCCCCCGGCGGCGTCACTAATCACCTGACTTGCTGTCGGGGTAATTGAATTTGGCCCTTTGGTTTAGTCTCATTATAATCTTTTTTTATGGAGCAGTATGTTTACCAATTAATAATGATTGAGTGGGACATGTATCAAACCTTGGAGTGAGATAAAGTGAAGAGAAATTACCAGCCAATCAGCTCCTAACTGACATTTTACAAACATGGCCTGTAAAATGACAGTTAGATGCTGATTGGTTGGCACTTTATGTCTCTCCAACATTTGATACATCTCCCCTTGAAAGTTATAACATGATTAGATTATTTTATAGCTCTTGGTCCAGACCTATATTAAGCTAACAGCTTTCTCTTATACAGAATATAACGTTGTCTCAGGAGTGTTGGTGTCTCCAGGACATGACGTTGCTTGGGGTCCGCGTCACGGTTACCATGGCAACCAGTGGCGCTTCCCTCCCTTGCTGTGCTCAGACTCTGCAAAGATAATAAAATAGAGATAATGCACAGAACTAACCCTGTAGTGTGCAAATAAACATGGATGCAATCTGAATGTGGATATGTGAAAAACTGTTTATGATGAAGCAGGCACATTGAAAATCTTTAGGGGATGTGTGGGAACTCATGTGTATGTAGCGCAATTAAGGTGTAAACTGTGCTAGTGTGACTATAAAGTGTATGTGTCTGGACAAATCTAATTAGTGTCAATTGGGACTTAAAGGGAATGGACCCTAAGTCAAACCGGTTGTGATGTGTTCATCCCGGGACTGGCTTGTGACAAAAGCTTTTCAATGTTTCATAGATACGCTATAAGGCGCCCATATTTTTTTTTTTGCGATTGACATAAACACTTCTTTAAGCTAGCTTATCACTAAAATAACGACACACTAAAATAACGACACGGACACGTTAGCTGTAGTTAAAGGCCAGACGATATTTATTGATCGCTGACCTGTTCTTTAAACTATAATTGTAATTGAATTGATTTTATATTGGAGGATGGCAAAAGGACCAGTCGCTACCAGACACCAGCTCCAGTCCGTTGGATGATATCCAACCACCAAGGAGGGGAGTACACCAAACCCCGCCTCCTTCCTGCATAACCCGCATTGTGCAGGCCTCACCACTCTTTTCTCTGGCAAACGTTCGGTTCCCGCAGGGGAACGTCTAAATGTCCAACCGCAAGGTAAGGACACACCTGCCGTCCTTCTAAAGAGGGTGCCCCACAATGACCACTTATGCCCATCTGACCGCTGGTTGGTAGCGACTTCCCGCCACAGAGGTTTAACAAACCGCCCCGCCCAGTGGCGGAACAAGCAAGCGGTGGGCCCAGGTGCGACAAAATGCTTTGGGCTCCCCCCCCCCCCATCCAAGTCCACCCCGGGGGCAGTGCGCGCCGTAGGCGCGCGCAAAAATACATAGTGGCGTGGCTTCGTGGGGAAGGGGTGTGGCCACAAAATAATACCAACACAGTAGTCTCCATTATTCAAATTACGCCGCACAGTAGCACCACTACACCAGGTGGAGACCCTTTTACACCTTACAGCGAACAGATTCCTCTTTTTACACATTACAGCAGACAGCGTGCCCTTTTTACACATAACGGCAGACAGCGTGCCCTTTTTACACATAACGGCAGACAGCGTGCCCTTTTTCCACATAACGGCAGACCGCGTGCCCTTGTTACACATTACGGCAGACAGCGTGCCCTTTTTACACATTACGGTAGACAGCGTGCCCTTGTTACACATTACGGCAGACAGCGTGCCCTTGTTACACATTACGGCAGACAGCGTCCCCATTTTTACACATTACGGCAGGCAGATTCCTCCTTTTTACACATAGCAGCAGGCAGATTCCCCATTTTTACACATAGCGTCAGGCAGCCCCCCTTTTTTACACATTACGGCAGGCAGATTCCCCATTTTTACACATAGCGTCGGGCAGATTACCCCTTTTTACACATAACGGCAGACCGCGTGCCCTTGTTACACATTACGGCAGACAGCGTGCCCTTTTTACACATTACGGCAGACAGCGTGCCCTTGTTACACATTACGGCAGACAGCGTCCCCATTTTTACACATTACGGCAGGCAGATTCCCCTTTTTACACATAGTGGCAGGCAGTCCCCCCTTTTTACACATTGCGGCAGGTAGTCCCCCCTTTTTACACATTGCGGCAGGCAGTCCCCCCTTTTTACACAGTGCGGCAGGCAGTCCCCCCTTTTTACACATTGCGGCAGGCAGTCCCCCCTTTTTACACATTGCGGCAGGTAGTCCCCCCTTTTTACACATTGCGGCAGGCAGTCCCCCCTTTTTACACATTGCGGCAGGTAGTCCCCCCTTTTTACACATTGCGGCAGGTAGTCCCCCCTTTTTACACAGTGCGGCAGGCAGTCCCCCCTTTTTACACATTGCGGCAGGTAGTCCCCCCTTTTTACACATTGCGGCAGGCAGGCACAAGAAAGAAAGAAGGAAAGAAAAAGAAAGAAAGAAAGAAAGAAAGAAAGAAGAATTATACTTACCCTCAGGCTCCTCGGTGCAGCTGCGCCAGACGACGATTCCCGGGCAGTAGAGAATGAGTAGGAGGGAGCCGGAGGACGGAGCCGCAGCAGCGCTTTGTTACTGGTGGAGGCGCTGCTGCTGCTGCCCCTCTGCTTCCCTATAGGCTGTTCTCGGAAGACAGCCTATAGGGAAGCAGAGGAGCAGCAGCGCCTCCACCAGTAACAAAGCGCTGCTGCGGCTCCGTCCTCCGGCTCCCTCCTCCTTCCCCCGTCTGTACCGCTGCTCAGCTCCTATCTCCGGGCGGCTGTGCGCTGCGGGCAGCGGTTGCCTGCAGCGCACAGCGGCATGTAATGAGTCAGTTTGACTCATTACATGCTTGGGCCCCTGGACAGAGGCGGGCCCCAGTGCAGTGCACTGCCTGCACTGCCGGTAGTTCCGCCTCTGGCCCCGCCATCCAAACCAATAAAAACCAGGAAAGGAGAAAGCTAACTAAAAGGACCAGAACCCCAGGTAAGACAAAACCTGTAAAATTTCAGCCGGAGAAGACGAAACGCCTTCCCCCCTTGTCGAAACTGCGGCTGACGCAGTACCAGCAGAGGATGCCTGACCACCCAAAAGCCGTAACCCAAAACATCAGCTGTCCTATGCGCCAAGTAATGCCCTGCCGCCCAAAAATGTAAGAGTGGTCAAACCAGCCATTCCCATTCAACCTTTGACGGCTGCAAAAGAAAAACACCCTGAAATCATCACTGACAGACATCACATAGGAAAACCAAGTGACAGATAACAGAACTAACCCAAGTGAAGGAGAAAACTCAAAAAACCTCCCGTGGACCTTTGCTGAGCCAATTGTAATTAGGCCCCCTCGGAGGAAAATTTAAAAATTCACTTCACACCCTCGATTCCTGAACGCTACTTGTTCAAAAACCGACGGGTAAACAAGTTTTTGGGTTAGCACAACAGGCACAACTAAACATTATCCACATGCAGAAGGCTTATAGTAAGCCTCCCTCCACGGAGCACCTCCTGAATAGCTGCCGTGGAGGACCCTGTGGCTGCCGCACGGTAGCCACCCCCATCCGCAAGGAATAGGACCCAAAAGTATACCTCCAACGGCCCACGTCCTGCATCGCCGCCATGGAGGAACCTGTGGCTTCCGCATGGTAGCCACCCCCATCCGTATGGAATAGGACCTAAGAAGTACATCCCCAATGAACCACCCCTTGAATAGCTGCCGAGGGGGACCCTATGTCTGCCGCATGGCAGTCACCCCCCCCTCCACAAGGCATGGATCTAAAAAACAAATATACCTCCAGCAGACCCCCTCCTGAATAGCTGCCGCGGTCGACCCCGTGGCTGCCGCATGGTCGCCACCCCCATCCGCAAGGAATAGGCCTAAAAAGTACACCCCCAACGCCCCAGGTCCTGGACCGCTGCCGCGGGGGACCCTGTGACTGCCGCCCAGCAGCCACCCCAATCCAAAGGAACAGGACCTATAAGGAGTAAACCTCCAACTCCCCAGCTCCTGAACAACCGCCGGGGAGGACCCTGTGGTTGCCGCCTGGCAGACTCCCCCCTCTGCAAAGAACAGGACCTAAAAAGTATACCTCCAACATCCCAGCACTGGAACCGCTGCCGAGGGGGACCCCGCAGCCGCCGCATAGCAGCCACCCCAATCGGCCAGGAAACAGAACCTGCAACAAGCATCCCCCCAGCGACCCTGCTCCTGAAACCGCTGCCGTGGAGAACCCTGTGGCTGCCGCATGGTCAGCCACCCCAGTCCGCCGGGGATAGGACCTAATATAAGCACACCCCCAAAAGCTCTGCTCCTCAACAGTTGCCGAGGATGACCCTGAGGCTGCCGCAAGGTAGCCACCCCAAACCGCAAGGAATAGGACCTAAGAAGTATACCCCCAATGGCTCAGGTCCTGAATAGCTGCTGTGGAGGCCCCTGTGGCTGCCAAATTGCAGCCTCCCCCATCCTTAAGGAATAGGACCCAAGCAGTATACCGCCAACGGGCCAGCACCTGAACAGCCGCCGTGGCGGACCCTGTGGTTGCCGCATGGCCAGCGGCCCCATTCCGCAAGGAATGGGTACCGAACCCAAACACAGCAGCAACCCTGTACCTTAGTGAGATAACCAGCGAGCGCCTGTATCAGCAACTGGTCGCCCCCTCGGAGGCCCATCCATACTCCTGCGCCAGGCGCAGCGGGCCAACACCCACAACCTCCTGGGCCTCCAAGGACACCCAGCGACGCCCAGCTGCTTGATCCGATGTGGACCACACCATCCTGCCGAGCAACCGACCACCCTGCAACCCGCGTTACAGATAAAGGTCCCGGCATCCCGAACTGCCTGCTGCTCGTCACCCTTCGCTCACCCGCAAAAACCAGAAGAAAGCCAAAGCAAAGGCTAATCTAAACCGGGGCCACCTACCACACCAACTTGGCGACAGGAGGCAGCACACCCAGCAACTCTGCCAAAATTTGCCACGTAGCAGGCCTACGTGTGTCCGCAGGCGCGGGGCGCACCCTAGCCCCCACCCCAAAGTGCTAACGAAAGACCAGGAGGGGTCCACCAGCCTGCGCAGTCTAGAACGGAAGGAAATGCCCGCAAAGGCAGGATACATGGCCGCCTAGGCCCTCCCTCCCAAATAACGCTCGAACAGGAAAACCAGCAAACCGTCTAACAGGGACACACCCGCTGTATCCAACCTACTGAAAAAACACCGGGACGTAGCAGACGCCCCAAACGAGGAAGGAGCCAACGCATGACCAGTCCGAGTAGCCAACCCGCCCGGACGATCCACCCGCCAGAAGACGGGCATGAGGAAACCTTATGACGCTACCCCGGAACACACTCGCGGCACTCATCAAACTGCAAAGAGACAAAGCATCCGCCAACCCATTCCGACTCCGGAGCGGGATGGCAAAACTGCACCGCCAGCAGCCACGCAGCTGTCGCAACAGCCGCAAAGCCTGGGGGGACCGTAGGGAACCAGGAGGAGGAGACCACAACCACCACCCCGTAAAAAACTACAGGAATGAAGACCAATTCCACCCAAACATCTCTGACCCCACGGGAAGGGAAAACGCGGTACGCTACCTGGTCGACCCCGCAGGGGCCCTTATTATTCTTGAAACCTATGCCACCCGTGAGGATAAACCTGCTCGCCAATGGGGAGGAGCTAACAACTGCACCCGCTTAAACCGACTTCGCGTCAACCCCAGCCGTCGTTAATAAAACCCCAACAGAGTCGGTACCTTGTCAGCGGGGAGGCGACAGCAACCCGCAATTGTGCCCAGCGCCAACCCCTGAAACCTCAGGCAACCGGTAAGGCCCTAGCCGTATACAGAGGCAATGGGATCCTCCAGGATCCTGACAAAAACCTGGCAACCTACTGCAGGATACCTGCAAACCCAAATGCCTCCCAGACCCATGAAGAGAAAATAGTCCCTGTAGCGAGAAACACCGAAAGGGCCGGATCCGGACCGTGTGCCCCAACGCAAGAAAGTGCAGAATTTCTCAAAAAGGCACATGAGCCAGAAAAACTCGGGGCACCAACCTGTCAGCATAGAACAGGCCCCTAACCGAGGCCCGAAAAATTTGAGGTGATAGGGACGCAGGGGAAGCGGCGCAAACACTACCCAACGTATAAGTTACCAAAATTGAGGTACCCGGCCCATATTCCTGGAACAAAACGCAGGGTCCCCTAAAAGACTAATCTCACCCCGCGCGAGGTATCGGAAATGGACCTGTCAGCATAGCATGCAAAGAAAAACCCCTTGAGGACACGACAAATGTAGGCTAAGGCGGCCCCAGCCCGGGGTCCCTGGCCATAACCCCACAGGGAAGAAGCACAAGCCGGGAAGAGTTGAAAAAAAAAAACGTCATAGGGCTCGCACGAGCCCTAAGCCGATTCGGCGACCACCCTCCGCCGGACCTGATGCGGGAAAGCGTGCGCGGACCTCCAACACCCGCTCCCGGCTGGGGCACTGTCATTAGACGGGAGACAGGCCTAGCAAATTCGCAGGAGTGACGAACACGGGAGTGGACCTATGGTGTACTAGCCCCTGCCATAAGCGACATCCCCCTTTTCTACCAAGGAGCGCAAAAACAGCAACGCCAACTGCAAGGCACCCGCGGTCTGGGACCCCACTGTGCGGTCCGGCCCGCCGAGCGACCCCCAAACATAACCCCAAGAAATTGACGTTACACCCCCGAACCCGATGGACTTCACGTCGTAATCACCCCGAGAAAACCGTAACCACAACTGAAAATTATGGAAAGCCGTCTACCCAATCCCCCCCCACCGTCCGCTTCCTCCGCGAACCGAAGGGGCGGGGAAAACGGTAGCCGCCGATGCCCTGCCTTTCCTAGAAGCCTAACGCCACGCGCAGCGCCATGAGCCTAGCCAACTAACGCGGGCGCCCAGGATAACCAGAGTAAAACGCTACAAGAAGGTACAAGAACTGTAAAGTAATAATAAACAACAGCATGCTCACCGGTGTCTGGAGGACGTGGAATACCATCATCCGGCTCCAACGCCACCGACCCTGTCGTTGCGTCATCCACTGTCGTTGCAGCCGCATCCCTACTTTGTCACCGATCCCTCCACGATGAATCCACCGACTCCCCAGACTCGCAGGCACCTGTGCGGACGAAACAGAGGGGACAACAAGCGCCGGCAGCGCCCGCGCATAAAGACAGCAAGCAGGAGGCACAAGCGGGGGCAAAGGAACGCTGCAACCCATGGACAGTGGGCTGAGGCGGGGGAAAACACCTAGATGGGAGGAAGGAATACCCTGCAGGAGGGGAAGCCCGGCTAACGGGATGACCCAATGGTGTAGCCCGGTAGCCAGGAGGGCAAAAAAACCGGGCACGTGGGTCCGCGGCCGCTGAGGCATTAACGAACTATGATCCGTAAAGGCCGGGGGGGGGAAGGGGGTGACACCGAGGCCCCTTGAAGCAACCCACGGGTAAATGCTCCGGGACCGGAAACCGCCGCACATGGTGCAAATTGTGAAAGGGGCAACAGGCAGGCCCGTTTGCCGCGCCCCGGGGGACCCCGTGAACTGTGTCACATGGGGGAGGGGGCAACGAACCAAGCAGCCCCAGGGAGCAGGGGCCCACAGCTGGGACCACGGCAGGCGACCCCGACACGAAGCCGCCAACACCTCGCAGGCCCGGGAGGATAAAACGTGGACACCCGTCCACCAAACCCAGAGCGTCCGGCCCCCCGTACCCGCCCTCGGCCATCATAGCATGCCCCCCCGCATAGGGGAGCTGTAAACCCCAACCCAGGCACCGTCCACCATGAGGGCAGGGAGCGGCTGCTTCCCACGCGCCGCTCCAGCCCACACAAGCCACCGCCCGTCACCCCCCCGCATACAACCCAGAGCCGCCAAGCCCACGTGGGCGCCGGAGCCGCCGGCGGTGAGGGGAAAGCGAAGCGCCTGGAAATACCGCGCGAGGAAAGGGGGACCCCGCAGCGTCGCGGGCGCTGGGGAAAACACCCGCGTCCGTCCCACACCCGCAGCGGCAGGGGCGCCCGTCCTCCACTAGACCGGCCCGACGGAGGAGAGGCGCGGACCGCGGCATAGCAACCCGCCGGGACCCGCCGTCTAGAGCGGGATCCAGGGGCAGGGGAGACCCCAGCCAGGAGCGCGGCCGAACAAAGATCCTCGACAGCTGCGGTAGGGGCACCGTGTCCCTCGCACGGACGAGCAGCAGGGGGAGAAGCGTGGCCGCAGCGGTCCGACATCGCCGCGCTCCGTCAGGCGCAGCAGGTCATGGACGCTTTCAGGCTGCAGCTAAGGGACGCCGGACGCTGCAGCGATGACGGAGGAATCGGCCACCATCAGCGGTAAAAGGCAGCAGTCCGGCGGGCGGCGCAGGCAGGGACCAACCAAACCCGAGGCCAGCGATAATCCGCTGATGTAAGCGGGCCCGCGGCCTCGGCTAGGTGGCGGGGGGAGCAGATCTACGTGGGCGGGATATCATCCAACGCTGGGGAAAAACTAAAGCACCGACTGGGATGAGGGGAGAGCAGGAAGAAGGGGGGGGGGGGCAATAGCAAGTGCAATACAACTACAGTGGGAATAGCAAGTACCAATAAAATACCAACAGAGTGCAGAAAGTAATACATACAGCAACCCAGACTTGACACACACTACACCTCAGTACATTCCAAAATGGCAAGAGGAAGTCTGAGTCACATGATCATGGCTTATATATTATTCCAAGACCAACCCCTACACCCTTGATGGACAGCCCTATAATCCTATCGGAAATTACCCAAGAACACACTGATCTGCCTAGCAACTGCTTAGTCACCAACAACCAATCACAAAAAATTGGACTCTTATATGGCTTCAGGCTTATGCAGCCTTCAGCTTATTTAAACTGCTCTGTGTTTGTCTCGCTGCTCTGAAACCAGCCAGCTCACTTCAGCCTTTGGCCAGTATTGATAAAAACAACATTTCGAGCGGTGAGGTGGTCAAAATTGTCTGGAAATGACTGGAAATTAATGTTATTGAGGTTAATAATATTGTAGGAACAAAGCAAAGAGGCTCAAATTATTAGATTTTTGCTGTTTTTATATATTTTTTTAAAATACAGATACAAAACCAAAACAAGTGAGGGCGGTTTTGGCAAACCATAACCAACACCCAAAGTTAATACAGATACAAAACCATAGCACAGAGGTTGGCGCCAAGGGTAGATCCAGAATAATAGGACAGATGGGTCACCACAATAGGGGAGGGTGAGGAGTTGCAGGGTGAGCATATGCAGGACAGATGTGGTGGATGACAATGGTTACAGCCACCCTCAACCCCCCAAACCCGCACAAGAAATTCCTTCCCTCTTTAACTGGCTTCTTCCACTGGCAAACGGCAGCCTTCCCGGTCATGTGCTGGTAATGAATTCATGGGGGTGGAGCTAGTACAGAGCGGTCAGGGATTCGGGGAGCATTCTGTCTGCCTGCCGCCTCCCGCAGCTGAACCAGCCATATACGTGACCATGCTGCTGCGCAGGCGGCACTGGATCGTCTAAATTGTAATGGATAATGGAGCAGAAGGTACCCAGCTCCCGGGCCTGTCCGACACTGCATGCAGATCCCGCAAAGCTGGAGGCAGAGCTCGGCTGACATCTCTCAGCTGAACGTCCTGGTGGCGGCCATGCAGCAACAATAAAAATTGAAATATATATATTTATTAATCCAAAACGACAGAGGGGACACGTGCCTGTGTGCCTCCTCCCTTAATCTGCCATTGGTTGGCACACATCTCAAATCCAAATACTAATCCCCTTGATTATTTGCATATGTACAAATTGGAAAGTGAGGCTCCAAGGCTTGAGAAGGCAAAGGAACAGGTCAGTTTCACTTCAAGAGTAAATGCAGTTTCAATTAGGCACGTATATCTGGGATTTTTCAGAATCAGAATCAGCTTTATTGGCCAGGTATACTTGCGTATACTAGGAATTGTTTGCGGTTACAATGCATCGCCAAATAACAACATGGAGGGGGGTTACTTAACATGGTACGGTACATAACGTGTAGAAATACATACATGGCATACATTACTACGGGAACACTGTGCAAGATAGCATCTCAGTTCACAGCTCCCGGCATTTTAGACATTGTTTAGAAGATGAACAGCTAGTGGAAAGAAGCTTTTAGAGGTTCTGGTCCACTTGGCGGGAATGTACCTGTAACGCCTGCCTGATGGGAGAGTTTAAAAAAGGATGTGGCCAAGGTGTAGCTTGTCCGCCACGATTTTCCCAGCCTGCTTCTTGACTCTGGACATGTATATGTCGTGGACAGAGGGGAGATCGGTCCCGATGACCCTTTCTGCCGACCTCGCTACCCTCTGTAGCCGCTGACTGTCACAGTCTTTGGCAGCTACATACCATACTGTGATTGATGAGCATAGGACAGACTCCACAATGGCTGTGTAGAAAGTGAGCAGCAGCTTCTGAGGGATGTTGAATTTCCTGAGTTGCCTCAGAAAGAACATTCTCTGTTGTGCCTTCTTGACGATGGAGCCTATGTTTGGCCCCCATTTGAGGTCGCCGGAGATTTTAGACCCAAGGAATATGAAGATTTCGACAGCAATTACTAGTGGGGGCACTGTAATTGCAATTACTAGTGGGGGCAATTACTTGTGGGGCACTTGTTGGGGTTTAGGTTAAGGTTGTTCTTACCACACCACAGAGTTAGACGGTCTACCTCGCTTCTGTATGTCGACTCATCTCCTTCCTTGATTAGACCAATGATGGTGGTGTCGTCTGCGAATTTTATGATTTTTACCTATTGCTCGACCGAGGTACAGTCTTTGGTGTATACAGAGAAGAGCATGGGGGAGAGGACACATCCTTGTGGGGCCCCCGTGCTGATCAAGCACACGTCTGACGAGAACTTTCCTGCTTTCACCACTTGTTCCCTCGCTGTCAGGAAGTCAACGATCCAGGAGCATGTTGATGCTGGAACCCCTAGGGAGAGAAGTTTTGGTTGCCAGATACACAGGAAAATTGTGTTGAATGCTGAGCTGAAGTTGGCAAAAAGGACCCTAGCGTAGGTGCCTGGACGGTCCAGGTGCTGTAGGATGTAGTGCAGCCCCAATTTGACTGCATCCTCGATGCTCCTGTTTGCGTGGTAGGCGAACTGCAGGGGGTCTAGGTGGGCATTCGTCACTTCTCTCAGGTGGTTCAGTACCAGCCGCTCAAACGCTTTCATGGCCACTGATCTTAGCGCAATTGGCCTGTAGTCATTAAGATCTTTAGCGGTTGCGTTCTTGGGAACTGGGACAATTGTCGAGCATTTGAAGCAGGAGCGAACCTTGCACGTCTCCAGCGAGGTGTTAAAGATCCTGGTAAAGATGGGGGCAAGCTGAGCAGCTCAGGTCTTCAGGGCAGATGGCGATACGCCATCAAGGGCCTGTGGCTATCCTGGGTTTGACCTTGTTGAACATGTCTTCCACCGCTCCTATGTCCACCCTCCGAGCCTGTGAGGGGACAGCTATGTTCTGGTCAGAGGTGGGATTGAGGCTGGGGGCTGCTTCCTTGAACTTGCAATAAAAGTTGTTCAGCTTATCCGCCAGTTTTTTGTGCATGACGATGGGGGTTGGGGGTTTCTTGTAGCTAGTCATGGCTTGCATGCCTCTCCAGACTGACGCAGGGTTGTTGGCTGAGAGGTTGTTTGTCAGCTTGTTGGTGAATTGCTTTTTTGCCAGCCTAATCTCGTGGGTCAGGGAGTTTCTAGCCAGTTTGTACAGAGCCTGCCTCCACTGCGGTGGGCCTCCTCCTTGGCCCGACGGAGCTTCCTGAGCTGAGCGCTGAACCACGGCTTGTTGTTGTTGAAGGAGCGGAATGTCTTGATTGTCACGCACATGTCCTCACAGAAACTGATGTAGGATGTCACTACATTGGTCAGTTCATCTAGGTCAGTAGACGAGGTTTCAAAGACCCTCCAGTCTGTGCAGTCAAAGGGGGCCTAGAGCTTCAGCTTAGCTTCACTTGTCCAGCTTTTTGCCGATCTAACTACACGTTTTGCCTTTCTTAACAGCTGGGTGTAGGTTGGGAGGAAGTGAACTAGGCAGTGGTCAGAAAGGCCCAGGGCTGCATGGGGGATAGACCGGTAGGCATCCTTAATGGTGGTGTAACAGTGGTCCAGGGTGCGCCCTTCCCTAGTGGGGCATTTGACTTGCTGCCTGAACTTCGGTAGCTCCTGGCTCAGGTTTGTGCTGTTGAAGTCGCCCAGTACTATGAGCGGTGAGTCCGGGTATTTGAGTTCTGCATCCGATATCCTGACAGCCAGTTGGTGTAGGACTTCGTTTGCACTTGCATGGGGGGGAATATACACTTCCACAAGGACTGTTGTGGCAAATTCACAGGGGGAGTAGAACAATTTACAGTTGATGAGAAGCATCTCCAGAAGCGGGCTGCATGATTTGCATAGGATCGTGACGTTGGTGTTCCACCTATCATTTATGTGGAAGCAGATTCCACCACCCCTTCTTTCACTGGAGAGCTCCAAGTCGCGAACATCTCTGAAGAGGCTAAAGCCCGGCAGGGACACTGAGGGGTCAGCAATTTGGTCGTCCAGCCACTTCTCAGTGAAGCAAAGAATAGACGATCCAGCAATGCCTGGCCTCGCGTTGCTTGTGAGCAAGGACAGCTCGTCCATCTTGTTCACAAGGGATCGTGTTTTTGTGAGTAGGATCCACCCAGACACCTGGGAAAGCAACCTACCATCCCCAAATCTACCCACTTCAATGGGAAAGGGGGCAATTTGTGTCATTATAGCTTGGCACCCCACTGTGTAAAGCCAGAAATCACTGGTATCATGGGCACACATCCCAATACCTGCCCCTGACCTACAACATAAAGCAAGTATGGATATTTCACATTAGAGTAAATTGTGTATACATGACTTGTAACAATTTGTAAAATGCTAATTGTTGGAACATCTCAGTTTTATTTAAGAGCTTTACTATCAATAGCATGTAACAAAAAATATTTCATAGAATAAATATTATATATTATGTATAATTGTCTTAACTAATGTTTTAAAGCCCTACTATCAGATATTTGTTAAAGAACATTCAGATAATTTCTAAGCATTGCAGAATATCAATACATTTTATTATATATGCTGTATAAGGCACTTAGTGGTTTTGCTGACTCCTGTAAAACTCTCAACCTTTGGTCCTATGGTTTGACTGTCCCCAGATCATGTAACTACTTTACCATCCCTTTAATATGTGGTTTTAATATACCACATTCTTAATAACAAAGATGGTAAATAAAATGAATCAGCAACATGTCAATTAGAAAATGCATTCTGTTCTTTTGAAACCAGTTAATAATTTACATAAAAGCTATTATGTAACAGCACCTATATATAGCAGAATCAATCAGTATACAAAATGACGTGACCATTAATAGATCAAAATAAATAAAAAAATAGCAGAGTTTAAAGCATAACACAGAGGGTTAGCTGAATTAATTTAACGCTATCAATGCTTCTCTCCGCTAACATATTGTATACTTGTAGTATGGCCCACATACAGTACACCAGGTGCAAATATTATTGTTTTTCAGTTGGACATATTTTCGGATAGTCCTCTCTCAACAGTCCCGAGCACTAACATCCCGAGTACTATTGCATTAAGCTCTAAATTAGGTCCATAGTGTGAAATGTGAACCATCTGCCTATCTTCCGGCTCTGTCTTATTTTTTACTGATAATATTCAGTTACATAATATTTATAATAATAATAATAAGAAGAAGAAGAATGTTGCTTAGATAACACTTTTCTGTCAGTAGGACTCAAAGTGCTTTACATTTGCATTTAAGAACACAAGATACAAAATAAGCTTAATAGATAAGAGTACTAAGCATTTGGGTTGTGTTCTTTTAGACAATGGGGGTCATTCCGAGTTGTTCGCTCGTTGCTGATTTTCGCAATGGAGCGATTAAGGCGAAAATGCGCATGCGCATGGTACGCAGTGCGCATGCGCTAAGTATTTTTGCTCAAAACTTAGTAGATTTACTCACATCCGACTGAAGAATTTCCATCGTTGAAGTGATCGGAGTGTGATTGACAGGAAGTGGGTGTTTCTGGGCGGAAACTGGACGTTTTCTGGAGTGTGCTGAAAAACGCAGGCGTGCCTGGATAAAACGAGGGAGTGTCTGGAGAAACGCGGGAGTGGCTGGCCGAACGCAGGGCGTGTTTGTGACGTCAAACCAGGAACGAAACGCAGTGTAGGAGTAAGTCTCGAGCTACTCAGAAACTGCTAAGAATTTTCTATTCGCAATTCTGCTAATCTTTTGTTCACAATTCTGCTAAGCTAAGATACACTCCCAGAGGGCGGCGGCCTAGCGTGTGCAATGCTGCTAAAATCTGCTAGCGAACGAACAACTCGGAATGACCCCCAATAAGGGGTATATTTAATTCGTGCTGGTTTTTCTGACAGTCGCAAAAGCAAGCTGCACTTTTCGACAGTTTTAGGTTGAATTTGCATACAACCTATTCAATGAAAGTGCTGTTTTTCGACTGTCGAAAAAATAACAGCACTTATCGGAAAACATGTGGATAGGCGAGTTACTCATCGATCCACATGTTTCTGTCGAAAACACGGCTGTTGATTTGTGATTTAGGCAAGCGTAGCCGAAAAGCAACTGGGATGACCTTAACTTCCCATCTCAGAATGATTTGGAAAAAGGTGCACCTTGCCCTTAAGAAGGCTGCCTTCCGAGAAAAAAAATTTTCTGATAGGTTCCGACGCCCCTGCACTTTTAAGGTGGGAGATAAGGTGTGGTTGTCAACCCGCAACATCAAGCTCCGACAACCCTCGGCTAGATTGGGACCCAAATTTATTGGACCGTTCCTTATCGTTAAGAAGGTCAACCCAGTTGCTTTTCGGCTACGCTTGCCTAAATCACTTAAAATTGGCAATACTTTTCACTGTTCCCTTCTGAAGCAGTATATTTCTTCCAGGAGATTCCCTCGGAAGACTTCCCAGGGTAGACCTCCGGTGGATGTTCAGGGGCAACAAGAGTTCTTGGTGGAGAAGGTTTTAGATTCCAAGGTTTCTCGGGGCCGGCTTTATTTTTTGGTTCACTGGAAAGGCTATGGTCCGGAGGAAAGGTCTTGGGTCCTGGATAAGGATCTACATGCCCCTAAACTTAAGAGATTATTCTTTCAGGAATTTCCTCAGAAACCCGGCTTTAGGGGTTCTTTAACCCCTCCTCAAGGGAGGGTACTGTTAGGAGCCGCGGTCCACGGCACCGCTCGGTCTGTTTCCGAGCGACGCTCACGGCCGCCGCACCTCCTTCCCTGCCCGCCCGGCACCTAGCAACGCTGGGACGCCGTGCGCGCTGAGCCGCCGGGTCCCTAGCAACGCTAGGACGCCGTGCGCGCTGAGCTGCCGGGTCCCTAGCAACGCTAGGACGCCGTGTGCGCTTAGCCGCCGGACCCTTAGCAACAGGGATGCCACTGACTACCGCGTTCCCCGTTGCTTCCTGCCAATCATTACAAATCGGGACCTTAGTAAATATTAGTGCTGAGCGAGGTTCGGTTTTACTCGGTTTTACTCGGTTTTACTCGGTTCTCAAAACGGCATCTTATTGGCTATCCAAAACACGTGACATCCGTGAGCCAATAAGATGCCGTTTTGAGAACCGAGTAAAACCGAGTAAAACCGAGTAAAACCGAATCCGCTCATCACTAGTAAATATACCCCTGACTCGGGACTTCCCGCCATATTCAGAATCCAGAACGAGGCAAAATGTCATTGTCCCGCTGTCAGATTCTCGCTGGTTTTGGATTCAATATAAACAGCTGCGTGTAGCCGCCATTTTCACTCCGGACTTGGAGAGTGAGGGAAAAAGACCATTGTCTCTCTCTGTGGGTGGTGGCGTCGGGTGGGGTTAGTGTGTGCTCTGTAGGGGTGCTTCTGCAGTCACTGTGGTATACCTGTGCTGTGTTAGGGGTGCTGTCCTGGCTGCCACTGGCTATCACTGGTGTTTCATGTGTTACAACTGTACATGGGTGTTGCTGTCCTGGCTGTCACTGTGTTGTACAGGATTCAGGGGCATTGTCCTCCTGTATGCTGTAAAATATAGGGGTGCGGTCAGCCCTGTATGTTGTAAAAATTCAGAGGTGCAGTTGTTAAAAATTCAAAGCACACTGCTCTTGTATGCTGTAAAATATTGGAGTGTTGCTGATCAAATAACATTACACAGGCCCTGTATGTTGTAAAAATTCAGAGGTGCATTTCTTAAAAATGAAAAGCATACAGCTGTATGCTGTAAAATATAGGGGTGCTGCTGGCACTGAATGTTGTAAAAATTCAGGGGTGCAGTTAAAAATTAAAAGCACACTGCTGTATGCTGTAAAATATAGGGGTGTCGCTGTTCAAATAACATTACACTGGCCCTGTATGTTGTAAAAATTCAGGGGTGCAGTTGTTAAAAATTAAAAGCACTCTGCTGTGTACTGTAAAATATAGGGGTGGTGCTGTTCAAATAACATTACACTGGCCCTGTGTGTTGTAAAAATTCAGGAGTGCAGTTGTTAAAGATTAAAAGCACACTGCTCTTGTATGCTGTAAAATATTGGAGTGTTGCTGATCAAATAACATTACACAGGCCCTGTATGTTGTAAAAATTCAGAGGTGCATTTCTTAAAAATTAAAAGCATACAGCTGTATGCTGTAAAATATAGGGGTGCTGCTGGCACTGAATGTTGTAAAAATTCAGGGGTGCAGTTAAAAATTAAAAGCACACTACTGTATGCTGTAAAATATAGGGGTGTCGCTGTTCAAATATCATTACACTGGCCCTGTATGTTGTAAAAATTCAGGGGTGCAGTTGTTAAAAATTAAAAGCACTCTGCTGTGTACTGTAAAATATAGGGTGGCACTGTTCAAATAACATTACACTGGCCCTGTATGTTGTAAAAATTCAGGGGTGCAGTTGTTAAAAATTAAAAGCACTCTGCTGTGTACTGTAAAATATAGGGGTGGTGCTGTTCAAATAACATTACACTGGCCCTGTATGTTGTAAAAATTCAGGAGTGCAGTTGTTAATTAAAAGTACACTGCTGTATGCTGTAAAATATAGGGGTGCTGCTGGCCCTGTATGTTGTAAAAATTCAGAGGTGTAGTTGTTGAAAATTAAAAGCACACTGCTCTTGTATGCTGTAAAATATAGGGGTGCTGCTGTTCAAATAACATTACACTGGCCCTGTATGTTGTAAACACTCAGGGGTGCAGTGAAAATCAATGTACGCTGGCCCTGTCTTGTATGCTGCAATAATTCTAGGGTGCTGTGAAAGTCAATGTACACTGGCCCTGTCTTGTATGCTGTAATTATTCTAAGGTGCAGTGAAAATCAATGTGCACTGGCCCTGTCTTGTATGCTGTAATTATTCTAGGGTGCAGTGAAAATCAATGTACACTGACCCTGTCTTGTATGCTGTAATTATTCTAGGGTGCAGGGAGAATCAATGTACAGTGGCCCTGTCTTGTATGCTGCAAAATTACAGGGGTGTTGTGAAAATACAGGGGTGCTGGCACTGTCTGCGGTTGCGATGTCTAGGCCAGGGCTGTCTTTTTGTATGGGCTCAATGGGCACTTGCCCAAGGGCGCCAGGATTATAAGGGCAGATTTTTGAAAATCGGCCCTCTGGAACCAGAGATATCAGACTTTAAAACAGTGGTCCCCATCCAAGCCTGTTAATTGCTCTTCCCAGCCAGGTATCTCGGTTTCTGTCTGACTTACAGTTTTTCTGAGAGTATACTCCAAAATCTGGGACTCTCTCCTTTTGTTGGACACTGGCAGATTGTCTCTACTATGCCCAGAAACAGAGATATCAGCCTTTAAGCAGCTGGTCCCTGCTCCAGCTCTACACGCCTAATAAGCAGTTTTATATTTTCTTTGGTGGATTGCTCTGGCTCCTTACTCTGATCCCCAAGTACTCAGTACCTCCTGAAAGGTGGGACTCTCTAGTTTTTTTTTTATCCCATTCAAAGCTAAGAAATTTATTTTCAGGAACTTGAGATATCTGCAGTCAAGCAAGCTGCCCTCCCACCAGAAAATTATGAAAAATAAGCCCACTCCCCTATCCACCCCTCCTCTGTGTATTAAACACCCCCTACTACACTGAAAGTCAAGTACCAGGGCCACTTCATTCAGCCCAATGCCCTCCTTCTACAGTTTAGTGTTTTCCCTCCCGCCCTATCTTCCACCATCTGTGCAGTAAAGGAGTAATTAGCAGAAATTACTGCTCCAGGTTCTACATGCTGAGCAGAACACCCCCTACCGCCTGCGGGACATCAAAGCTGCCACTGATAGCACCCCCCACCCCTACCGCTGGAGGATGGGTAGGGGCCCCAATGCATTGCTGTGCCCAGGGGCCTACACTGCTGTTAAGACAGCTCTGGTCTAGGCCTGACCTTCACAACACTGTATGGGAAGAGGAGGCTCTACCACCATTTGCACGCCCCCTGCAAGTGCTGGTAGGAGCACCGCCAGTCCAGTTGCTGATATTGAGATTGAGGAAGTCACTGTAGAAGTACACCAGGATGAGGAGGACATGGGTGTAGCTTTCGCTGTTGAGGAAGTTGATGATGAGGATTCTAATGGTCATGTGGTTTGTTTGAATAAAGCACCAGTGGAGACAGTTGTTGGCCATGGGATGAAAAATTCCATTGTCATGCCTGGGCAAAATACCAAAAAAGCCACCTCTTCAGTGTGTAATTATTTCTCCACAAATGTGGACAACAGGTGTCAAGCCATCTGTTGCCTTTGTCAATCCATAATAAGTAGGGGTAAGGACTTTAACCACCTAGGAACATCCTCCCTTATACGTCACCTGCAGCGCATTAATCATGTCATTGTCAAGTTCAGAAACTTTGTGTAATAGTGTAAGTAGTTCACTGACACCTAAATGATTAGGTTTTGTTTGAATATTATTTCTCTGTGAGGATGGGGATGTAAAGACTGGAGGGGAGGGGGATATCTGAGGATGAGGAAGACATCTTGCCACTGTAGAGCCAGTTTGTGCAAGGAAATATTAATTACTTCTTTTTTGGTGGGGGCCCAAACAAACCAATCATTTCAGCCACAGTCGTGTAGCAGACCCTGTTGCTGAAATGATTGGTTTGTTAAAGTGTGCATGTCCTGTTTATACAATATACGGGTGGGTAGGAGGGCACAAGGACAATTCCATCTTGCACCTCTTTTTTTTCTTTGCATTATGTGCTCTTTGGGGCCTAGTTTTTAAAACTGCCATCCTGTCTGCCACTACAGTGCCACTCCTAGATGAGCCAGGTGTCTGTGCCGTTCACTCAGTGCCGTAACTAGGTATTTTGGTGCTGTGTGCAAGAAATGGCATTGGTGCCCCCCCTACGCAAGAGAGGAGCAGTGCGCGCCTAAGGCGTGCAAAATATATATAGGGGCGTGGCTTCATGGGGAAGGGGCGTGGCCACAAAATAATGCCAATTCATACTACGGTGCATATTAGTCTCCATTATTCAAATTACGCTGCACAGTAGAGCCACTACACAGGGTAGAGCCCCTTTTTACAAATTATGGCAGAAGGCGTGCCTTTTTACACATTACGGCAGACAGCGTCCCCCTTTTTACACATTACGGCAGATAGCGCCCCCCTTTTTACACATTACGGCAGACAGTCCCCCTTATTACACATTACGGCAGACGGCATCCCCTTTTTTACACATTACAGCAGACAACGTCCCCCTTATTACACATTACGACAGACAGCGTCCCCCTTTTTACACATTACGGCAGACAGTCCCCCTTATTACACATTACGGCAGACGGCATCCCCTTTTTTACACATTACGGCAGACAACGTCCCCCTTATTACACATTACGGCAGACAGCGTCCCCCTTTTTACACATTACGGCAGACAGCGTCCCCCTTTTTACACATTACGGCAGACAACGTCCCCCGTATTACACATTACGACAGACAGCGTCCCCCTTATTACACATTACGGCAGACAGCGTCCTCTTTTTGTACACATTATGGCAGACAGCGTCCCCCTTTTTACACATTACGGCAGCCAGTCCCCTTTTTTACACATTGCGGCAGCCAGTCCCCCTTTTTACACATTGCGGCAGACAGACAACAGAGAGAGAGAGAGAGAAAGAGAGAGAGAGAGAAAAAGAGAGAGAGAGACAGAAGGGGAGAGAGAGAGAGAGAGAGAGAAAGACAGAAAGAGAGAGAGAGGCTCCTCGTGCTGGCAGAGATCCCGGGCAGCCGCAGTGGAGAAGGAGGAGGAGGGAGGGGGACTTGAGCCGCAGCAGCGCTATGTTATTGGTAGCGGCGCCGCTGCAGCACTCCCCTCTCCTTCCGTATTGGCTGGCCGCTGCTGAGAATGCTGGGATGAGGGAACCGCATCCCAGCATTCACAGCAGCGCCGGACAGCCAGTACAGAAGGAGAGGGGAGTGCTGCAGCGGCGCCGCTATCAATGAAATAGCGCTGCTGCGGCTCAAGTCCCCCTCCCTCCTCCTCCTTCTCTGCCTCCGGCGCTGCTCTCCCTCCAGTGCGGCGCACGGCACCCAGCAGAGGCGGCATGTAATAAGTCAATTTGATTCATTACATGCCGATCGCCGTGCGCCCTCAGTGTAACTGCGCTGTGTGCCAGGCACACCTGGCACATAGGTAGTTACGGTGCTGCGTCCACTTGTGTCGCTTAGCTTAGTTATCCAGCTACCTCGTTGCACCTCTTTTTTTTCTTTGCATCATGTACTCTTTGGGGCCTAGTTTTTAAAACTGCCATCCTGTCTGCCACTGTAGTGCCACTCCTAGATGAGCCAGGTGTTTGTGCCACCCACTTGTATCACTTAGCTTAGTCATCCAGCTACCTCATTGCACCTTTTTATTTCTTTGCATTTTGTGCTCTTTGGGGCCTAGTTTTTAAAACTGCCATCCTGTCTGCCACTGCAGTGCCACTCCTAGATGGGCCAGATGTTTGTGCTGCCCACTTGTGTCGCTTAGCTCAGTCATCCAGCTACCTCGTTGCACCTCTTTTTATTCTTTACATTATGTGCTTTTTGGGACTTAGTTTTTAAAACCGCCATCCTGTCTGACACCGCAGTGCCACTCCTAGATGGGCCATGTGTTTGTGCCGCCCACTTGTTTCCCTTAGCTTAGTCATCCAACTACCTCTGTGCAACCTTTTGGCCTAAAAACAATGGGCCTAATTCAGACCTGATCTTAGCAGCAAATTTGTTAACAGATGGGCAGAACTATGGGGGTCATTCCGAGTTGTTCGCTCGTTGCCGATTTTCGCTATATTGCGATTAGACGCTTACTGCGCATGCGCAAGGTTCGCAGAGCGCATGCGCTTAGTTATTTTACACAAAAGTTAGGTATTTTACTCACGGCATAACGAGGATTTTTCATCGTTCTGGTGATCGTACTGTGATTGACAGGAAGTGGGTGTTTCTGGGCGGAAACTGGCCGCATTCTGGGAGTGTGCGAATAAAACGCTGGCGTTTCTGGGAAAAATGCGGGAGTGTCTGGAGAAACGGGGGAGTGTCTGGGCGAACGCTGGGTGTGTTTGTGACGTCAAACCAGGAACGAAACTGACTGAACTGATCGAAATGTAGGAGTAAGTCTCGAGCTACTCAGAAACTGCTAAGAAATTTCTATTTGCAATTCTGCTAATCTTTCGTTTGCAATTCTGCTAAGCTAAGATACACTCCCAGAGGGCGGCGGCCTAGCGTGTGCAATGCTGCTAAAAGCAGCTAGTGAGCGAACAACTCGGAATTAGGGCCCATGTACAGTGCAAGGGGGAGGGGGCAGATATAACATGTGCAGAGATAGTTAGATTTGGGTGGGTTATTTTGTTTCTGTGCAGGGTACATACTGCCTGCTTTATTTTTACACTGAAATTTAGATTTCAATTTGAACACACCCCACCCAAATCTAACTCTCTCTGCACATGTTATATCTGCCCCCCTGCAGTGCACATGGTTTTGTCCATCTGCTAACAAATTTGCTGCTATGATCAGGTCTGAATTAGGCCCAATATTGTGAGGAGTGAGGTGTTCAGAATACACTGAAAATGAGTGGAAATGAATGTTATTGAGGTTAATAATTCCATAGGATCGAAATTACCCCCACATTCTGTGTTTTTAGCTGTTTTTATGTTTAAAAAAAAAAAATCATCTAGATCCAAAACCAAAACCAAAACCCGAAAGGATGGTTTTGGCAAAACCAATTCATCTGTCTTCTTTCTCCCTTCCCTCTCTCTCTCCCTGCCCCTCTCTCCCCTTCCCTGGAGAGGATGGGGGGGGGGGGGGGGAGAGGAGTGGAAGGGGAGAGAGGGGAAGGGAAAAGGGGGGCAGTGAGAGATAGAAAGAGGGGAGGGAGAGAGAAGACAGGTGAAGTAGTGGGATGCAGGCAGTGGGTGAGTAGTGCGGTCCAGTGGGAGATCCCAGCAGGTAGTAGAGGAACCTGGGGGAGAGGAGCCACCCGGACAAGATGCCTAATGGGAATTTCAACACTGCCTTACACCAACTTGGCACTTCAAGGTTGTAGCTCAGAGGGCCACAACTTGCAAGCCTTCCACAGCCCACCCGAGTGTCCTGGCTGCCCTAAAGTCCCGGCTTCAGGAGACTAGCAGGGGCGGGACTGGGTTGCAGCATTTGGTAGGAGGGCAGCTGAGGGACCGAAACTGAGTCTTCAGAATGAGAGTAGCATTCACCGCAGCCCGCTGGATGCAACGAGCAGGGCAGTGACAGGGAGCGATGGCTACAGGTGAATAGTGCAGGCAGGGCAGGGGACCGGAGCAGTGGGGGCAGCTATAGCTGAGTTGCTGGCCGGTGCAGGGGGATCTCCAGCCAAACAGTGTGGAGCTCAGATGATGGTAGGCTGGACTCCAGGGAGAGCCCTCCACCAATGTCTGGGATTGGAGCACCGCTAACAAACAAGGGAGCAGGGCAGATGTCTTGGCGCCTCCTCAAATCTGGCGCCCGGGTCACATGACCCCCTAGTCCGCCCTAGTTAAGGCCATGACTAACCTGATACTCAGACATCAGGGAGGTATTTAGGAGCACAGTACAGTATAATGGTCAGGAGTGGCAGTCCCAAAGACGAGCGAAGGTTAGAATCTGTGAGTCATTGTTGAGTACTTACTGTAACAAATATATGTATGCTGGTGGCATTTAGCCCATCTGCTAACATCTGTGTGAGTAGCTCCATTATAACTGTGTGAAATGAGAAAGGAACACTTTTTCAAACTTGACTGTTCAAGGGCCCCTCTTTACAATTCAGCTGATGAAGCCTGTGGATACTGGAGAGATTGCACTAGCCTGAAGAAACCTGAGTGAGGGCTGGAGTTAGGTGCATGTGTGAAGGGAACCTACATCAGAACTGGATTAAGACTTTATGGGCCAGATGTACTAAGCCTTGAAAAGTGATAAATTTCACGGTGATAAAGTACTAACCAACCAGCTCCTAACGGTCATTTTTCAAGCACAGCCTGTAACATGGCTTAGTACATCTCCCACTATAGGTCTTATGCAATGTGCTGGTTGGGGACTGCTTTCCTTCCTTGCTTTGTCCCAAAAAAAAAATCAAACATAAAAATGGGTTAGGGTAATCTGGGCCCCTTATTGGATATTTGGCCTAATTCAGAGTTGATCGCAGCAGCAAATTTGTTAACAGTTGGGCAAAACCATGGGTGCTTGCAGGGGGGGGGGAGGGGCAGATATAACTTGTGCAGAGAGAGTTAGATTTGGGTGGGGTGTGTTCAAACTGAAATCTAAATTGCAGTATAAAAATAAAGCAGTCAGTATTTACCCTGCACAGAAACAAATGTTATATCTGCCACCTCTGCAGTGCACATGGTTTTACCCAACTACCATCAAATTTGCTGCTGCTATCAACTCTGAATTACCCCCATTGTGATCTAGACAGGAGTTTTGGTTGCCTAATGGACAATCCGCTACAACCTTTAGCACCTGCCTGAATAAAAGTGCCTTCATACTGTATAATCGATTAAAATAAAATAGCATGTTTAATAACATTTGCATGGTGCTAAGTAACTACACAATGATTGCAATAACAAATCAAGATGTCAATCTGTCATAAGTGAGGTGTGAGGTACAGCCCATCATCCTTGGGAGGAGTTACATACTATACATGTAGTACAGTACATAGCTATAGTATGGGTAAGACATTGACCTTATTTATCACTGTTCTCATCAGTGCCAATACAATTGCAGCAAGCAACCATAGCAGACCATTTAAAGGATATGAGCAGCCATTGGTAAATACAACACCAATGTAAGAAATCATAGCAGCAATTGCTTTTATTAACTCTAGAGCCAAGCTGGGCAAAGTATGTAAACCATGTAAAGTTTGTCTATATGTTGTTCATACAAAGGTGAAGAACACCACTACTGTTCCTACTCAGCGTTAAGTTGTCCAAAGTAAAAACAATACTTTTTCTTTAAAGGTTTGTTCCCGTGATACCACCATGTAAGCATACATGTGGGGCAGTAAAAATGGAAGACGACACATTAAATGACATTAATATAAAATGCAATACTCTCAGAATGATCCCTTATTAAATTAGGTTGTATGATCTGAGATGAATTTCCTCGATCCCTAATCCATCACTGAAAAAAATATTAAAAGATAGGTCTCAACTGGTATTAGAATTGCACTCAGTCTCAACTTTCATTATTTTGAATTAGGGTGCTACTGGGGGAAAACCTCTTAATGAGAATTAGAGTGATTCACTAGCCTTCTTTTGGATTTTGACAAGTAAAATATTAACTCTTCAGTCACAGCTGTCTGAATTAAAATACTTGGCAGCCACAGAAGCACAAATTAAATTGGCCTTTATGTTTCCACATTGCTGACCCCCTTGGAGGCAAGTAAAACCCCTTGCAACAATAAGGGAAAGCTATGAGAAAAAACCCAGAAGAAAGGTGTCGTTTCTGGGAGAGCTGTGTATTTATCAAATATATCTCCGCACACATCACTGCTATATGTTCCAGCACCAAAAAAAAATACAAATTAAGATTAGTGTTTTTGAAATGATTTGAAAAGCCTTTATTAAACCAGCTAGTAATCTGGGAATTAAGGTTTGCATTATGCTGTGTCCTTTCTAAAAATTATTTGTTTTGTTTTACCATAAAGCGGATGTTAGTTGATTTATTCATTCAAACATCTTGAAAACAACACAGATTAACTGGCTTAGAAGATTTGTTTTCTCTAAATCAAGAACAGACTGAACATCAGAGCAGATCCAAAACGCTTTTAGAAATTTCTTGTATTTGTCGTTTTCTTCATTTTACCATTGTGAGGCATGATTATAAAGTGTAAAGTATTATTTTATTGGGTGTCTTCCGTTATTACCAGTGACAAAAGAGTGTTAATTAATTGTCTTCCAATTATGCTAAATATGCAGATGTTTCCTTAGGGGAAGTTATGTAGTATAATTAAGCAAGTAAGCATTTGATAGAAGTAGAATAATAACTGTTTGGTTCCAGTTAGGTATTATACTGTTGTACATCATTGATTTTCATTTTAACCTGATATGACTATATAGTGTGATGTTCTCCTCATTAATGATTACTTATTGATTGCACCCAGTGATTGTCTGTACTCTAGGCTGAGGTGGACACTGATAAATGCATTTAAAGCAGACTGACTTTTGAATTTACTACTGATAATCTGACAATGTGTGTGTTTTTTCAATTGACACTGATGTGACAAATACCAGTTTAATGTTCCCAAATGGATCTGATATCTCCACCGTTTCAGGCAAAAATTTCAGTTCCATTTTAACTTTCCTTTATTATGAAAGAAAGTAAATAAACAGATGATAGAATGAGCCAATAATAAAATGTTGGACATTTGTCATCTTGCAGAATAATAGATTACAATACTTTGTGAAAAATTCAGCTTGATGCATTGATAGTACAAATACATTCATTTGGAAAAAGAGAATGATTTAGTGGGCAGCTGGTCACAATTTTGGCCACTGTCTGGATTTATAGGTAGCCTCAAATGTTGGAACATAAGACAATATGATTTTGTGTGCAACAAGCCATTCATGTGTTTAATGATTATTATCCTTTATTTGTATGGTGCCACAAGGGTTCTGCAGCACCTAACAAAGTAAATAAACAAATGAGCACACAAGAAAACAGTTGCTTATAATACAAGACAAGAACATGATTAATAAACATTTCTACATCAGAGGTCATAGCTCTCTAAAAACAGCAGATTGGTGGAAACCAATGATTAGGTGCCGTCGAAAGCACTATAGAGTAGCTGATAGTACTGTATAAATAAGCCAAAACACAGGAGAGCTTACATTTTAAAGGGGAGGGGCAGATAGACAGACAGGGGTGACTCAGATGGGGTAGACAGTAAGCATGGGACAGAGGGTTAGGTTGAGAGGTGGCTGAGTTTGAAGAAGCATGGGTTTTGAGAGCCTGTTTGAAGTTATGTGGAAAGGTGGAGAGTCTAATAGGGAGACTGAGATAATTCCAGTGATAGGGAGCAGCACAGGCAATATCTTGGAGGCGGGACTGGGAGGAAGTAATCAGTAGGCAGCATAGATGGCATTCATTTATGGAGCGAAGAGGGAGGGCGGGAGTGGGAAGGTAGGAGATGTAAATGGGACAGGAATAGGTGAGGGCTTTGTAAGTTAGTGTGAGATTGTTAAAATAAGTTCTGAAGGGGAAAAGAAGCCAATGTAGAGCTTGTAGGAGTCAGAGAGGGGAGGCAGATGTAGTACATTTGGGGAGGAAGATGAGATAGGCAGCAGCATGCTGGATTGATTGGGGTGGTAGTCAGGGAGGCCAGATAGGAGGGGATTGCAGTAGTTTCATCTGGAGATGACCAGTGAGTGGATGAGGGTCTTCGTAGCATCCAGGGTGTGAAAGGGTCTGATCCTGGAAATATTATTGAGATTGTAACAAGGCTAAGAGAGGTACTGAATGTGTGGTTTGAAGGAGAGAAAGGAGTCAAGGATACTCCAAGACAGCGCACTTGGGGGCTAGAGGAGATGGTTGTGCCGTCAATAGTCAATGAAATTATGGGAATTGAGTATATGTGGGAGGATGGGAAGATGATCAGCTCAGTTTTAGTCATAACTAGTTTAAGAAAATGCAGGGACACCATGAAACAGATAGCAGAGAAACATTTGATACAAGTGAGTAGAGAGGAGGAGAGGTCCCGGGAGGAAAGGTAAATCTGAGTATTATCAGCGTAGAGATGCTATTGGAGGTCAAAACAGTTTATGTGCTCAACAACAGAGGTTGTATGGAGAAGAGAATAGGAGAGCTCCCAGAACAGAACCTTGGGGTACACCAACTATTAGTGGAAGTGGCAGAGATGTGGAATCATGAGTGGAGACAGAGAAAAAGTGGTCAGAAAGGTAGGAGGACAACCAGGAAAGGGCAGGATCACGTAGACAAAGTGAGTGAAGGATTTGCAGGAGAAGAGGGTGGTCCACAGTGTCAAGCAGAGGGGTCAGGCGAATTAACAGAGAATAGTGGCCCTTGAATTTAGCAGCAAGAAGATCATTGTTGACTTTCGTGAGGGCAGTTTCAGTGGAGTGGAGAGGATGGAAGTCAGACTAAATGGGTCAAGCAGGGAGTGTGTTCACTCCTGCCTCCATGACTTCTGCCATGCTGCCCCTTACCTACATATGCTCGCCTTTATTCTACAGTATTAGGTTCTCCCCTAATATCCATTGCTTCAAGTACATCCTCAAAAACCCACTTATTTACTCTTGCATACCAGAACTTTGTCTAACTTGGCCTTCCCACCCAATTCGCTGACCCTTTTATCCACCCAGATCCCCAATCTATCCCTTTACCTATTTGAATGTAGGCTCTTGGAATCAGGGCCCTCTGTCCCAATGTTTACATCCTCCTTCCTTTTCCACTATCTCAGTCATCTGGTTTAGGCCACTATTATTTATTATATATCAGCATTCTGCCCATATTTCCAACCTGTAACAGGAAATCCAATTATCTTCCTTAATAAAACATATGATACATAGCAAACGTATTAGATATATTGCATAATGAAAATTGCCAAAAGTCCTCAATCAGGAGGAAGTGGGCTGAAATAATCTTGTTAGAGCAAAGACCAAAGTTTATTTAAAGTAACATTTTGGAACAATTATTCTGATGCTGACTCCCCAGTCCTTGCATAAGAAGAGCTGCATCACACTGCCAAACATAAAAGTTTATACTGCTCATGTATGGGTCAAAGACTATCAGGGATTCCAGGACATTTGCGGATGGCAGAGAAGTTTTTATTCTGAGTTAGGAACATCACGTAATGGTGAACATGTAGGCTTGAGTGTTAGAAAGATCCAATCTATTCCTGAGCTGGTGAAAGCTGTGTATTACTCTGCTGTTCACTATTTTTTTCACCATGTTTTTCACCTTGCACATCCATCCTTACTCTATGCTATGCCTGTATGCTATACCTCCCGTGTTTTATACCCTGCCAGCAGAAACCTATGCAGTGCGCCCAGTTGGCTGCCTCAGATGGTTGCTCCAGGGGTGGGATGTACTTCGCATGGATCTATTAATACAGGGTATAGCATACTACTACACACTTATCAGCTTTCCCATATATGCCTACGGCTTATCCCCCACAGTGTAACCCTCGTAGTGCACCCACCATGGCTGCCTCACCTGGTACTCTTGTGGATTGGATGAAAAATATATAGACCTGGCGTGCACAGCACATTTTATTAGGGGGTGCACGGTCGGAGGGGTGTGTCTAGCACCACCTTTTGGGCGTGTCTAGCACCATCTATTTACGGTCAACGCAATATAAAATATCCACCCTTGTACCAATCCTAATAAAGCAGATACATTGTCAGATGTTGTGGTGTGCACCAAACAAACACCCCTGATGACACTCACTGCAATTACACTGCTCCTCCTCAGCCTGGTCTGGCTCCCCCTCTCTTTCCCCTGCAAACTGCAGTAGCTTACTTACAAGTCAGTCACTCACTGACACTGACAATCGCAGACTAGTACTGCTGCTGCTGGAAAAACGCGTTACGTGTCAATGCTGCTGCCGACCGCCTGCCAGTATTGAATTTGTCTTACTAAGAGGAATGCTGGGTGCATACTGATCCTCATCAGTGGCTGGCATTGGCATAGCATAGAAGGAGAGAGGTGGGCATGTGGCGGGTGGACGTGCGAGCAGCATGACGTAATCACCTCACATCACGCTGTTTTTGGACATGGAGGTGGAGCCGGGAGTTTGAAAGCCGGTGGCAGTGGCACCCTTGATTAACCCAGGCGTCCGGTCAGTAATACAGTCCTGACAGGGTGCAGCGCAGAGGGGACAGTAATCAGCCTGCTCGGCGATCACTGCATCAGGCATGTGAGATCGGGGTGCCAGATATTAGGGGGTGCCTGTGTGCACCAGGCACCCCCCTGCGCACACCTATGGGGTCACTACCCCTATCGTTAGGACAGCGCAACCACTCATTTTGTGTCATTTCTTCTAAGCGGGACCTATTCCACCTAGGGTAATCCTATGTAGTGCACCCAACATGGCTTCCTCACCTGGTACCTTTCATGGGTGGAATATACAACCCATAGATGTTATTACCCAAAATATCGGCACCAACCCTACATCATGCTTATTGTGCTCTCTAGGGCCAAAATTTACTAAAAAATCAAGTTTGTCCGATTTGTGTTTTTTTTTTCTAAGTCCCAACACGGGAATTCACTAAGCACAAATCTCGGCAGTGTTTGGACTATTCATAATGGTTTGAATGACAAAGTTCAGAAATACGAATGAATAGACCATCGGTCAAACGCGGCTGTTATTTCCTACAACACGGGTATTCACTATTCATTCGTATTTGGGTGTTAGTCTCTGAGTGCTCAAGTGCGGGTGTATTTTTTTGCGAATCGTTAAAAAAAGCAGCAAAAAAATAGACCTGCTTTTTCCAGTCGAGTTTGGATAACCATGCACGGATCAGTGAGATCTGTGCATGGTTATCTATGGGAAAGGGTCTGTTTAATGTAAAAACTGGGGAAAAAATTTGCGTGGGGTCCCCCCTCCTAAGCATAACCAGCCTCGGGTTCTTTGAGCCGGTCCTGGTTGCAAAAATCTGGGGAAAAAATTGACAGGGGTTCCCCCATATTTTAACAACCAGCACCGGGCTCTGCGCCTGGTCCTGGTGCCAAAAATACGGGGGACAAAAAGCGTAGGGGTCCCCCGTATTTTTGGAACCAGCACCGGGCTCCACTAGTCAGGGAGATAATGCCACAGCCGGGGGACACTTTTACATAGGTCCCTTCGGCCCTGGCATTAAATCACTAACTAGTCACCCCTGGCCGGGGTACCCTGGAGGAGTGGGAACCCCTTAAATCAAGGGGTCTCCCCCTCCAGCCACCCAAGGGCCAGGGGTGAAGCCCGAGGCTGTCCCCCCCATCCAAGGGCTGCGGATGGGGGGCTGATAGCCTTGTGAAAAAATTGAATATTGCTTTATGTAGCAGTACTACAAGTCCCAGCAAGCCTCCCCCGCAATCTGGTACTTGGAGAGCCACAAGTACCAGCATGCGGTGGAAAAACGGGCCCGCTGGTACCTGTAGTACTACTACAAAAAAAATACCCAAATAAAAACAGAACTCACACACCTTGAAAGTACAACTTTATTACATACATGCACACCTACATTCACACATACTTACCTATGGCCCTCATTCCGAGTTGATCGCTAAGAGTCATCGCATCGCAAATGTACGAAATGTAAGTATCTGCGCATGCGCAAATGCGTGATTACGCATGCGTGACGACATACGTACGACAACTGTGCAAAATTACTTTGGAAAAAAAAAGCCGTAACTGCCAAACGAAAACGAGGAGTGGCGTGGGCGTGGCGGAGGCGAGACTTCGCAATGCTCCGACATGGGCGTGAAAGTGGGCGTACTGTGTGGGAGTATGCAACTAGCACTGGGCGTGGTTTTCGCTAATAAACATTGTCGCTGTTAAAACTAACATAGGAAACCGTAGCAACATTCACGCAGCAGCAGAGTAGGTCTGCAGTTACTCTACATTTGCGAAGTACTGGTACAAGTGTGTATGCAGTAATTAGCAGTTAATTGGAGAGCACATTCATCTGATGTCCAATTACTTGTTAATTACTGAGCACATGAAAGTTACCAACCACCAATTGACTGAACACACATTACATGTTTATTCTACTCACATATTAATCTCACACACTGTCAAATAAGGTTGTTATTTGTGTTTACCTTGGTGTGTAAGCATTTTGTTGAAATGTTTTAATGTGTGTTAGACTACTAAATACAAACAAGTTACATTTTTAGATAAAGTTATAGAATTCTGCTACATTCTTATCAATTAACCAACACCCACATAATGCAGCATACACTATGATTTAGTTTTAAAAGTCACAATAATATATGTTTATAATATCTGTCAATGTTTTCAATGATGTCATGTTGACCAAAGATATTTAATCAAGTTGTCGTGTCTGTTTTATTAATATGGACATTAAAGTGTGGTGCAAAGCATACCTTTTTTTTTAAATTATTTATAATTTTAAGGAGAATTAGCAGATTGGTCACCAAGTGTCTATATGTTGACCTAATCTTTTGGTAACTAAGATTTTGCTAATGCATTACCTTCAAGAAATTGCACACATTTGTAATATTTTTTTTTTATTACGGGAAGAATATTACACAACATTTAAACATGGCTCCACATGAGTCTCACAGGCAGAGATAGACCAAGCACCAAGCAGATGGCACTGACAATAATTAGATAGCAGAACTCAGTACTCTGCAAATTTCTGCTTCTGACAAAAGTATCTTTTAAATGCATAAATTAAACATATTACACACCCTGCCACACACAAATTTGATACCAAATGAAAAAGAATTAGTATCCACCACACAAACACAACAATACACAGCACACTAGTGAGAGGAAGATGGCTCTGTTGTTTGTTAAAAGAAACTCACAGGCTACAATTCCTCCAAACAGAAAAAAGACATTTCACTAAGAGGGAGTGATCCATTCTGGCCACACAAGCCAACTCCAAAATAACATAGAGGCAACTACAAAAACATGGGTGCTGCCCATCTGGAGAGACATCACTTTCTTCTTTTTCTCCCCGCCTGAGGCTGATCTTCTTTGCTTGGTCTGCGGAGTGACCTTCGTTGGGCCTGCCCAGTGGCCTGTTCTTCCTGGGCAGGGGCAGGGGAGGGAGCCGATGTGGTTGGCTCTCTGCCACTGTGGGCAAGGGAGACAGCGATGGCCTGGAGCCCTTGCAAGATGTTATTTGCAAGGGTTTGGTTTGAGGAGGCCAGTTGTTCTTGGGCCTGCCTGATCTCTGCCAGACCTTGGCAGAGTTGAGCAACACCTTGCTCAACACAGGTTCGGATCTCAGTGAGCCGGACAGCTATCTGGCTTACCTCCCGGATGACCCCGTCTTGAAATGTGTTTAGGCTCTCACCATACCTAGCAATTTCAAGCAGGATCTCCGGGATAGCAGAGGGTTGGGTGGGGGGGCCAGTAGGAACCTGCATAGGTGGGTTTTGTTGGCCCACACTGCCAGACCCACTAGGTCCCTCCACCTCAGCCTCAACCACATAACCGGCCTGTGACTCAAACTGTTCACCCCCCTGTGCTGTGTTTTGTGCCAAGCAAATAGAAGAATGTGTGGGGAAAAAGTTGGAGTATAAATTAGTAAAAGATTCTAAATACAGTTCAAATTACAGACAAATAAATGTGTAAACTTACCTTCCAAGTCATGTCCCGTCAGAATCTCAGGCAGGTCCGTGTCCATATGAGACACCCCTTGGCCCTCCTCATAACTGACACAGTCCATCGCCATCTCCTCCAAGTCAGTATACTCCACAGCGACAGGTGGTCCACCCCCTGTAGCCCTTGAGGCATTCCACTCCGCAGCCCTCTTTGCCTTCAGGCGGGATTTGAAGTCAGCCCACCTACATATGTATTGTGAAAGAGGGACAAAGTTGAGTATTATTATTGGTTGTAGAAAATATATAGCACACATGTTCTGCTTGTGTTTGCTAGACAGAACATGATATGTAACTATATTTTTTGATCAACTTAGCACAGAAAATGGATTGTCAAGATGCACTTACCGTCGTCTCACTTCCTGTGATGTTCTGACGACAGAGCCAACTTCATTCACAGATTTTGTGATGTCTCTCCATATGCGTTCTTTTGAAGCAGCACCCATGTTTTTTGGCCCTCTATGTATTTTGGCCATGGCCTGCGTGACCAAGACACGCAACTCCCTCTTAGTGAATGCAGGCTGTCTTTTTTTCCGTCTGGAGGTAGCCTGTGAGGTTTCTTCTTGTTGTTCATCTCCATCTTCCTCCTCACTAGCAGCTTCTGTCTGCTGTGTTTGTGTGGCTAAAGTCAATTCTCCCTCAGTTTGCTCACTATGTGTGTGTGGCAGGGTATCCCCACTCAATTGTTGAGGTTCAGAAGCAGAAATTTGCAGAGTACTAGGTCCTGCCTCAACATCCGCAGAGGCGGATTCTAACAAGCGCCTTTGCCACTCTAAGCGTTGTTTCTGCAATGCCATCTGCTGCTCTGCAATGCGGTCTATCTCTGCTGCGATTTGCTCACGAGAAGCCATGTTTGTGATGACGTGTGTACGCCGAGGTGTGTGCGCTTATATACCTACGTGCGAATCGTTAATTCACACAGGTGTACACTATTAATCTGGTGAATGATTGCACTGCTTATTTAAGGGCCGAGTTTGCACGCTGTGAGTGTAGGTAGTTTGGAGTTTCATTTGTTTGTTGGCTTGTGCGTGAAGGTGCTAGTGGAATTTGCAGAGTGAGTAATTGTCAAGCATACCTTTGTCCTTTCGTTTGCGTTTGGAATATAGACAGTGTTGCATTTTTTATGCAATTTTTCGTTTGTGAGTATTGTGGAAATGTTATTGTTAATTTTTGGAAGTCAAAGTGTTTTATTAATGTTTTTTTGTTTAATTATTTAATCCCATATATATTTGGCAAGTCCATTTGTGAAAATAAACCTGTGCTTATTATTTGTGACTATCATTTGTGTTCTCTTGTAGGTGCTTGTTTTTGGGTCATATAACCCTTTGAGATTTCTTTGGATTGGTGTGCTAGGGAACACCAAGTTTTCCTTTCTTTTTGAGCAGGTAAGTGTCCTTGGCCTGTATTGGTGGCTGTTTGTTTTAATGGTCTGTATGTTATTTGTGACTATCATTTGTGTTCTCTTGTAGGTGCTTGTTTTTGGGTCATATAACCCTTTGAGATTTCTTTGGATTGGTGTGCTAGGGAACACCAAGTTTTCCTTTCTTTTTGAGCAGGTAAGTGTCCTTGGCCTGTATTGGTGGCTGTTTGTTTTAATGGTCTGTATGTTATTTGTGACTATCATTTGTGTTCTCTTGTAGGTGCTTGTTTTTGGGTCATATAACCCTTTGAGATTTCTTTGGATTGGTGTGCTAGGGAACACCAAGTTTTCCTTTCTTTTTGAGCAGGTAAGTGTCCTTGGCCTGTATTGGTGGCTGTTTGTTTTAATGGTCTGTATGTTATTTGTGACTATCATTTGTGTTCTCTTGTAGGTGCTTGTTTTTGGGTCATATAACCCTTTGAGATTTCTTTGGATTGGTGTGCTAGGGAACACCAAGTTTTCCTTTCTTTTTGAGCAGGTAAGTGTCCTTGGCCTGTGTTGGTGCCTGTTTGTGTTTTTTAAAATTGTTGAGATTATGTTTTTTTTCCTTTTGGCTAAACCAAATTTTTTTTTAACAGGATTGATCTGCAAAGTAGTGTTTGTCTTTCCTGGTCTAGCTACTAAATGCCTATTATTTTTTGTTTGTGGTTTTTTATTGGTGTTAGTGAAGTTTTTTATGCAGAGAAATGTACCCATAAATTTTATTTGGGAATTGTAAAAATAACATATGTATTTTTAATTAAATTTGTTCTTTATTTGTTATTTGCAAAATTGTTTTACATTTTGGACATGAATTCAACACAGAAAAAATGTACGCTCCTGCAGTAAGTTGACACCACATTTGTAAAAACATTTTATTGTAGTATATTTGTCAAACTTTAGTTTTGTATTCTTCATCTTTGTTTTTGTTTTTTTTTAAAAAGTGTGTGATGTCAATATATATTGCAGCAGAAGCCCTACCTCCCCAACCCACGCCAGCACTCCCACCCCAACCGCAAGCCCCACAACCACAGCCGGCTCCTCATCAACCAAGGCAACGGAGGCGTGCTAGGCCACCAATTTTCCGAACCCGTGTCCTACTTTTTGGGATGCCAGATGATGTGGTGGTGCGTAGATACCGGCTGCCACCACATCTAATCCTAGACACTCTCTCCATAATAGAGAGTGATCTGGAGTCTGAAATTCGGTATCCTACAGCAATACCACCATTGACACAATTCCTTGCAGTGTTACATTTTTTGGCTACAGCCTCATATCAGCATGTTGTGGGAGACCTGGTTGGCATGTCGCAGGGCCAGTTCAGTAAGGTCCTGCGGCGTGTCTGCCAGGCTTTCCTAAAGCGGGTGAAGCAGTTCATTGATATGCCTTTGGATGTTGGTGCCCTAGATGTGGTGAAGCGGCAATTTGCGGAAGGTGGTAGTCGCTTCCCACATGTTATTGGGGTTGTGGATGGCACACATGTTGCTATTCAGCCACCAAGACATAATGAAGAAATTTATAGAAACAGGAAACTGTTTCATTCTCTGAATGTAATGGTTGTTTGTGGGCCATCCCTCCAGATCCTTTCCCTGAATGCAAAGTTTACTGGAAGTTCCCATGATGCATATGTCATTAGACAATCAGGGATATGGCAGAGATTAAGATCAAGTCAACGAGCAGACATGTGGTTATTGGGTGAGTTTTTGCTTTAATTTTTTAAACAAACAAAAATAACTTGACAAATATACTATTTTGAAATATTGGATTATCTACCAACAGGAGACCGTGGATATCCTTGCACCCCCTGGCTCATGACTCCTTACCGTAATCCCAGGCCAGGACCACAGATGGCATTTAACTCCGCGCTTACTGCCACTAGGCAGCTGGTGGAGCGCACAATTGGTGTCCTTAAAGGGCGGTTTCGTGTGCTCCACCGCACTGGTGGCGACATCATGTATTCGCCGGAGATGGCAAGTAAAATAGTGGTCCTGTGCGCAATACTACATAATATCGCGGTAAGGAGTAGTGTAGAGCTTCCTCAGGCAGAGGAATTGCCTGATGAGAAGCCAGGGGTTGGTCCACGCTTCGGTGGGGGGAGTGTGACACGGAGGGGGAGCCAAGTGAGGGCAAGAATTGTTGCAGAATATTTCAGGTATAGTGTTTTTATATTTTATATTTGCACAAATAATACAACACAGTATGCTTATGTTTTTTAAACCATGATTGCATCTTGTATGATCTTGTAAAGTGATTGGGTAAGGCTTTTGTTGTGTTGGAATGGGTAATTGTTTTTTTTAACAAAAACCAAAAACACGTTAAGCTTACAATGTTTATTTAGAAATTTAAATACTGTAATGTTAATAAATAGTGTCCTTATTTATTTTATATCCTCAAATCCTGATTATGTAACCAAACACACAAACAAATGATACTCAATGTTTCACACTTTGTGACTGTCCAGCTGAATGATCACACGAACTGTGGTGAGTACACAGATATGTATAGTAATTTTATCTAAAGTCTGTGTCTCTGTGTGTGTTTTGTTTTCTTAAATTTGTGTTCAAAACATTTTCGCTTCTGCTAATGCGAATTTCCGCTCGTGCCAAATAACACTCTGCTCTTCACAGCATTGCAAAGATCAATAAAGTTATTAGAAATGACAACATAGATTTTTGACCAATCACATGCTAACAGACACTATAAATATATGCCCAAATAAGGAAAACGCCATTGCCATGATGCGTGCAGCACCGTTCACCAGGCGGGAGCTCCGCGTGCTGGTTGCGGTGATGGACCGCCGCGTAGGCCGCGTTGGGCGCTTCATCCCCAATCGGGTGAAGCGCGAGGCCTACGCGGAGGTCCGCCGCCTGCTGCGGACTCGCGTCCGCAGCAGGCGGACAATCATCCAGCTTGAAAGGAGGTGGAGTGATCTCCGTAGGCGGACTCCCGATTTGTTGGCGGAGATCCGCCAGCAAATTCGTGCGCTGCATACACGAAGTAAGTTACCTTACATAAGTTTTTTGACATAAATTGTGCTAATGTGTGATTTTCCAAGTTTTGGGCTTCCGGAATTTATGTAACAATTGTTCAATACAATGAGCACTGCAGGGGAAGCATATGTAACATGTGCAGAGAGAGTAAGTTTTGGGTGGGGTGTGTTAAATCAGGTACAAAAATTTGCATTGCTAAAATAAAGCAGCATGTATTTACCCAGCCCATAATTTAAAAAACATACAAAATCTAACTCTCTCGGCACATGTTATATCTGCCACCCCTGCACTGCACATGCTTTTGGCCAATTGCAAAATAAATTCCTGCTGTAATCCCCTTGGATTTGCAGACATTTTACAGTAAGTGGTAGGCTAATTGCAACCTGCAGTGCCCTTTTATGGAAATTAGGACACTGTGTGTGGTTAGGTAAAACAGTACTGACTGTAGCAAAGTAACACCAAACAAGTGCATGTTTACAAAAAATAAGAAGCAGGCAGGAAAATATTCCAAAATACTTGATCAGTGCTGGCTATATAATAAGGTGCCTTGAATAGTAATCTGGTGATGTTGCCTAGACCAATCACTATGACTCAATTGCCTAGATTAAGGAATGAGCTTCAAAGTAAAAGTTTGGACTCATTTTTTTTGCTGTGGCCAACATGAAGAAGATCTTAACATGTTTGCTTTTCAGTGAAACAAAACAAAGAATTTAACAATGAACAGAACATTGAGAAAACAAATTGATTACTATGTAATTTCTCATGTTTAAACAATTTGTACAATATTATCATTCTAGGACAACAACAACGGCAAAACTCCCCACCCCCTTCCCCTTCTCACTCCCCCTCCCCTTCTCACTCCCCCTCCCCTTCACAGTCCCCCTCAGCTTCCCAGTCCCCCTCAGCTTCCCAGTCCACCTCAGCTTCCCAGTCCACCTCATCTTCCCAGTCCCCCTCATCTTCCCAGGCCCCATCAGCTTCCCTGGCCCACTCCACTTTCCATTCCCCTTCTCACCACACCTCTCCATCTCTTTCTGGGACCCCTTCTCCTCCTTCCCATACCCCTTCTCCTTCAAATTCAACATCCCAATCTGAACCCCCCTCACCCTCTATTGCTTTAACTTTTTCTCCGCCCCCCTCGCCCTCTCAATCAGACCCCCCCTCTGAAATTGGCAAACAAATCCAGCCTCCTTCCCCCATCCAGCCTCCTGCCCCAATCCCTCCTCCTTCCCCAATCCCTCCTCCTTCCCCAATCCCTCCTCCTTCCCCCATCCAGCCGCCTTCCCCCATCCAGCCAACATCCCCACCCAGTGAATGGGCAGAGGAAGCCCCTGCAGACCGTTCCGGGAGTCTGGATGTTGCCGTGGAAAGTAAGTTTATTTTAATTTATAAAAAAATTATTACCCACTTACACTTACAATGCCAAAACATGCAGTGTTGTAGTGTTTGAATTCTTGGACCCTGGACAAATATTTGAAAATTTCATCATGGTGTACATGTTGCCTTTACATATTTGTGAGTGTCATTATATGTACAGTGTGTATGTGTGCAATGTTTTGTGTGTCCACTCTAGGTTGACACTCATTAGGTAGCCAGGGTTGGCAGGACAACAGGGTTTATATGTGTTATTTTGTATGGTAAACAGTTAGACCTGAGTGGAGTTTAGTATGTTGTTGGGCTTTTACACTTGGGCCTGTGTAGTCTGAATATTTACACTTACAAATCACATGCTTCACTTTGTTATGCAGCCTAATGACACACTGATTTGTTGTGTGAAAGTGACATTCTCAAAATTACTAATTGTTCTAGTCAAACCGGTTTGCACTTATTTAGTAAGGGCAGCTTTCATGGAGTGTGGGAATGCTATGATATGTTGGCCTTCAGAAGATGTTGATATGCAGTGTGAGGAGGCAGGACCAAACCCCTTTAAAATAATCTAAAAACATAAAAAAGGTAATGAATGCCAACATGGTGTAACAGTGACGAAGATAGAACATAACTTTAACATGGGATGTCGCCCATAACAACCAATACAATAAATCTTTAGAATAGTGGAACCACTTATACAAGATATTAATTATTTTTTGGCTTGTTTGCTATGGGCAACGCTACTTCTTAAAATGAACTCACATAGTAGCAAATGTAGCCCATGGTCTTTAAAATTGGACTAAGTAACCAAAAAAGACTGAGCAGGCTTGCCTTTTTTTAAGCTAATGATTGTACCATAAAACAGTCATGATGTATCAACTTTGCCATTAAGCAGGCCTGTCCAAACTGCGCAACTGCAACTGTTGATAAACTACACATCCCAGCATGCCCTTACACAGGTTTGGCATTCCCTGGCCCCAAAACTGAGTCAACGCATGCTGGTATATGTAGTTTCACACAAGCAGGAGGAATGCAGTTTGGACCTGCATGCATTAAAGTGTGCTTTGTGCCTTGCTTGGATAATAAGCAATGTGAGTAAGTTATTAATGTTTATGTTATCTCTTAATTTCAGATGTTGCCGTTGGAGATCCAACATCAATACAGTACATTTGTACACATATGAGGCAGCATCTCCAGGCCTTGTTGGAACTTGTTGGGGACCTGGAAAAGTTATGTTAAATTTTATTTAGACAACAAAAAAAAAAAAAAAAAAAAAACAACTTTGTTAAAAAAATATAAAAAAACATTCTTATACTTTTGCGGCTCCTTATTATTTATTAATGCAATAAAGGAACACCAGATTGCATAACAAACATTTCTTACCTTAAACATTTCAAACATCTAACGTAACTTATTTTAAAAGACCAACTAAAACATGTTATTGGCAAAATAAACATGCAAACACCTTCATTCACAAACAAAAACTCAACTTTAATAAATTCAGAAAACACATTCGAACAAGCACATTGCAAACATCTATATTTATATTAAACATGTTAATAAAAGGAGGCTCTTTTATGGCTACAAAGTGTTCTTCAGGTATTTAAACAAATACTTAATTGATCATGAACATTTCCATTCATTCAATAATTGTATTTGTGATTGATGAGGGCTTGTGGACTTTTAATTGGAAGGTGTTAGTCCACGAAATAGTAAAAAAACAAATTCTGCTGCGTTTCTCTGCAAAAGTGAGCACTTTAACAGAAAAATGTGTAAATCTACTACAACTTAGTATTTTTACGAATAAGTATGTGTTAATGCGATGGGTTCGCATTGCTGCGACGATTTTGCATTGCTGCGATGTCATTTTGCGTACGCCCACTTTGTGTAATAATACGTGCGAATTAGCAAAAATAAGTTGGGGGCGGATGTTCGCACATTTACTACATTAACGCAACTTTAATAATAAGTTGTGCGAACGAAAAACTTAGCGATCAACTCGGAATGAGGGCCTATGTTCACACGAGGGTCGGTCCACTTCTCCAAGTAGAATCCATGGGTTACCTGAAATTAAAATTATACTCACAAAAATCCAGTGTAGATCTGTCCTCTTCTGAGCTTGTAATCCACGTACTTGGCAAAAAAAACAAACCGAAAAACCCGAACCACGCACTGAAAGGGGTCCCATGTTTACACATGGGACCCCTTTCCCCGACTGCCGGGACCCCCCGTGACTCCTGTCACAGAGAGTCCCTTCAGCCAATCAGGGAGCGCCACGTCGTGGCACTCTCCTGATTGGCTGTGTGCTCCTGAGCTGTCAGTCAGGCTGCGCACGGCAGAGATACAATGTTGCGCCTATGCGCTCCATTGTATCCAATGGTGGGAACTTTGCGGTCAGCGGTTGACCGAAAGTAACCTCACCGCTGACCGCAAAGTTCCCACCATTGGATACAATGGAGCGCATAGGCGCAACATTGTATCTCTGCCGTGTGCAGCCTCACTGACACTACAGGAGCACACAGCCAATCAGGAGAGTGCCACGACGTTGCGCTCACTGATTGGCTGAAGGGACCCTCTTTGACAGGAGTCAGGGGGGTCCTGGCAGTTGGGGAAAGGGGTCCCATGTGTAAAAACATGGGACCCCTTTCAGTGCGTGGTCTGGTTTCCGTTTTTTTCTTTTTTGCCAAGTACGTGGATTACAAGCTCAGAAGAGGACCGATCTACACTGGATTTTTGTGAGTATAATTTTAATTTCAGGTAACCCATGGATTCTACTTGGAGAAGTGGACCGACCCTCGTGTGAACATAGGTAAGTATGTGTGAATGTAGGTGTGCATATATGTAATAAAGTTGTACTTTCAAGGTGTGTGAGTTCTGTTTTTATTTGGGTATTTTTTTGTAGTAGTACTACAGGTACCAGCGGGCCCGTTTTCCCACCGCATGCTGGTACTTGTGGTTCTCCAAGTACCAGCTTGCGGGGGAGGCTTGCTGGGACTTGTAGTACTGCTACATAAAACAATATTCAATTTTTTTAACAAGGCTATCAGCCCCCCATCCGCAGCCCTTGGATGGGGGGACAGCCTCGGGCTTCACCCCTGGCCCTTGGGTGGCTGGAGGGGGGGACCCCTTGATTTAAGGGGTTCCCACTCCTCCAGGGTACACCGGCCAGGGGTGACTAGTTAGTGATTTAATGCCAGGGCCGCAGGGACCTATATAAAAGTGTCCCCCGGCTGTGGCATTATCTCTCTGACTAGTGGAGCCCAGTGCTGGTTCCAAAAATACGGGGGACCCCTACGCTTTTTGTCCCCCGTATTTTTGGCACCAGGACCAGGCGCAGAGCCCGGTGCTGGTTGTGAAAATATGGGGGAACCCCTGTCAATTTCCCCCCCATATTTTTGCAACCAGGACCGGCTGAAAGAGCCCGAGGCTGGTTGTGCTTAGGAGGGGGGACCCCACGCAATTTATTTTTTTATTTTTAACACTTTCATTTTTTTAAAAAGGTGCACAATGAAGCCCTGCACGGATCTCACAGATCCGGCCAGGATTCCTTGTGTTTTGTCCGGCAGTGTTTTACTCATCACTCCCGTAAAACACTGCCTGACATTACGAATCACATAGACATCGGAAAAAACAAATGTGGAAAACTCGGCAGCTTAGTAACGGACCGTATCAGGATTCAAAAAGTTGCAGTAAAATGCACCCGATACCATTCGAGTTCAAACACCCTTAAAAATGGTTAAAACACGAATATTAGTAAATTTTGGCCTAGGTTTTAGTTGGTCTCAAACACAGACTGTAACATGGCAGTTAGAAGCTGAGTAGCTGGTACTTTATTTCTCTCCAATTTATCTCTCTCCTGGGCTTAGTACACAGACCCCACTTGCTTCTCTATTCATTCAAAACATGTTTAAAGATCATAAAATAAGTGCCAATGTTGTTTCAGCCAAAGAAACTCAGTTTAAATTAAAATTTCTGGAAGAGTTTATTTAAGAGCTTGAGAAATTAATTACATTTTTCTTCTTTAATTCATTCTCAATGTAATAGCACCAACCAATCTTTGGGACAGTGTTTAAGATGTTTTGTGTCAGATCATCAATTCTATTAATCCAATTACTTGCCCAGGGCAGAATTTTCTCATAACAATTCTCCTCATTTCTCTTACGTCCTAGAGGATGCTGGGGACTTCGTAAGGACCATAGGGTATAGACGGGCTCCGCAGGAGACATGGGCACTACGAAGAACTTTTAGTATGGGTGTGCACTGGCTCCTCTCTCTATGCCCCTCCTCCAGACCTCAGTTAGATCTTGTGCCCAGAGGAGATAGGGTGCATTACAGAGGAGCTCTCCTGAGTTTCTCTGTTTAAAGAATTTTGTTAGGTATTTTATTTTCAGGGAGCACTGCTGGCAACAGGGTCCCTGCATCGTGGGACTGAGGAGAAAGAAGCAGACCTACTTAAATGATAGGCTCTGCTTCTTAGGCTACTGGACACCATTAGCTCCAGAGGGAGTCGGAAAGCAGGTCTCACCCTGCAGTTCGTCCCAAAGCCGCCCCGCTGTCCTCCTTGCAGAGCCGGAAGATAGAAGCCGGGTGAGTATGAGAAGAAAAGAAGACTTCAAGGCGGCAGAAGACTACAGATCTTCACTGAGGTAAGCGCGCAGCGGTAACGCTGCGCGCCATTGCTCCCACACAACACACACAGAGCAGGCACAGATGGGTGCAGGGCGCAGGGGGGGCGCCCTGGGCAGCAATAAACCTCAAGGCTGGCATAATAGAGTTCATTAGGCTGCGGAGGCAGTAAATCGATTAACCCCCGCCATTTTTTGAAAATCAGAGCGGGACCGAAGCCCGCCGCTGGAGGGGGCGGAGCTTGATCCCTCAGCACTAACCAGCGCCATTTTCTCCACAGAACTTGCAGAGACGCTGGCTCCCCGGACTCTCCCCTGCTGAACACGGATCAGACGGCTGAAAAAGAGGAGGGGGGGGGGCACAATATTGGCGCAGTGAGTGGGAAAGTTATTGTTATAATATAAAAGAGCTGTCTGGGTTTATTCCAGTGTCAGTTTGGCGCTGGGTGTGTGCTGGCATACTCTCTCCAAAGGGCCTGGTTGCGGAATTGTCCCCTTATAGTTATATCCCGGTGTGTGTGGGGTGTCGGTACGTGCGTGTCGGCATGTTTGAAGCGGAAGGCTCGTCCAAGGAGGAGGTGGAGCAAATGAGTGCTGAGTCCCCATCGGTGGTGCCGACTCAGGAATGGATGGATATGTGGCATATGTTAAATGCAAGTGTAGCATCCTTACATAAGAGACTGGACAAAGCAGAGTCCAGGGAGACAACAGGGGGTCAATCCAGGGATTGGACCGACTAGCAGGGCCCTTCGGGGTCTCAGAAACGTCCTTTGTCACAAATAGTAGACACGGATACCGACACGGACTCTGACTCCAGTGTCGACTATGAGGAAGCAAGATTGCACCCTAGGGTGACAAAAAGTATTCAGTGTATGATTATTGCAATAAAGGATGTTTTGCATATCACTGAGGAACCCTCTGTTCCCGACACGAGGGTACACATGTTTAAGGGAAAGAAGCAGGTAGTAAACTTTCCCCCATCTCATGAACTTAACGAGTTATTTGAAAAAGCTTGGGAATCTCCAGATAAAAAACTGCAGATTCCCAAAAGAGCTCTTATGGCATACCATTTCCCTACGCAGGACAGGGTATGTTGGGAATCCTCTCCCAGCGTGGACAAGGCTTTAACACGCCTGTCCAAGAAGGTGGTGCTGCCATCTCCTGACACGGCGGCCCTCAAGGATCCTGCGGACCGCAGGCAGGAGACTACATTAAAGTCTATCTATACACATACTGGTACTTTGCTCAGACCGGCAATTGGGTCGGCATGGGTATGTAGCGCAGTTGCAGCTTGGACAGATACCCTGTCAGCTGACCTTGATACCCTAGATAGGGATACCATTTTGTAAACTTAAGCCCATATTATGGACACAGTCTTATATATGAGAGACGCTCAAAGAGACATTGGATTGCTGGGTTCCAGAGCCAATTCCATGGCTATTTCTGCTAGACGATCCTTATGGACCCGCCAATGGACGGGTGATGCGGACTCAAAAAAGCATATGGAGATTTTACCTTACAAGGGGGACGAGTTGTTTGGGGAAGGTCTCGCGGGTAAATCTATCTTTTTACCTTTTGTTCCCCAACAGCAAAAGAAAACTCCACAGTATCAGATGCAGTCCTTTCGGTCGCATAAGTCCAGAAGAGGTCGGGGCTCCTCCTTCCTTGCCAGAGGTAAGGGTAGAGGAAAAAGAACACCTGCTTCGGCTGGTTCCCAGGAGCAGAAGTCCTCCCCTGCTTCTACTAAGTCCACCGCATGACGCTGGGGCTCCCCTACGGGAGTCCGCACCGGTGGGGGCACGCCTTCGACTCTTCAGCCAAGTCTGGGTTCAGTCAGACGTAGATCCTTGGGCGATGGAAATTGTTTCCCAGGGCTACAAGCGGGAATTCAAAGAGGTACCCCCGCGCCAGTTTTTCAAGTCGGCCTTACCAACTTCTTCCCCAGAGAGGGAAGTAGTGTTATCTGCAATTCAAACACTGTGTCAACAGCAAGTGATTGTCAGGGTTCCCCTGGTCCAACAGGGAAAAGGATATTATTCGACCCTGTTTGTGGTCCCGAAGCTGGATGGTTCGGTCAGACCCATTTTAAATCTAAAATCCCTAAACCTGTACTTGAAAAGATTCAAATTCAAAATGGAATCGCTCCGATCTGTAATATCCAGCCTGGACGGGGGGGATTTTATGGTGTCGCTAGACATAAAGGATGCTTACTTTCATGTCCCCATATATCCCTCTCATCAGGAGTATCTGAGATTCGCTGTACAGGATTGTCATTACCAGTTTCAGACGTTGCCGTTTGGGCTTTCCACGGCCCTGAGGATTTTCACCAAGGTAATGGCGGAAATGATGGTGATCCTGCGCAGGCATGGAGTCACAATTATCCCATACTTGGACGATCTCCTGATAAAGGCGAGATCAAGAGATTGATTGCTGGGGAACGTGTCGCTCTCCCTGAGAGTGCTCCAACAGCACGGTTGGATTCTCAATCTGCCAAAGTCGCAATTGGTTCCAACAACTCGACTATCGTTCCTAGGCAAGATACTGGACACGGAACGAAAGAAGGTTTTTCTCCCAATGGAAAAAAGCCCAGGACCTCCAGAACATGGTCAGTGACCTGCTAAAGCCAAAAAGAGTGTCAGTTCATCAATGCACTCGAGTTCTGGGAAAAATGGTGGCCTCCTACGAGGCCATTCCCTTCGGCAGGTTTCATGCGAGGACGTTTCAGTGGGACCTTCTGGACAAGTGGTCCGGGTCCCATTTAGAAATACATCAGAAAATAACACTGTCCCCCAGGGCCAGGATGTCTCTTCTATGGTGGCTGCAAAGTGCTCACCTTCTTGAGGGTTGCAGGTTCGGCATTCAGGATTGGGTTCTGGTGACCATGGACGCGAGCCTCCGAGGATGGGGAGCAGTCACCCAAGGAAGAAATTTTCAGGGACTATGGTCAAGCCAGGAGTCCTGTCTGCACATCAACGTGCTGGAATTAAGGGCCATATACAACGGCCTCAGACAAGCGGAGAATCTTCTTCGCAACCTACCGGTTCTGATTCAATCAGACAATGTCACAGCCGTGGCTCATGTGAACCGCCAAGGCGGGACAAGGAGCAGAGTCGCGATGGCGGAAGCCACCAGGATTCTTCGCTGGGCAGAAAGTCACGTAAGCGCTCTGTCAGCTGTCTTCATTCCGGGAGTGGACAACTGGGAAGCAGACTTCCTCAGCAGACACGATCTCCATCCGGGAGAGTGGGGACTTCATCAAGAAGTCTTTGCAGAGATAACGGGTCTCTGGGGAGTTCCTCAGGTGGACATGATGGCGTCACGCCTCAACAAGAAACTTCGGAGGTATTGTGCCAGGTCCCGGGACCCTCAGGCAATAGCAGTAGACGCCCTGGTAACACCATGGGTGTTTCAGTCGGTCTATGTGTTTCCTCCTCTTCCTCTCATCGCAAAGATTTTGAGGTTCATAAGACAAAAAAGAGCACAGACAATTCTCATTGTTCCAGATTGGCCTCGAAGGGCCTGGTACTCAGATCTTCAGGAAATGCTCACAGAAGATCCTTGGCCTCTTCCTCTCAGGGAGGACCTGTTGCAGCAGGGGCGCTGCGTGTTCCAAGACTTACCACGGTTGCGTTTGACGGCATGGCGGTTGAACGCCGGATCCTAGCTGGGAAAGGTATTCCGGAGGAGGTCATACCTACTCTAATAAAGGCTAGGAAGGAGGTGACGGCGAAACATTATCACCGTATTTGGAGGAAGTATGTCTCTTGGTGTGAAACCAAGAATGCTTCTATGGAAGATTTCCATCTGGGCCGTTTTCTCCACTTCCTACAGACAGGTGTGGTTATGGGCCTGAAGTTAGGCTCCATTAAGGTACAGATTTCGTCCCTATCTATATTCTTTCAGAAGGAATTGGCTTCTCTCCCAGAAGTCCAAACTTTTATGAAGGGAGTGCTGCACATCCAGCCTCCTTTTGTGCTCCCAGTAGCACCATGGGACCTGAACGTGGTGTTACAGTTCCTTAAATCACACTGGTTCGAACACCTTCAAACGGTTGAGTTGAAATTTCTCACCTGGAAGGTGGTCATGTTATTGGCCTTGGCTTCGGCAAGGCGGGTGTCAGAATTGGCGGCCTTGTCTCACAAGAGCCCCTACTTGATTTTTCATGTGGATAGAGCAGAATTGAGGACTCGTCCTCAATTTTTACCTAAGGTGGTGTCTTCATTTCATATGAACCAACCTATTGTGGTGCCTGTAGCTACGAGTGACTTGGAGGACTCCAAGTCCCTCGATGTAGTCAGGGCTCTAAAGGTTTATGTAGCCAGGATGGCTAGGGTTAAGAAAACAGAGGCTCTGTTTGTCCTGTATGCAGCCAACAAGATTGGCGCTCCTGCGTCAAAACAGACTATTGCTCGCTGGATCTGTAACACGATTCAGCAGGCTTATTCTACGGCTGGATTGCCGTTGCCAAATTCTGTAAAGGTCCATTCCACTAGGAAGGTGGGCTCTTCTTGGGTGGCTGCCCGAGGCGTCTCGGCTTTGCAGTTATGCCGAGCATCTACTTGGTCGGGTTCAAACACTTTTGCAAAACTCTACAAGTTTGAAACCCTGGCTGATGAGGACCTTGCGTTTGCTCAATCGGTGCTACAGAGTCATCCGCACTCTCCCGCCCGGTTTGGAGCTTTGGTATAAACCCCATGGTCCTTACGGAGTCCCCAGCATCCTCTAGGACGTAAGAGAAAATAAGATTTTAAACCTACCGGTAAATCTTTTTCTCCTAGTCCGTAGAGGATGCTGGGCGCCCGTCCCAGTGCGGACTTACTCTGCAAGATTTGTATATAGTTGTTGCTTACATAAGGGTTATGTTACAGTGGGAATCGGTCTTTGACTGATGCTGTTTTTTGTTCATACTGTTAACTGGTTGCATGTTTCCAGGTTATATGGTATGCTTGGTGTGGGCTGGTATGAATCTTGCCCTTAGATTAACAAAATCCTTTCCTCATATTGTCCATCTCCTCTGGGCACAGTTCTCTAACTGAGGTCTGCAGGGGGGGGGGGAGAGGGAGGAGCCAGTGCACACCCATACTAAAAGTTCTTTGTAGTGCCCATGTCTCCTGCGGAGCCCGTCTATACCCCATGGTCCTTACGGAGTCCCCAGCATCCTCTACGGACTAGGAGAAAAAGATTTACCGGCAGGTTTAAAATCTTATTTTCTGCTCTGGAACTTCTCCATCTTTGCCCAGTAGCCACCCTGGCTCCTTTTCCTTCACATTATCTCATTTGCTAAATTTTCTAGAGGTGTGCCATTTTTACTTGTGCTTTTCAAGCAACAATACTTTTATATAGTCCCCACCTCAAAACTCTTAATATTAAAATAGGAGCTTGGCTAAATAATATTGAACTTTACCAACTTACAACCCATTAAGAACCTAGCAATCTGGTGGACCATTATGCAACAGATAGCATCTATCCTTGTGTATCAATGCCTATTTCCCTATAGATTGTAAGCTTGCAAGCAGGGCCTTCCTACCTCTATGTCTGTCTGTTTTTACCCAGTTTTGTTCTATTACTGCTGTTCAAATTGTAAAGCGCAACGGAATATGCTGCGCTATATAAGAAACTGTTAATAAATAAATAAAAATAAATAAATACTGTATGCTAACCTAAATTCTTAATTCATTGGATGTTATCAAGTTACAGAAATGAATAAAACAATAATTGAAACTATTACTTAGTTTCTCTTTTATCTTTCCAGAGTTTCTCTACTAAACCAGTATATTCTTCTAGAATACCAATGTTTTTTTTCTAACCTTCCACCAATTATATTTGAAAGTTATAGAATGATATAGAAAATCATTGACTTGAGATTGTTTTATAAAAAGTCTTCAGTATTTATTAAATTGGAAAATACAAAGCCTTAAGTATGTGTACGTTATATTGCCTTCACTAGCTGGGTATTGGGTGGGTTAGCAATGGGATGGTGGTGTACAGCACTGGTCCACCCTTGAAAAAAAGGCTCACACCAAGAATTTGCTGTAGACAGTGTTAACTGTTTTTTCTTCCTGCCAGCACTAGTGGCCTTTTAAGGCTGTGCCCATTCAAACCCCGCCATCTCCACACACTCCCACCAACCTGAGACAACTTTTTCATCCTCCAAGTAACATGCATAAATACAAATGGGCTGAAAGAGTCAAGCTTGAGGAAGAGAATCCTCCAGGTAAACCTCAGACAGCTATCGCCCCCATCTAACCCACCCTTTTCCCTTAACACTCTCCTTCTCTTCCCTTCCACTCTCCGCCTTTTTCCCATCTTGCAAACAGTTACTAATACTTACCTTCCTCATTTCCCACTGATCTTCCCCCCAGCACGCGTGAGCATGTCACATCTAATGTGCACAGCCCACGTGCCATGTCATGCCCATGCCACAACCATAAGTAGGTAATCACCTATCTTGGTATACTGTCTAGTCACCTTTCATTGTACATTTTTATTCTTTCCTGTGTTCTGCTACCTCACAACTATATTGTAGCATGCTGACCTGCTGCATTTGTTTAAGATATCCTTTTTACTCCTGGTTTACATTGAAGGAGTTACTGTTATATACCGGTTCTTTATCTTCCTGAAAATCTTACTCATGCACTATTGTTATTTCTGTTCTGACATAATCATTCTGTGCCTTATGTTTGTGCCTGTGTCAATACAAATTCTTATAAAAAAAAAAAGATAATATACAGTAAAGGAATATTTTTGTTCACAATATTTTCGGCAATTGGTGATGCTGATGCTAGAAGACTATGTTCACAAAAATCGTATTTATTCACAAGAAACCTCTGTAGTTATTTGCTTCATTTTATCCACGAGGGGAGATCGTATCAAGGTCAAAGATCCATTTAGCATCCCTCTGCAGGGATACCGGCCTCCACCTCTTAATAAAGGCAGCACACGATCAATGAGCATACAACTGATAGCTGACGACTGGTGCTTATTTTCCAAATAATGTTTTCTCCTGGCTTATCATTTTTTTTCTGTTAGAATGACCTGCGTATAAAACTCTTGGGGTTGGCTATTCTTTCTTTGGAGCTTCGAAAAGGTTTCCCCACATACATGAGTCCACTTAGGCATTTAAGTATAGATGATGCATGTAGACATGCATGTAAACCGGTAATGAATTGTAATATTTTTGCCTGTATGGGTGGTAGTAGTCCTTCCCCGTTATCATACTTTAGCAGGTCACGCACATTTGTAGCATTCTAGCTTTTATGACGGTAACAAATGCTAGGTTACATTTTCTGGTTACGCCATAGCTCATGCCTGAATATTTTAATTTTGGGCCAGTGGTCCTTTAAATTTTGGGCTAGTATAGATGACGTATGTAGACATGCATGTAAACCGGTGATGAATTGTTTTATTTTTGCCTGTATGGGTGGTAGTTGTCCTTTCCCGTTATCATACTGTTATGAACCACAAGCAGTGGTTCATTCCTGTTACTTCTGTTCATGTATTTTGTATTATTGTTCTGTTTGCATCCCAGGATTTCCCCTGTACCTGTTTAGAAGACTCTTGTTGGCCGCCGGTGGTGAGTCTGTGTAATTGCAGCCTGTTTTCTATGGGTTAAGTCTCACCTGCAGGTGTTTGTGCAATTACCTTGTGCCTGGCTTCCAGTTGCTTCAGTCCGGTGTTTGGAATCCAGTCCGGTGTTTAGAATCCAGTCCGGTGTTTAGAATCCAGTCCGGTGTTCAGAATCCAGCCCAGTCTTGTCTTGTCTTGTCTAGTTCAGAATCCAGCCCAGTCCAGCCCAGAATCCAGCCCATTGTCTAGTTTGAAATCCTCCTATGCCTACTATGCAAGCCCTACAGGCGTCTCTCTCAGCCCTGAACTCTGCTTTCAGTGCTTTGAGACCTGAGCGGCTGGAAGTTTTGCAGCAATCCTTAAAGCAACTGCAAAACCTTCTGACCAAGATTTTGCTTATCTTGCTGGAAGTTGTTGAGAGTACATCTATCTCTAAAGAGACTCTTGCTCACAATATTGTGACAAGAGAATCCTCAGGTTTGGTTGGAGAGAAAAGGTTTAAAAGTTTTCTGTGGCCAAGGCTCTCAGAAGAGGAGCGTCTGCGTCGCAGAAACTTAAATTTATGCCTATATTGTGGGGGTTTAGGCCACTATCTGCAAACCTGTGAGTTGCGCAAGCCAAAGTGTGGCAACAAGTCCTGCCCTCTGGCCAAATTGAGTCAGGATTCAAGATCTACTCCTGTCTCTACTGTGGCAGAGGTACTTGTCACAAAACCCACACTAAAAAGCACTCTGTCCTATAATTGTTGTCCTTGGGCTAGGGAGCCCCATTATAGGTTCAGGAACCAAAGGAGAATGTTTCTCTCCTCTCTTGACTTTCCTGTTGAATCAGAGTTGCAAACCCCGGTAGTGGAATCTCTGAGTCCTGAAGTGGTACCCGATGCCCAGAGTCCTGAAGCGGTACCCGATGCCCAGGGTCCTGAAGCGGTGCCCGATGCCCAGGGTCCTGAAGCGGTGCCCGATGCCCAGGGTCCTGAAGCGGTGCCTGATGCCCAGGGTCCTGAAGCGGTGCCTGATGCTCGGGGTCCTGGAGTGGTGCCTGATGCTCAGGGTCCTGGAGTGGTGCCTGATGCTCGGGGTCCTGGAGTGGTGCCCGATGCTCTGGGTCTAGGAGCAGTGCCCAATGCTCTGGGTCTAGGAGCGGTGCCCGATGCTCTGGGTCTAGGAGCGGTGCCCAATGCTCTGGGTCTAGGAGTGGTGCCTGATGCTCTGGGTCTAGGAGCGGTGCCTGATGCTCTGGGTCGAAGAGGGGCACCGAATATAATAGCTCAGGTGTCAATCCCAGAGGGGGTCTTTGAGGCTGTGTCACCAGGTGGGGTCTTGAGAGGCACAGCCCCAGATAAGGGTCTAGAGGTCGCTTCCCCAGAAACGGACTCAAGAGGCATATCTTTAGTGGAGGTTTTGAAGGTCATAGCTTCAGCAAATGTCCCAGAGGTCATAATCCCGGGAGAAGTCTCGATAGTAATCGACTCAGAGAGGGGGTCCACGGTCCGGTCCCAGAGAGGGGGTCAGACGGTCCGGTCCCAGAGAGGGGGTCCGATGGTCCGGCCCCAGAGAGGGAGTCCGATGGTCCGTCCCCAGCAAGAGAATCCAAGGTGCTGGCCCCAGAGGGGGTCCCGAAGGCCACTGCCCCAGAGGGGGTCCTGAGGGGCACTGCCCCAGAGGGGGTCCCAAAGGCCACTACCCCAGAGGGGGTCCCGAAGGCCACTGCCCCAGAGGGGGTCCCGAAGGCCACTGTCCCAGAGGGGTCCCGAAGGCCACTGCCCCAAAGAGGGTCCCGAAGGCCACTGCCCCAAAGAAGGTCCCGAAGGCCACAGCCTTGAGTAAGGTCAGTAGTGACCTGGTCCTAGCAATGCACTCCAGTCAATCAGATGGGAAGGAAGCAGATCCTGACTGTTGATATCTCAACATCTATAGTCTTTGATGGGGACTTAGTCCAATTTCTGGCACTTTACAAACACTACTTCACCATTATGCTGCCTAGACCATTTTTGGGCATCACCTCAGAGAATCTGGTGTTCTGATATATTCCTTTAAAGGGGAGCCTTTAGAATGGGCGTCCAACTTAGTTAAAAATGGAGATCCCATTCTTCAGGATCCCCCAGCATTCAGTGATGCAGTTATTAAGAGATATGGTTCCAAAGAAATTGGTTCAGGTTCCCCTAGGTCACCCATCTTATCTGCTGAGAGTCCACTGAATGTTATAAACTCGGCACAAAAGTCTCAGCCTATTGCTTTGACTGCGGGATGTGCTTTTCTATCTTCTTCTAGCAGTACTACTGAAAGTTCAGCCCCCAAGGTTAAAAAACCAATCTCTGGACTGAACCCAGCCTTGCTGGAAGGTAATATCAGTTCAGACAATGTTTGGGGAATTATTTCAGACTTAAAGAACCATGTAAAAAAAAGAAGAAGAAGAAGAAGAAAAATAAATAATTGCTGACTCTTGCCTTGTTAAAAAAAAAAGAGAGTTTTTTTCCTGTCTTGTGTCCAGTGGCCACTGTCAAGGAAGGGGGGGAAGGGGCACTGTTACGAGCTGCCACAGCTTGTTTCAGTTTTCTTGCCTGTTAGACCAGTGTGTCAGGTTTTTTTAACGTATCCCTTATTTTGGAAAACCTGAATTTTGGGGTCTGTTGACCCCTCCTCAAGTGTGTGTGGGGGGGGGGGGGGGGTACTGTTATGAGCCGTGGGTGGCGCATTCCTGTTTTGCAGTTTGGTTATGTATTCTATGTTATTCTTCTGTTTCTGTTCCCCTTGGCTTTTACGGGGTTTCCGGAGTTTCACCCTTAAGGAGCGGGTACTGTTATGAACCATAAGCAGTGGTTCATTCCTGTTACTTCTGTTCATGTATTTTGTATTATTGTTCTGTTTGCATGCCAGGATTTCCCCTGTACCTGTTTAGAAGACTCTTGTTGGCCGCCGGTGGTCAGTCTGTGTAATTGCAGCCTGTTTTCTATGGGTTAATTCTCACCTACAGGTGTTTGTGCAATTACCTTGTGCCTGGCTTCCAGCCATCCTGATTGGGGCGTGTTCCCTTATTACCTAGCTAACTCTGCAGTTCTGAGCTGGTGATAGACGTCCTGCTAAGATACCTGTATGTTCCTGAATAGAGTCTTGTCCAGTATTGCATCTGTGTCCAGGTCCTGTCTGATACTGGAATCCTGTGTACTCAGCTCTGGCAGAGTCCAGAGCTTCCTGTGAGCTGTTCCTGCCCTGGTGTGTTCCTGTGATCCAGTAGCCCTGAGTCCAGAGTCCTGAGTCCTGGTGTCTGGAGCCTGTTAAAGATATCTGTCCGGCTTTCCTGTTATGTGTGCCTGTGACTGCGGCTTTGGGGTTCCCGTCCGTCCGCCTGTGTGCACACCGGTGTCGCGAGTAGCGGCTTTGCCGCACCTTACGGCCTTGGCCGTATCTGTCTGTTATATTTGCTTTGGATTTTCTGCAGAGGGTTCTGCGTATGCTGTCATTGCCGGTACACAGTGGTATTGTGTCGGCACGTGGACAGCATTTCATTTGTTGTAGTTTGTCCTGGCGGCGGTGCCGCACATACTGTTGTTTGAGTTCTGTAGTTGCCCCTAACTCGAGTTTCTGTTTAGTTAGAGGTTCCCCTTGTTATTGCCCCGTCTCAGTTTACGCCTTGTCTCCAACTAAGACCGGGGGGCATCGGAGTTGGGCAGACATAATCCGCCCTTCAAACGTGGCTGCCGCGGGACCAAGCAAACATAGTCTCGCAGGCGTAGACTGACCACGCGGGTGGAACAACGGAGTCAGGGTTCAACGGAGTAGGGGTTGCTGCTGAACTCAATTCCCACTCCAGCATTACGTTCCTGTACTTGGGGCTCATCCGCCCAGTTTCAGGAGTACCAAGTACAGTGAACGTAACACATACTTTGGCAGGTCGTGCACATTTGTAGCAACCTAGCTTTTGTGAAGGTAACAAATGCTAGGTTGCATTTGAAGGTTACGCCATAGTTCATGCCTGAATATTTTTATTTTGGGCCAGTGGTCCTTTCAATTTTGGGCTAGTGGGTTAGTGGCTAGTAGTGCAAAATGGTATGTGGCCACATTGTTTAAATAATAATCACAGAGGCTCTCACTCACCATAATAACTCCCCATAATAAACACTGGGGTTTAGCTCATATATTGACCAATACATTAAGCTTGCAGCCCCTATCAAGGGACCATATTTTTCTGCAATAAAAAAGGCATTCAGTCCTTTTTGTTTTGCATAGAAATTAGAGATGAGAAGTTCAGTTTACTTGGAATCCGAGCCGCTCCAAACTTCCTGGATCAGAGTTGCTCTAAGACGAGGCCCCGGTGCTCCCTCCAGACTTGGATTTCAGATTAAGGCAAAATGTCATCCTCCCAGGGTAGGACTCCTTTGGGTTTTGGATTCGATATAAGAGGGCTGCAGTGGTGATTAGGCACCATTTCACTTCAGTCCAGGCATGCTGCTGTATGCTGTGCTCTGCACTGTTAGTTAAGTGGCTGTGTGGTGTCTAGACAGAGTGACTAATACAAGTGGCTGTTCTTAGCTTATACAAGGCACGCTGTTGTATCCTCCACTCTGCTCTGCTGATTTATGGGTTAATTGAGGTTGGATCGCAAATCGCGATCCAACCAGAATTTTTGTGATCGCCCTGTGGGTGCATGCTCAGCGCCCATCCTGCGCATGCACCTACACTTTCTGCGAGGGGGGGGGGGCTAAGAAATTGCGATCGCATCTGCCTGTCAATCAGACAGAGGTGGTTGCGGGGCGGCGTGGATGGGGGCGTGGTGGGTGCATGATTGTGGTGGCTGTGTGATGTCATACACAGTTGCCGTGATCGAGAACATGGCGGTGGGCCTCCTGCGAGCTACTCCGGCTGGAGGCATCCCTAATTTTTGCGATGAAGCAGAAATTGCAATGCGATCGCAATTTTTGCTTCATCAAAGGGGGGAGGCAGCGGTTAGCATACTGGGCGGCCTTGCCCTGTGATGGGCTGCCCCCAGCATACGATCCAGTGGATTGCAAATTCTGCTAATTAGCAGAATTTGCAATCCTTACTGAATTAGGCCCTTAAGTGGTTGTAATGGTGTCCAGACAGAGTGACTAATACAAATGGCTGTTCTTAACCTATACAAGGCATGCTGCTGTATTCTGCACTCTGCTCTGTACAGGCCTCACCCACTGTGTTCACATAAGCAGTATGTTAAAAAAGTAATTAAAGTAAAAAAATAAATAAAAAGAAAATGGTATATCTTGTTTGTACTGTTCTGCACATGCTCCTCAGTATGCTCCGTATCCCTGTGTTTGTGTGTGTGTGTGTGTGTGTGTGTGTGTGTGTAAAAGCAGTCTGACTCCACACAGTGTGAGTCGAGCTGCCAATTAAAAAAATAAAATAAAATAAATTGTATTATTTGTTTGTACTGTTCTGCGCACTCCACCCCAGTAAGCTGTACCCCAGTGCACATGCAGAAAAGTAATTTGACTCCACACAGTGTGAGCTGAACTGACAATTAAAACATAATATATAGTTGTATAATTTGTTTGTACTGTTCTGCACACTGCACTCCAGTATGCTGTGCTCCAGTACAACTTTGTTCAAGGATAACTCTATTTTTCATTTCTGCCACTGCTGTATTGCAATGTTTCTTAGCTGTGCTTTAAACTGCCGTGTATTTGTGGTGCTGCTCTGTCACTTAGTAACCAGCCAGTCTTTGGCCTAAAGCGGATGAAAACAATATTGTGATCTGTGAGGTGGTCAATATTGATTGAAAATAAGTAAAAATTTATGTTATTGAGGTTAATAATACTCTAGGAACAAAAAAGTCCCAAATTATCTTATACAGGTTGAGTATCCCATATACAAAATGCTTGGGACCAGAAGTATTTTGGATATCGGATTTTTCCGTATTTTGGAATAATTGCATACCATAGTGAGATATCATGATGATGGGACCTAAGTCTAAGCACAGAATGCATTTATGTTTCATATACACCTTATACACACAGCCTGAAGGTAATTTTAGCCAATATTTTTAATAACTTTGTGCATTAAACAAATTTTGTGTACATACACACAATTCATTTATGTTACACCTTATATACACAGCCTGAAGGTCATTTAATACAATATTTTTAATAAATTTGTGTATTAAACATTGTTTGTGTACATTGAGCCATCAGAAAACAAAGGATTTACTATCTCAGTCTCACTCAAAAAATTCCGTATTTCGGAATATTTGGATATGGGATACTCATCCTGTATTATATTTTTGAAAAAATTCAAAACCAAAACTAGTCACGGACGAAAACAAATAGTGGTATTCAAATCAAAACCACATTCTAATAAATATGGGTCAGTGCGACCTTTTTCACTATATCTATCTATCTATCTATCTATCTATCTATCTATCTATCTATCTATCTATCTATCTATCTAAATATATCTCTATCTATCTATCTATCTATCTATCTATCTATCTATCTATCTATCTATCTATCTATCTATCTATCTGTCTGTCTGTCTGTCTGTCTGTCTGTCTGTCTGTCTGTCTGTCTGTCTGTCTATATATAGCACTCACCAGATCCATAAATAGGAATGGATTGTTTATTCCTTATAAGGTCATATTACAGAAATTATGTAGACATTTCGATCCCATTCAGATCTTTGGCAAGGCACCATCATAAGTATCACATGGGAGCAACTACAGAGCACCATGCTCATGATGGTGTCTTGACAAATCTCTGAATGGGATTGAAATGTCTACATAATTTCTGTGACGTAATTTTATGAGGAATAAACAACCGATTGGCTTTTTATGGATCTGGTGAGTGCCTACTTTTTTGCAATTATCTATGGACTTTAAGTTTCTTAAGTGGAGCACCCCATGTTGTGTCTTATGAAAGCTGAGAGTGGAAATAGTGTGTATTTAAATATATATTTTATATATATATATATATATATATATATATATATTTGAAAAATGTGCAGGTGCGCTAAATCCATATAAATCTCTCTCTATATATATATAATTCGCCAACACTGGCCAATTTTTTAATCAGACACTGCCCTAAGGTCTATGACACCGGCACCATTGTTCAAGGGGAAAAAGTCAATACCTTGTCAAAAAGCATTGGTGTAGGGGTACAGGACTTTTATTTATCTTTAATCCAGTGATTGATTACGAAGCCGGGGCGGCGGCTAGGGGGGCACATGCCCCGGGTGCTGGATTTGAGGGGATACAAAAAGTCTACCCTCCACATGTCCAATACTGCCGCATCCTCTCCTCTCCCAGTCACCGGCATACATAGAGCAGCTATCTCCGTGTGCCTCGCTGTGAGTGTACACAGAGACACAGACACTGGTGGCAGCAGCTGCTGAGTTCCAGTACTGACCACAGTCCCTGCTCCTCTGAGGATCATCCGAGCAGCAGCCCACTGCCCTCACACACCGGCCCCAGGCAGCCACTTCTGTGCATGGGAGATTACAGCCACTACAGTGAGTGAGAGCATCTATAATGAGACCAATCATAGGGATTGCATTTATAGGAAATATATATATCAGGAGTAAGTCTAGATGAAGTACACCTTTGAAGAGTACCTTTAAAGAGTACATCTATTGGGAGTATATATGTATACTAGGTGATTTATCGCGCCCTACGGGCGCTCTTCACACCGTCGTAAGGGGCTACGCCCCCTTAACCCTTGCACACCCTTGTGGCGTGCAATATTTTTATTATATGGGAGTATTACCTCCAATCATAATTGTGTGAGTGGTTAAATATTGCACGGACAAAGGGCGTGCAATGGTTAAGGGGTCGAAGCCCCTTGCAATGGGGTGAACAGCGCACGCAGGGCCTGATGAATCACCTAGTAGGTGCTTTGGTTGGGGGAGTGGTGGGTGCGGGGAAGTCGCAGATGGGATCCGGGGGTGCTGCGGGAGGGGGCGGTTGCGGTGGTGCCGCAGGTGGGGGAGGGGCTGGTGCGGTGGTGCCGCAGGTGGGGGTCCGGAGCCACCGCGGGTGGGGGAGGAGCAGTTGCGGGGGTGCCCCGGGTGGAGGAGGGGCGAATGCGGTGGTACGGCGAGAGGGGCAGGTATGGAGTTGCTGCGGGTGGGGGTCCGGAGCTACCGCGGATGCTGGAGGGGGTGTGTGGGGGTGCCGCGGATGGGGCCTGGAGGTACTGCGAGTGAGGGAGGGGCGGGTAATGCTTATCCTGCTTCTCCTCCTGGAAGTATCTAAGCTGCTGTCCTCCCTTTGGCAGTGGCTCTCCCGGAGACTCGCACAGCAGCCAGTTACTATTGTTAGCGCCGGTGTCCTAACGCGCTGCATTACAGGGAAGAAGTTGCACTCAATAAACTACAGCTCCCAGCAGCCCTTAGGGCTGTAGTTTATTTAGTGCGTCTACTTCCTTGTAATGCGGCGCATTGGGATACTGGTGCTAACAATAGTGACTGGCTGGCAGAACTGAGTGACTGGCTGAATCAATGTAAAAGGTGAGAGTGCTGTGCAGTGTCAGTGACACTGCACACAGGCCCGGCGCTAGCCGCTCAGCAAAGGGATGCAGTGCAGGGAGGCACCAGGAAGGAGAGGCGTTCTCCCTGCTCTGCATCCCTGTGCTGAGCTGCTGCTGCTATCCCTGCTGCTGCCGGCTGCTGTCACACATGCAGCAGCGCCAGCAGCACACAACCTCCTCTCCCCCTTGGCACCGGCAGCACAAAGCCTCCTCTCTCCCCCCGCTCCCCTGTGTGACATTCAGTGGCCGGGCGGGAGCCAAAATGGGCGGAGCTAGATGGGAATAAGGGGCGGCGCTAGACGGGACAATGCTGCAGCAGGAGGATGAGCTGCTACAGCTTCGGCCAGCCAGACGTCATTAGGTAAGTGACTGGAAAGAGAGTGAGTGTGTGTGTGTATATACAGTGTCTGTGTATACTGTATATATGTGTGACTGTGTATGTGTGTAATGTATGCACAGTATATGTGTGTGTGTGTGTGTTTGTATATATATATATATATATATATATGTGTCTGTTGTGGGTGTATGTGTGACTGCGGCATAATGTGTGTAAGCGTCACTGGTACAGTAGACGTTACGTGTGTAAGCGTCACTGGTACAGGGGGCATTACGTGTGTAAGCGGCACTGGTACAGGGGGCATTATGTGTGTAAGCGGCACTGGTACAGGGGGCATTACATGTGTAAGCGGCATTGCTACAGGGGGCGTTACATGTGTAAGCGGCACTGGTACAGGGGGCGTTACGCATGTAAGCGGCACTGGTACGGGGGGCGTTACGCGTGTAAGCGGCACTGGTACAGGGGGTGTTACGTGTGTAAGTGGCACTGGTACAGGGGGTGTTACGTGTATAAGCGGCACTGGTACAGGGGGTGTTACGTGTGTAAGTGTTACTGGTACAGGGGGCGTTACGTGTGTAAGCGGCACTGGTACAGGGGGTGTTACGTGTGTAAGCGGCACTGGTACAGAGGGCGTTACGTGTGTAAGTGTTACTGGTACAGGGGGCGTTACGTGTGTAAGCGGCACTGGTACAGGGGGCGTTACGTGTGTAAGCGTCACTGCTATAGGGGGTGTTACTTGTGTATGGTCACTGGTACAGGGGGGCGTTACATGTGTAAGCGTCACTGGTACAGGGGGCGTTACATGTGTAAGTGTCTCTACTACAGGGGGTATTAAGTGCGCTGTGCCTTTGTAAAGTATGAGAGGGTGCAAATTTATAGTTTGCAGGGGGGGAGCCGAACACCCTAGCACCGACCTAGACTGCACACCCACTGCACTGCACATCACTGTCACCTTTTACATTGATTCAGCGTCCAGACATTACCCTCCACAAAATCACCCACTCTATCCGTTACATTAGCCATCTCAGGGCTTCCAGGCTGGCAGCCCAGGTGCTGTGTTGTGGAGTCAGGGCCTCTGGGGATCTGGGCGCTGCTGTGGCTGGAGGCACTTCTGTGACATCACGTGCAGAGGAGGCTCTGGGGCTCAGAGAGTATGCGGCGCAGGGAGGACTATGAAAGCCTTCTGCTGCGCCGCTTTCATACACATCTATGCCAGTGGCTGCAGCAGCTTTTGTTATACCTGCGCCACGGCTAGGGAGTGGGGATTGTTGATGCTGGAGGGGGCAGGCGGACTGGCAGCAGGACATAGGACGCTGCAGTAAAAGTCCCCCCCCCCTTTCTGCAGCGCAGAGACTTGCTGCAGATGCAGTGGCATACCCTCCAGCTGTACCTTTTTGGCAGGTACAGTCCCTTTTTTTATGGTCTGTACCGATTTTTGACTCTCCAAGCTTCCATTGAAAGTATAGGAAAAGGGGCGTGGCCACACGGCTGTACACATGGCCACGCCCCCTTTTAAAATTTGTATACATTTTTATGTGTACATTGTTGGAGGGTATGTTGCTGCAGATGCAGTGGACCTATTTTGGGGTGTGGGGCTGGAGCTGCAGCTCCATCAGTCCCATTGCTATTCCTGCTCTGTGAAAACACAGCAGGCAAAGGGCAGAGCCTCCCATTGGATGTAACCTGTGTGGGAGGGCGTTTCTCGTCCAGTCAGCTGTGGACTGGGTGTGATAGACCTGCCACTAACCCAATGAGAGATGCGTTATACACACAGGCACAAAGTCACAGATCTGGGCTATTATAGAGGATATATATATATATATATATATATATATATCCTATATAATAGCCCAGATTTGTGACTTTGTGCCTGTGTGTGTGTATATATATATATATATATATATATATATAGGCAAAACATCTATAGGGGGTACAACAATAGGCATACGCGCACGCAGGGGGGTGGGGGGTTCCGAGTACCTGGAAACCCCCCCTGCCCGCCGATCCATAGGCGCAGCTTACCGATGTGTCTGTTTTTTTGTAAGACGCTCCTCGGGCTGTCTATAATGCTGCAGCAGGATCCGTCTTAAACTGAGAGGCTGGCTGAATGAAGAGTAGGGGGAGCTGGAGAGCACAGATCCTCTCAGGCAATCTCCATGTGGCTGTGTGACGGAGAGCTGGTCGGGTGAGGCAGTGACTGTCTCTCCACTGACTGCAACAGCTAGCAGGTGTGTGTCTCGCATGTGGGTGGGAGGTGGGTTTGGGGAGCCGTGTATTTATAAATGACAGTGGCTGGGCCAGCCCTTACTCTACAGGTGTGTGGCTGACTTGCATGGGAGGGGGGGGGGGGGGGGCGTTTTTAATGATGGTGGCCTGTTTCCTTTACTTGCTGTAAAATCTATAGATTTTAAGCTTGCGAGCAGGGCCTTCCTACCTCTATGACTGTTATCACCCAGTTTGTTATTGTTATTTCAAATTGTAAAGCGCAACGGAATTTGGTGCGCTATATAAGAAACTGTTAATTAATAAATAATAAATAAAATGATGCTGGCTGTGTTGTATTTTAATGTGAAAGAGGTGTATGTTTGTGTTCTATCAATCTAGCTTTTTGTGTTTGTGACATACGTGTGTGCTATAGAGTATGGTGTGTGTGTGTGTGTGTGTAGCTATGAGTGTGTGTTTGTGATGTACATGTGCGCTATAGATATAGCTTCATGTGTGTTTGTGATATACATGTGTGCTATACAGTATAATATATATATATATATGAAGAAGTCAGCTGTGACGAAACGCGTTGGGCTCCCTGTGGTGACCCCCCTGTGCCTATTTTAAAAGCTAAGTTATAACTTCTTATTTTTTACTGAGACATATATAACCCCAGGATTTTACTAATAGTTTTATGGTTTAAACCTACTTTTATGTGATTAATAAAACTTGTTTGTATCATTTTATAGTTTTTTGGCTTTTAAATCAATCTTTTAACAATTGCATTTTAAATCACACCAGTCGCCGGTACCTTTATTCCCCCATTTTTTATATATATATATATATATATATATACTGTGCTTATATATATATATATATATATATATATGTGTGTGTGTGTTTGTGACATACAATACATGTGTATAGCTGTGTATGTATGTATATATATATATATATATATATATATAAAGCGCCACTCCTCAAATACTTAAAACATCCAGTTAAACAAACAAAAAAGCGGTGCCCTCCAGTTCAGGCTGTACTGATGTGTACAGCGTAATACAATGTCAATATTAGTGATGTGCACCGCCAATTTTTCGGGTTTTGTGTTTTGGTTTTGGGTTCGGTTCCGCGGCCGTGTTTTGGGTTCGAACGCGTTTTGGCAAAACCTCACCGAAATTTTTTTGTCGGATTCGGGTGTGTTTTGGATTCGGGTGTTTTTTTCAAAAAACCCTAAAAAACAGCTTAAATCATAGAATTTGGGGGTCATTTTGATCCCATAGTATTATTAACCTCAATAACCATAATTTCCACTCATTTTCAGTCTATTCTGAACACCTCACACCTCACAATATTATTTTTAGTCCTAAAATTTGCACCGAGGTCGCTGGATGACTAAGCTAAGCGACCCAAGTGGCCGACACAAACACCTGGCCCATCTAGGAGTGGCACTGCAGTGTCACGCAGGATGGCCCTTCAAAAAAATACTCCCCAAACAGCACATGACGCAAAGAAAAAAAGAGGCGCAATGAGGTAGCTGTGTGACTAAGCTAAGTGACCCTAGAGGCCGACACAAACACCTGGCCCATCTAGGAGTGTCACTGCAGTGTCACGCAGGATGGCCCTTCAAAAAAATACTCCCCAAACAGCACATGACGCAAAGAAAAAAAGAGGCGCAATGAGGTAGCTGTGTGACTAAGCTAAGCGACCCTAGTGGCCGACACAAACACCTGGCCCATCTAGGAGTGGCACTGCAGTGTCACGCAGGATGGCCCTTCAAAAAAATACTCCCCAAACAGCACATGACGCAAAGAAAAAAAGAGGCGCAATGAGGTAGCTGTGTGACTAAGATAAGCGACCCAAGTGGCCGACACAAACACCTGGCCCATCTAGGAGTGTCACTGCAGTGTCACGCAGGATGGCCATTCAAAAAAATACTCCCCAAACAGCACATGACGCAAAGAAAAAAAGAGGCGCAATGAGGTAGCTGTGTGACTAAGCTAAGCGACCCTAGTGGCCGACACAAACACCTGGCCCATCTAGGAGTGGCACTGCAGTGTCACGCAGGATGGCCCTTCAAAAAAATACTCCCCAAACAGCACATGACGCAAAGAAAAAAAGAGGCGCAATGAGGTAGCTGTGTGACTAAGCTAAGCGACCCTAGTGGCCGACACAAACACCTGGCCCATCTAGGAGTGGCACTGCAGTGTCACGCAGGATGGCCCTTCAAAAAAATACTCCCCAAACAGCACATGACGCAAAGAAAAAAAGAGGCGCAATGAGGTAGCTGTGTGACTAAGCTAAGCGACCCTAGTGGCCGACACAAACACCTGGCCCATCTAGGAGTGGCACTGCAGTGTCACGCAGGATGGCCCTTCAAAAAATACTCCCCAAACAGCACATGACGCAAAGAAAAATGAAAGAAAAAAGAGGTGCAAGATGGAATTGTCCTTGGGCCCTCCCACCCACCCTTATGTTGTATAAACAGGACATGCACACTTTAACGAACCCATCATTTCAGCGACAGGGTCTGCCACACGACTGTGACTGAAATGACTGGTTGGTTTGGGCCCCCACCAAAAAAGAAGCAATCAATCTCTCCTTGCACAAACTGGCTCTACGGAGGCAAGATGTCCACCTCATCATCATCGTCCGATTCATCACCCCTTTCACTGTGTACATCCCCCTCCTCACAGATTATTAATTCGTCCCCACTGGAATCCACCATCTCAGGTCCCCGTGTACTTTCTGGAGACAATTGCTGCTGGTGAATGTCTCCACGGAGGAATTGATTATAATTCATTTTAATGAACATCATCTTCTCCACATTTTCTGGAAGTAACCTCATACGCCGATTGCTGACAAGGTGAGCGGCGGCACTAAACACTCTTTCGGAGTACACACTGGAGGGAGGGCAACTTAGGTAGAATAAAGCCAGTTTCTGCAAGGGCCTCCAAATTGCCTCTTTTTCCTGCCAGTATACGTACAGACTATCTGACGTGCCTACTTGGATGCGGTCACTCATATAATCCTCCACCATTCTTTCAATGGTGACAGAATCATATGCAGTGACAGTAGACGACATGTCAGTAATCGTTGGCAGGTCCTTCAGTCCGGACCAGATGTCAGCACTCGCTCCAGACTGCCCTGCATCACCGCCAGCGGGTGGGCTCAGAATTCTTAGCCTTTTCCTCGCACCCCCAGTTGCGGGAGAATGTGAAGGAGGAGATGGTGACGGGTCACGTTCCGCTTGACTTGACAATTTTCTCACCAGCAGGTCTTTGAACCTCTGCAGACTTGTGTCTGCCGGAAAGAGAGATACAACGTAGGTTTTAAATCTAGGATCGAGCACGGTGGCCAAAATGTAGTGCTCTGATTTCAACAGATTGACCACCCGTGAATCCTGGTTAAGCGAATGAAGGGCTCCATCCACAAGTCCCACATGCCTAGCGGAATCGCTCTGTTTTAGCTCCTCCTTCAATGCCTCCAGCTTCTTCTGCAAAAGCCTGATGAGGGGAATGACCTGACTCAGGCTGGCAGTGTCTGAACTGACTTCACGTGTGGCAAGTTCAAAAGGTTGCAGAACCTTGCACAACGTTGAAATCATTCTCCACTGCGCTTGAGACAGGTGCATTCCACCTCCTTTGCCTATATCGTGGGCAGATGTATAGGCTTGAATGGCCTTTTGCTGCTCCTCCATCCTCTGAAGCATATAGAGGGTTGAATTCCACCTCGTTACCACCTCTTGCTTCAGATGATGGCAGGGCAGGTTCAGGTGTTTTTGGTGGTGCTCCAGTCTTCTGTACGCGGTGCCTGTACGCCGAAAGTGGCCCGCAATTCTTCTGGCCACTGACAGCATCTCTTGCACGCCCCTGTCGTTTTTTTAAATAATTCTGCACCACCAAATTCAAGGTATGTGCAAAACATGGGACGTGCTGGAATTTGCCCAGATGTAATGCACGCACAATATTGCTGGCGTTGTCCGATGCCACAAATCCCCAGGAGAGTCCAATTGGGGTAAGCCATTCTGCGATGATCTTCCTCAGTTGCCGTAAGAGGTTTTCAGCTGTGTGCGTATTCTGGAAAGCGATGATACAAAGCGTAGCCTGCCTAGGAACGAGTTGGCGTTTGCGAGATGCTGCTACTGGTGCCGCCGCTGCTGTTCTTGCTGCGGGAGGCAATACATCTACCCAGTGGGCTGTCACAGTCATGTAGTCCTGAGTCTGCCCTGCTCCACTTGTCCACATGTCCGTGGTTAAGTGGACATTGGGTACAACTGCATTTTTTAGGACACTGGTGACTCTTTTTCTAACACCTGTGTACATTCTCGGTATCGCCTGCCTAGAGAAATGGAACCTAGATGGTATTTGGTACCGGGGACACAGTACCTCAATCAAGTCTATAGTTGGCTCTGAAGTAACGATGGATACCGGAACCACGTTTCTCACCGCCCAGGCTGCCAAGGCCTCAGTTATCCGCTTTGCAGCAGGATGACTGCTGTGATATTTCATCTTCCTCGCAAAGGACTGTTGGACAGTCAATTGCTTTCTGGAAGTAGTACAAGTGGTCTTACGACTTCCCCTCTGGGATGACCATTGACTCCCAGCAGCAACAACAGCAGCGCCAGCAGCAGTAGGCGTTACACTCAAGGATGCATCGGAGGAATCCCAGGCAGGAGAGGACTCGTCAGACTTGCCAGTGACATGGCCTGCAGGACTATTGGCTTTCCTGGGTAAGGAGGAAATTGACACTGAGGGAGTTGGTGGTGTGGTTTGCGTGAGCTTGGTTACAAGAGGAAGGGATTTACTGGTCAGTGGACTGCTTCCGCTGTCGCCCAAAGTTTTTGAACTTGTCACTGACTTATGATGAATGCGCTGCAGGTGACGTATAAGGGAGGATGTTCCGAGGTGGTTAACGTCCTTACCCCTACTTATTACAGCTTGACAAAGGCAACACACGGCTTGACACCTGTTGTCCGCATTTGTGTTGAAATAATTCCACACCGAAGAGCTGATTTTTTTTGTATTTTGACCAGGCATGTCAATGGCCATATTCCTCCCACGGACAACAGGCGTCTCCCCGGGTGCCTGACTTAAACAAACCACCTCACCATCAGAATCCTCCTTGTCAATTTCCTCCCCAGCGCCAGCAACACCCATATCCTCATCCTGGTGTACTTCAACACTGACATCTTCAATTTGACTATCAGGAACTGGACTGCGGGTGCTCCTTCCAGCACTTGCAGGGGGCGTGCAAATGGTGGAAGGCGCAAGCTCTTCCCGTCCAGTGTTGGGAAGGTCAGGCATCGCAACCGACACAATTGGACTCTCCTTGGGGATTTGTGATTTCGAAGAACGCACAGTTCTTTGCTGTGCTTTTGCCAGCTTAAGTCTTTTCATTTTTCTAGCGAGAGGCTGAGTGCTTCCATCCTCATGTGAAGCTGAACCACTAGCCATGAACATAGGCAAGGGCCTCAGCCGTTCCTTGCCACTCCGTGTCGTAAAGGGATCCGGTCTGAAGATCGACAGTGTCTAGGTCGACAATGTTTAGGTCAACCACTATAGGTCGACAGTCACTAGGTCGACATGGATGGAAGGTCGACAGGGTTTCTAGGTCGACATGTGCTTGGTCGACAGGTCTAAAGGTCGACATGAGTTTTTTTTTTTTTTAATTTTGGGATTTTTTCATACTTAACGATCCACGTGGAGTACGATTGGAACGGTAAAGTGTGCCGTGCGAAGCGGTAGCGGAGCGAAGGCACCATGCCCGAAGCATGGCGAGCGAAGCAAGCCATGCGAGGGGACGCGGTGCACTAATTTGGGATCCCGGTCACTCTACGAAGAAAACGACACCAAAATTCCCCCCCCCCCCCTCATGTCGACCTTTAGACCTGTCGACCTAGCACATGTCGACCTAGAAACCCTGTCGACCTTCCATCCATATCGATCTAGTGACTGTCGACCTATAGTGGTCGACCTAAACATTGTCGACCTAGATACTGTCGATAAAACGAACCACACCCGTCGTAAATGGCATATTGGCAAGTTTACGCTTCTCCTCAGACGCTTTTAATTTTGATTTTTGGGTAATTTTTTTACTGATCTTTTGTGTTTTGGATTTTACATGCTCTGTACTATGACATTGGGCATCGGCCTTGGCAGACGCCGTTGATGGCATTTCATCGTCTCGGCCATGACTAGTGGCAGCAGCTTCAGCAGAAGGTGTAAGTGGATCTTGATCTTTCCCTATTTTTTTAACCTCCACATTTTTGTTCTCCATATTTTAATGCGCACAACTAAAAGACACCACAGGTATACAATGTAGATGGATGGATATACTACTAGTATACTTTATGTATGACGACGAGTGACGACACAGAGGTAGGTACAGCAGTGGCCTACCGTACTGCTATATACAGTATAATGGACCTGGTGGACACTGTCAGCAGACTGCGTTTATAGTATAAAGAAAAAAAGACACCACAGGTATACAATGTAGATGGATGGATATACTACTAGTATACTTTATGTATGACGACGAGTGACGACACAGAGGTAGGTACAGCAGTGGCCTACCGTACTGCTATATACAGTATAATGGACCTGGTGGACACTGTCAGCAGACTGCGTTTATACTATAAAGAAAAAAAGACACCACAGGTATACAATGCAGATGGATGGATATACTACTAGTATACTTTATGTATGACGACGAGTGACGACACAGAGGTAGGTACAGCAGTGGCCTACCGTACTGCTATATACAGTATAATGGACCTGGTGGACACTGTCAGCAGACTGCGTTTATAGTATAAAGAAAAAAAGACACCACAGGTATACAATGTAGATGGATGGATATACTACTAGTATACTTTATGTATGACGACGAGTGACGACACAGAGGTAGGTACAGCAGTGGCCTACCGTACTACTATATACAGTATAATGGACCTGGTGGACACTGTCAGCAGACTGCGTTTATAGTATAAAGAAAAAAAGACACCACAGGTATACAATGTAGATGGATGGATATACTACTAGTATACTTTATGTATGACGACGAGTGACGACACAGAGGTAGGTACAGCAGTGGCCTACCGTACTGCTATATACAGTATTATGGATCTGGTGGACACTGTCAGCAGACTGCGTTTATGGTATAAAGAAAAAAAGACACCACAGGTATACAATGTAGATGGATGGATATACTACTAGTATACTTTATGTATGACAACGAGTGACGACACAGAGGTAGATACAGCAGTGGCCTACCGTACTGCTATATACAGTATAATGGACCTAGTGGACACTGTCAGCAGACTGCGTTTATAGTATAAAAAAAAAAAAGACACCACAGGTATACAATGTAGATGGATGGATATACTACTAGTATACTTTATGTATGACGACGAGTGACGACACATAGGTAGGTACAGCAGTGGCCTACCGTACTGCTATATACAGTATAATGGACCTGGTGGACACTGTCAGCAGACTGCGTAAATAGTATAAAGAAAAAAAGACACCACAGGTATACAATGTAGATGGATGGATATACTACTAGTATACTTTATGTATGACGACGAGTGATGACACAGAGGTAGGTACAGCAGTGGCCTACCGTACTGCTATATACAGTATTATGGACCTGGTGGAAACTTTCAGCAGACTGCGTTTATAGCATGGGTCTTCAACCTGCGACCCTCCAGCTGCTGTGGAACTACACATCCCAGCATGCCCTGCCTCAGTTTTAGCATACCTTCATAGCAAAACTGTGGCAGGGCATGCTGGGATGTGTAGTTTCACAGCAGCTGGAGGGCCACAGGATGAAGACCCATGGTTTATAGTATAAAGAAAAAAAGACACCACAGGTATACAATGTAGATGGATGGATATACTACTAGTATACTTTATGTATGACGACGAGTGACGACACAGAGGTAGGTACAGCAGTGGCCTACCGTACTGCTATATACAGTATAATGGACCTGGTGGACACTGTCAGCAGACTGCGTTTATAGTATAAAAAAAAAGACACCACAGGTATACAATGTAGATGGATGGATATACTACTAGTATACTTTATGTATGACGACGAGTGACGACACAGAGGTAGGTACAGCAGTGGCCTACCGTACTGCTATATACAGTATAATGGACCTGGTGGACACTGTCAGCAGACTGCGTTTATAGTATATAAAAAAAAAGACACCACAGGTATACAATGTAGATGGATGGATATACTACTAGTATACTTTATGTATGACGACGAGTGACGACACAGAGGTAGGTACAGCAGTGGCCTACCGTACTGCTATATACAGTATAATGGACCTGGTGGACACTGTCAGCAGACTGCGTTTATAGTATATAAAAAAAAAGACACCACAGGTATACAATGTAGATGGATGGATATACTACTAGTATACTTTATGTATGACGACGAGTGACGACACAGAGGTAGGTACAGCAGTGGCCTACCGTACTGCTATATACAGTATAATGGACCTGGTGGACACTGTCAGCAGACTGCGTTTATAGTATAAAGATAAAAAAGACACCACATGTATACAATGTAGATGGATGGATATACTACTAGTATACTTTATGTATGACGACGAGTGACGACACAGAGGTAGGTACAGCAGTGGCCTACCGTACTGCTATATACAGTATAATGGACCTGGTGGACACTGTCAGCAGACTGCGTTTATAGTATAAAGAAAAAAAGACACCACAGGTATACAATGTAGATGGATGGATATACTACTAGTATACTTTATGTATGACGACGAGTGACGACACAGAGGTAGGTACAGCAGTGGCCTACCGTACTGCTATATACAGTATAATGGACCTGGTGGACACTGTCAGCAGACTGCATTTATAGTATAAAGAAAAAAAGACACCACAGGTATACAATGTAGATGGATGGATATACTACTAGTATACTTTATGTATGACGACGAGTGACGACACAGAGGTAGGTACAGCAGTGGCCTACCGTACTGCTATATACAGTATAATGGACCTGGTGGACACTGTCAGCAGACTGCGTTTATAGTATAAAGAAAAAAAGACACCACAGGTATACAATGTAGATGGATGGATATACTACTAGTATACTTTATGTATGACGACGAGTGACGACACAGAGGTAGGTACAGCAGTGGCCTACCGTACTACTATATACAGTATAATGGACCTGGTGGACACTGTCAGCAGACTGCGTTTATAGTATAAAGAAAAAAAGACACCACAGGTATACAATGTAGATGGATGGATATACTACTAGTATACTTTATGTATGACGACGAGTGACGACACAGAGGTAGGTACAGTAGTGGCCTACCGTACTGCTATATACAGTATTATGGATCTGGTGGACACTGTCAGCAGACTGCGTTTATGGTATAAAGAAAAAAAGACACCACAGGTATACAATGTAGATGGATGGATATACTACTAGTATACTTTATGTATGACAACGAGTGACGACACAGAGGTAGATACAGCAGTGGCCTACCGTACTGCTATATACAGTATAATGGACCTGGTGGACACTGTCAGCAGACTGCGTTTATAGTATAAAAAAAAAAAAGACACCACAGGTATACAATGTAGATGGATGGATATACTACTAGTATACTTTATGTATGACGACGAGTGACGACACAGAGGTAGGTACAGCAGTGGCCTACCGTACTGCTATATACAGTATAATGGACCTGGTGGACACTGTCAGCAGACTGCGTAAATAGTATAAAGAAAAAAAGACACCACAGGTATACAATGTAGATGGATGGATATACTACTAGTATACTTTATGTATGACGACGAGTGATGACACAGAGGTAGGTACAGCAGTGGCCTACCGTACTGCTATATACAGTATTATGGACCTGGTGGAAACTTTCAGCAGACTGCGTTTATAGTATAAAGAAAAAAAGACACCACAGGTATACAATGTAGATGGATGGATATACTACTAGTATACTTTATGTATGACGACGAGTGACGACACAGAGGTAGGTACAGCAGTGGCCTACCGTACTGCTATATACAGTATAATGGACCTGGTGGACACTGTCAGCAGACTGCGTTTATAGTATAAAAAAAAAAGACACCACAGGTATACAATGTAGATGGATGGATATACTACTAGTATACTTTATGTATGACGACGAGTGACGACACAGAGGTAGGTACAGCAGTGGCCTACCGTACTGCTATATACAGTATAATGGACCTGGTGGACACTGTCAGCAGACTGCGTTTATAGTATAAAGAAAAAAAGACACCACAGGTATACAATGTAGATGGATGGATATACTACTAGTATACTTTATGTATGACGACGAGTGACGACACAGAGGTAGGTACAGCAGTGGCCTACCGTACTGCTATATACAGTATAATGGACCTGGTGGACACTGTCAGCAGACTGCGTTTATAGTATATAAAAAAAAAAGACACCACAGGTATACAATGTAGATGGATGGATATACTACTAGTATACTTTATGTATGACGACGAGTGACGACACAGAGGTAGGTACAGCAGTGGCCTACCGTACTGCTATATACAGTATAATGGACCTGGTGGACACTGTCAGCAGACTGCGTTTATAGTATAAAGAAAAAAAGACACCACAGGAGTGTTTTTCAGGCAGACAAACGTATACTGGTGGTCACTGTCAGCAAAACTCTGCACTGTACTCCTGCTATAGCTGCTCCCCAGTCTCCCCCACAATTAAGCAGTGTGAGCACTCAGCACAGTCAGATATATAATGCAGCACACTAAGGCTGAGCACAGAAATGGTATGGAGCATTTTTTTCAGGCAGAGAACGGATAAAAAAAAACTAGCAAAACTCTGCACTTTACTCCTCCTGTCCTAACAGCTGCTCCCCAATCCTCCCCACAATAAGCTAAGCAGTAGCAATCAATCAGACTAACTAACTCTAAGGCTCTATAACTAAACGGAGAGGACGCCAGCCACGTCCTCTCCCTATCAATCTCAATGCACGTGTGAAAATGGCGGCGACGCGCGGCTGCTTATATAGAATCCGAATCTCGCGAGAATCCGACAGCGGGATGATGACGTTCGGGCGCGCTCGGGTTAGCCGAGCAAGGTGGGAGGATCCGAGTCTGCTCGGACCCGTGTAAAAAGAGTGAAGTTCGGGGGGGTTCGGTTTCCGAGAAACCGAACCCGCTCATCACTAGTCAATATGCGGCGGCACTCAAAATAAATAGACCAGGCAGGTTTGAGTTAACAAACGTTTCAATGCTCAGACAGCGGAAATTTTGTCAGGGTGCAAAACCTTGCGCCCTGACGAAAATGCTGCTGTCTGAGCATTGAAACGTTGGTTAACTAAAACCTGCCTGGTCTATTTATTTTGAGTGCCGCCGCATATGGACCATACACATACACACACACACACACACACACACACACACACACACACACACACACACGCACACACACACGCACACACACACACACACACAAACACACAGAGGAGTGCCAACATTACTGTGTGTGTGTGTGTGTGTGTGTGTGTGTGTGTGTGAAAAAAAATATATTTGTGCTGCGGGGTACACTGGGTTCCACAAGTCTGGACAATGGGGTGTAGAGTAGGATCTTGATCCGAGGCACCAACAGGCTCAAAGCTTTGACTGTTCCCAGAATGCACAGCGCCGCCTCCTCTATAACCCCGCCAGGGCCGGCGCTACCATTAGGCAGCTTTAGGCAGCTGCCTATGGGCGGCAGCCACTAGAGGGCGGCATGCTCCTCCTGAATCAGTTTTAGTGCAGTTAAATGGCAGCAGTGTGACCCTGTGCTGCCAGCTACACAAAAAACGCAGCCCGCAGCCTTATCCTCCTTCCCACCTCCTTCTGAAATCCTTACTGCAACAAGCGGTGTAAAAGGGGCCACCCCTCCTACCTGATTGTACAGCCAATGGGGGGAGAGTCAGCGCGGAAACATCCGGGGACTCCTGAGGCGAGGGGTTAAAATGCAGTGTGCCCGGAGGAAGGGGACTCTCTGGGGAGAGCGTGCTGTCACAGGAGGATCTGTGAGGAGCGCTGATCGGCTCCGTTCAACTGAGGCAGACAGCAGAGGCTGAAGTCCTGTGTGTCAGCCCCAGAGTGCTCTGGAAGCCTGCGTATCAGTGTGTGGCTCCCGTCAGTGACAGCGGGGATTTCCCCTGAGAGAGAGAGCGAGCATCGGGAGCAAAGATGAACTGTGACACTCCTGCCCATATAAGGAGTGTGTGGGCAGCTTCAGTGAGGGAGTCCCTGGCAGGGGAGGGAGAGAAAGCTCCGCAGAGAACAGGGCTTTGCAGTGACCTCAGCCCGCCCATATAAGGGAAACAGCAAGCAGCTGCAAACGGGGTGAGCCTGGAAGAGAAAACACTGCAGAGTCAGCATCCAGAGGGAGCCCTAATGGGATTCTGGTGTCCATTCCAGAGGAGGCTCAACACAAGTAAGCAGGGACATTGCTGGTACATGTTACTCACACACCACTCAGTGACCTGTATTAGAGGGTACAATTCTTGTTGATGTGACACAGTGCGACCCATTGTCAGCACCCCACCTGGATTCCTTATGTCACCACCCTGACTGTTAGCAGCAGGAGAATCTTGGGGGTTATTCCGAGTTGATCGCTAGCTGTTGATTTTTGTAGCGCAGCGATCAGGTAAAAAAACGTCAAAACTGCGCATGCGTATGCTCCGCAAATGCGCATCGTACGGGTACACAGTGTATCGTTGCTGAGCGATGGATTTAACGAAGAATCCGTTCGCACAGCCGATCGCAAGGTGATTGACAGGAAGAAGGCGTTTGTGGGTGGCAACTGACCGTTTTCTGGGAGTGTTTGGAAAAATGCAGGCGTGTCCAAGCGTTTGCAGGGCGGGTGTCTGACGTCAATTCCGGGAACAAAAAGACTGAAGTGATCGAAAGGGCTGAGTAAGTCCAGACCTACTGAAACTGCACAAAATGTTTTTGCAGAGCTCCGCTGCACAGGTGTTCGCACACTTGCAAAGCGAAAATACACTCCCTATAGGCAGTGACTATGCATTTGCACGGCTGTTAAAAGTAGCTAGCGAGCGATCAACCCCGTTGTGTCAGCGTGTCCACCAAGTAGTTTCCGACTGCCACAAGCCAGTGACAATTTACCTCAGCCCAACAGTGCCAGGCAGGCAGAAGTGCAGAGGAGGCTGGAGAGGAGAGTATAGAGAAAGACACTGAAATTAACACTGAGCTATCAGTTTCACTATCCACGTGGACATGTAATAGAAATAGTAACCTGTGGTGAGAAAGGGTACGTTTTACTGTTCTGAAACAGTTTACTTATGCTAACCCGGAGGTCCCATGTTCTGAACTTCAGCAATATATATATATATATATATATATATATATATATAATTTTTTATTTAATTTATAAACAGGAAAGGCGATATGGGGCACAGAATCAATAAATATATATATATACACGAAGGGGAGTGACTAGCATTTGCAACTATAATTAAAGAAGGAAACATAATAGGCACTCACTGGGTTTCATGAAAAGGATATATTGTATTATAAAAAGGTTGGATTCATATATATATATGTATATATAATACATATATAATGTAGTTTTATTGTTATGTATAACGTGTACCCTGGGAGCCATCAAAGCACATTGCAGGGAGTACTACTGTGTGGCATAACATGGATGTGCTCTACTGTGTGGTTTAATGTAAATGGGCTCTACTGTAGTGTAACGTGAATGCGGGGGCTGGGGGGGGGGGGGGGGGGGGGGCTAGGCTTAAGTTTTGCCTAGGGTGCCGGAAAACCTTGCACCGGCCCTGAACCCCGCCTCCCAGCACAGGAGCTCAGTTTGTCAGTTGGTGCTGCAGTAAGCAGGCATTTAACAGAGGGGCTGCTCCAGGCAGCCCTAAGAAAAGCTTTTTATGAGGTAAAAAGTGAAGACGTTAAGGGCAGCAGCGGTGGTAAATGTCTTCTGACATTCTCTGCTGCAGCTCCAGCTCTCCCCAGCGGCGCTGTACACTAGAGATGAGCGGGTTCGGTTTCTCTGAAACCGAACCCGCACGAACTTCATGTTTTTTTCACGGGTCCGAGCAGACTCGGATCCTCCCGCCTTGCTCGGTTAACCCGAGCGCGCCCGAACGTCATCATGACGCTGTCGGATTCTCGCGAGACTCGGATTCTATATAAGGAGCCGCGCGTCGCCGCCATTTTCACACGTGCATTGAGATTGATAGGGAGAGGACGTGGCTGGCGTCCTCTCCATTAGAAATTAGATTAGAAGAGAGAGAGAGATTGTGCAGAGTCAGACAGAGTTTACCACAGTGACCAGTGCAGTTGTTGTTAGTTAACTTTTATTTATTTTAATATAATATATCCGTTCTCTGCTATATCCGTTCTCTGCCTGAAAAAAAACGATACACAGCAGCAGCCAGTCACACAGTGTGACTCAGTCTGTGTGCACTCAGCTCAGCCCAGTGTGCTGCACATCAATGTATAAAAGGCAAAGCTTATAATAATTGTGGGGGAGACTGGGGAGCACTGCAGGTTGTTATAGCAGGAGCCCCCAGGAGTACATAATATTATATTAATTTAAAATTAAACAGTGCACACTTTTGCTGCAGGAGTGCCACTGCCAGTGTGACTAGTGGTGACCAGTGCCTGACCACCAGTATAGTAGTATATTGTTGTATGTATTGTATACTATCTCTTTATCAACCAGTCTATATTAGCAGCAGACACAGTACAGTGCGGTAGTTCACGGCTGTGGCTACCTCTGTGTCGGCAGTCGGAACTCGGCAGGCAGTCCGTCCATCCATAATTGTATTACAATATATACCACCTAACCGTGGTATTTTTTTTTCTTTCTTTATACCGTCGTCATAGTGTCATACTAGTTGTTACGAGTATACTACTATCTCTTTATCAACCAGTGTACAGTGCGGTAGTTCACGGCTGTGGCTACCTCTGTGTCGGCAGTCGGCAGGCAGTCCGTCCATCCATAATTGTATTATTATTATAATATATACCACCTAACCGTGGTTTTTTTTTCATTCTTTATACCGTCATAGTGTCATACTAGTTGTTACGAGTATACTACTATCTCTTTATCAACCAGTGTACAGTGCGGTAGTTCACGGCTGTGGCTACCTCTGTGTCGGCAGTCGGCAGGCAGTCCGTCCATCCATAATTGTATTATTATTATAATATATACCACCTAACCGTGGTTTTTTTTTTCATTCTTTATACCGTCGTCATAGTGTCATACTAGTTGTTACGAGTATACTACTATCTCTTTATCAACCAGTGTACAGTGCGGTAGTTCACGGCTGTGGCTACCTCTGTGTCGGCAGTCGGCAGGCAGTCCGTCCATCCATAATTGTATTATTATTATAATATATACCACCTAACCGTGGTTTTTTTTTCATTCTTTATACCGTCGTCATAGTGTCATACTAGTTGTTACGAGTATACTACTATCTCTTTATCAACCAGTGTACAGTGCGGTAGTTCACGGCTGTGGCTACCTCTGTGTCGGCAGTCGGCAGGCAGTCCGTCCATCCATAATTGTATTATTATTATAATATATACCACCTAACCGTGGTTTTTTTTTCATTCTTTATACCGTCGTCATAGTGTCATACTAGTTGTTACGAGTATACTACTATCTCTTTATCAACCAGTGTACAGTGCGGTAGTTCACGGCTGTGGCTACCTCTGTGTCGGCAGTCGGCAGGCAGTCCGTCCATCCATAATTGTATTATTATTATAATATATACCACCTAACCGTGGTTTTTTTTTCATTCTTTATACCGTCATAGTGTCATACTAGTTGTTACGAGTATACTACTATCTCTTTATCAACCAGTGTACAGTGCGGTAGTTCACGGCTGTGGCTACCTCTGTGTCGGCAGTCGGCAGGCAGTCCGTCCATCCATAATTGTATTATTATTATAATATATACCACCTAACCGTGGTTTTTTTTTCATTCTTTATACCGTCGTCATAGTGTCATACTAGTTGTTACGAGTATACTACTATCTCTTTATCAACCAGTGTACAGTGCGGTAGTTCACGGCTGTGGCTACCTCTGTGTCGGCAGTCGGCAGGCAGTCCGTCCATCCATAATTGTATTATTATTATAATATATACCACCTAACCGTGGTTTTTTTTTCATTCTTTATACCGTCGTCATAGTGTCATACTAGTTGTTACGAGTATACTACTATCTCTTTATCAACCAGTGTACAGTGCGGTAGTTCACGGCTGTGGCTACCTCTGTGTCGGCAGTCGGCAGGCAGTCCGTCCATCTATAATTGTATTATTATTATAATATATACCACCTAACCGTGGTTTTTTTTTCATTCTTTATACCGTCGTCATAGTGTCATACTAGTTGTTACGAGTATACTACTATCTCTTTATCAACCAGTGTACAGTGCGGTAGTTCACGGCTGTGGCTACCTCTGTGTCGGCAGTCGGCAGGCAGTCCGTCCATCCATAATTGTATTATTATTATAATATATACCACCTAACCGTGGTTTTTTTTTCATTCTTTATACCGTCGTCATAGTGTCATACTAGTTGTTACGAGTATACTACTATCTCTTTATCAACCAGTGTACAGTGCGGTAGTTCACGGCTGTGGCTACCTCTGTGTCGGCAGTCGGCAGGCAGTCCGTCCATCCATAATTGTATTATTATTATAATATATACCACCTAACCGTGGGTTTTTTTTCATTCTTTATACCGTCATAGTGTCATACTAGTTGTTACGAGTATACTACTATCTCTTTATCAACCAGTGTACAGTGCGGTAGTTCACGGCTGTGGCTACCTCTGTGTCGGCAGTCGGCAGGCAGTCCGTCCATCCATAATTGTATTATTATTATAATATATACCACCTAACCGTGGTTTTTTTTTCATTCTTTATACCGTCGTCATAGTGTCATACTAGTTGTTACGAGTATACTACTATCTCTTTATCAACCAGTGTACAGTGCGGTAGTTCACGGCTGTGGCTACCTCTGTGTCGGCAGTCGGCAGGCAGTCCGTCCATCCATAATTGTATTATTATTATAATATATACCACCTAACCGTGGTTTTTTTATACCACCTAACCGTGGCAGTCCGTCCATAATTGTATACTAGTATCCAATCCATCCATCTCCATTGTTTACCTGAGGTGCCTTTTAGTTCTGCCTATAAAATATGGAGAACAAAAAAGTTGAGGTTCCAAAATTAGGGAAAGATCAAGATCCACTTCCACCTCGTGCTGAAGCTGCTGCCACTAGTCATGGCCGAGACGATGAAATGCCAGCAACGTCGTCTGCCAAGGCCGATGCCCAATGTCATAGTACAGAGCATGTCAAATCCAAAACACCAAATATCAGAAAAAAAAGGACTCCAAAACCTAAAATAAAATTGTCGGAGGAGAAGCGTAAACTTGCCAATATGCCATTTACCACACGGAGTGGCAAGGAACGGCTGAGGCCCTGGCCTATGTTCATGGCTAGTGGTTCAGCTTCACATGAGGATGGAAGCACTCAGCCTCTCGCTAGAAAACTGAAAAGACTCAAGCTGGCAAAAGCACCGCAAAGAACTGTGCGTTCTTTGAAATCCCAAATCCACAAGGAGAGTCCAATTGTGTCGTTTGCGATGCCTGACCTTCCCAACACTGGACGTGAAGAGCATGCGCCTTCCACTATTTGCATGCCCCCTGCAAGTGCTGGAAGGAGCACCCGCAGTCCAGTTCCTGATAGTCAGATTGAAGATGTCAGTGTTGAAGTACACCAGGATGAGGAGGATATGGGTGTTGCTGGCGCTGGGGAGGAAATTGACCAGGAGGATTCTGATGGTGAGGTGGTTTGTTTAAGTCAGGCACCCGGGGAGACACCTGTTGTCCGTGGGAGGAATATGGCCGTTGACATGCCAGGTGAAAATACCAAAAAAATCAGCTCTTCGGTGTGGAGGTATTTCACCAGAAATGCGGACAACAGGTGTCAAGCCGTGTGTTCCCTTTGTCAAGCTGTAATAAGTAGGGGTAAGGACGTTAACCACCTCGGAACATCCTCCCTTATACGTCACCTGCAGCGCATTCATAATAAGTCAGTGACAAGTTCAAAAACTTTGGGTGACAGCGGAAGCAGTCCACTGACCAGTAAATCCCTTCCTCTTGTAACCAAGCTCACGCAAACCACCCCACCAACTCCCTCAGTGTCAATTTCCTCCTTCCCCAGGAATGCCAATAGTCCTGCAGGCCATGTCACTGGCAAGTCTGACGAGTCCTCTCCTGCCTGGGATTCCTCCGATGCATCCTTGCGTGTAACGCCTACTGCTGCTGGCGCTGCTGTTGTTGCCGCTGGGAGTCGATGGTCATCCCAGAGGGGAAGTCTTAAGCCCACTTGTACTACTTCCAGTAAGCAATTGACTGTTCAACAGTCCTTTGCGAGGAAGATGAAATATCACAGCAGTCATCCTACTGCAAAGCGGATAACTGAGTCCTTGACAACTATGTTGGTGTTAGACGTGCGTCCGGTATCCGCCGTTAGTTCACAGGGAACTAGACAATTTATTGAGGCAGTGTGCCCCCGTTACCAAATACCATCTAGGTTCCACTTCTCTAGGCAGGCGATACCGAGAATGTACACGGACGTCAGAAAAAGACTCACCAGTGTCCTAAAAAATGCAGTTGTACCCAATGTCCACTTAACCACGGACATGTGGACAAGTGGAGCAGGGCAGGGTCAGGACTATATGACTGTGACAGCCCACTGGGTAGATGTATGGACTCCCGCCGCAAGAACAGCAGCGGCGGCACCAGTAGCAGCATCTCGCAAACGCCAACTCTTTCCTAGGCAGGCTACGCTTTGTATCACCGCTTTCCAGAATACGCACACAGCTGAAAACCTCTTACGGCAACTGAGGAAGATCATCGCGGAATGGCTTACCCCAATTGGACTCTCCTGTGGATTTGTGGCATCGGACAACGCCAGCAATATTGTGTGTGCATTAAATATGGGCAAATTCCAGCACGTCCCATGTTTTGCACATACCTTGAATTTGGTGGTGCAGAATTTTTTAAAAAACGACAGGGGCGTGCAAGAGATGCTGTCGGTGGCCAGAAAAATTGCGGGACACTTTCGGCGTACAGGCACCACGTACAGAAGACTGGAGCACCACCAAAAACTACTGAACCTGCCCTTCCATCATCTGAAGCAAGAAGTGGTAACGAGGTGGAATTCAACCCTCTATATGCTTCAGAGGTTGGAGGAGCAGCAAAAGGCCATTCAAGCCTATACAATTGAGCACGATATAGGAGATGGAATGCACCTGTCTCAAGTGCAGTGGAGAATGATTTCAACGTTGTGCAAGGTTCTGATGCCCTTTGAACTTGCCACACGTGAAGTCAGTTCAGACACTGCCAGCCTGAGTCAGGTCATTCCCCTCATCAGGCTTTTGCAGAAGAAGCTGGAGGCATTGAAGAAGGAGCTAACACGGAGCGATTCCGCTAGGCATGTGGGACTTGTGGATGCAGCCCTTAATTCGCTTAACAAGGATTCACGGGTGGTCAATCTGTTGAAATCAGAGCACTACATTTTGGCCACCGTGCTCGATCCTAGATTTAAAGCCTACCTTGGATCTCTCTTTCCGGCAGACACAGGTCTGCTGGGGTTGAAAGACCTGCTGGTGACAAAATTGTCAAGTCAAGCGGAACGCGACCTGTCAACATCTCCTCCTTCACATTCTCCCGCAACTGGGGGTGCGAGGAAAAGGCTCAGAATTCCGAGCCCACCCGCTGGCGGTGATGCAGGGCAGTCTGGAGCGACTGCTGATGCTGACATCTGGTCCGGACTGAAGGACCTGACAACGATTACGGACATGTCGTCTACTGTCACTGCATATGATTCTCTCAACATTGATAGAATGGTGGAGGATTATATGAGTGACCGCATCCAAGTAGGCACGTCACACAGTCCGTACTTATACTGGCAGGAAAAAGAGGCAATTTGGAGGCCCTTGCACAAACTGGCTTTATTCTACCTAAGTTGCCCTCCCACAAGTGTGTACTCCGAAAGAGTGTTTAGTGCCGCCGCTCACCTTGTCAGCAATCGGCGTACGAGGTTACATCCAGAAAATGTGGAGAAGATGATGTTCATTAAAATGAATTATAATCAATTCCTCCGCGGAGACATTGACCAGCAGCAATTGCCTCCACAAAGTACACAGGGAGCTGAGATGGTGGATTCCAGTGGGGACGAATTGATAATCTGTGAGGAGGGGGATGTACACGGTGATATATCGGAGGGTGAAGATGAGGTGGACATCTTGCCTCTGTAGAGCCAGTTTGTGCAAGGAGAGATTAATTGCTTCTTTTTTGGGGGGGGTCCAAACCAACCCGTCATATCAGTCACAGTCGTGTGGCAGACCCTGTCACTGAAATGATGGGTTGGTTAAAGTGTGCATGTCCTGTTTTGTTTATACAACATAAGGGTGGGTGGGAGGGCCCAAGGATAATTCCATCTTGCACCTCTTTTTTCTTTTCTTTTTCTTTGCATCATGTGCTGATTGGGGAGGGTTTTTTGGAAGGGACATCCTGTGTGACACTGCAGTGCCACTCCTAGATGGGCCCGGTGTTTGTGTCGGCCACTAGGGTCGCTAATCTTACTCACACAGCTACCTCATTGCGCCTCTTTTTTTCTTTGCGTCATGTGCTGTTTGGGGAGGGTTTTTTGGAAGGGACATCCTGCGTGACACTGCAGTGCCACTCCTAGATGTGCCCGGTGTTTGTGTCGGCCACTAGGGTCGCTAATCTTACTCACACAGTCAGCTACCTCATTGCGCCTCTTTTTTTCTTTGCGTCATGTGCTGTTTGGGGAGGGTTTTTTGGAAGGGCCATCCTGCGTGACACTGCAGTGCCACTCCTAGATGGGCCCGGTGTTTGTGTCGGCCACTAGGGTCGCTTATCTTACTCACACAGCGACCTCATTGCGCCTCTTTTTTTCTTTGCGTCATGTGCTGTTTGGGGAGGGTTTTTTGGAAGGGACATCCTGCGTGACACTGCAGTGCCACTCCTAGATGGGCCCGGTGTTTGTGTCGGCCACTAGGGTCGCTTATCTTTCTCACACAGCTACCTCATTGCGCCTCTTTTTTTCTTTGCGTCATGTGCTGTTTGGGGAGGGTTTTTTGGAAGGGACATCCTGCGCGACACTGCAGTGCCACTCCTAGATGGGCCCGGTGTTTGTGTCGGCCACTAGGGTCGCTTATCTTTCTCACACAGTCAGCTACCTCATTGCGCCTCTTTTTTTCTTTGCGTCATGTGCTGTTTGGGGAGGGTTTTTTGGAAGGGACATCCTGCGTGACACTGCAGTGCCACTCCTAGATGGGCCCGGTGTTTGTGTCGGCCACTAGGGTCGCTTATCTTACTCACACAGCGACCTCGGTGCAAATTTTAGGACTAAAAATAATATTGTGAGGTGTGATGTGTTCAGAATAGGCTGAAAATGAGTGTAAATTATGTTTTTTGAGGTTAATAATACTTTGGGATCAAAATTACCCCCAAATTCTATGATTTAAGCTGTTTTTTAGGGTTTTTTGAAAAAAACACCCGAATCCAAAACACACCCGAATCCGATAAAAATAATTCGGTGAGGTTTTGCCAAAACGCGTTCGAACCCAAAACACGGCCGCGGAACCGAACCCAAAACCAAAACACAAAACCCGAAAAATTTCAGGCGCTCATCTCTACTGTACACTCCCGAGCCCTGGTTGCCGGGTACCTACAGCGGAGGCTCCGGTTTTCTTCATGTTAGACACACACGGCTGGGGCTCTCCAGGATCGCGTGGCCGCGCTTCGGGAGGTGGTAAGTGGGTCCCGCTCGCGGGACCCGGTCTTTATCGCGATCCGGCGCAGTCAGTGGGAGGCGGGCCGCATGCGCTGGCGGTGGACACTGTGGATACAGGCGATCCCACTAGATCACCAAGGCATGGGCGCAGGTCAGGTTTTCTCTTAAAACCGATTTTAATATCGCCCACGGTACCCGGTCGTTTTTCCAGCAAGGGGGATAAGGCTTAGACCTAAAGCCCCTCCCCAAACCCCAGGGCGCCATTTCCAGCAAGTGTTCCTGCCCTGGAGCTGCATCTCTGTCTTTCCTCACTCCCTGTCAGTGTCTGCGGCGCCATTACTCCTCAGCTCACTGTTCCTGGGACTGCTTGGGCAAATCCTCCTATGTAAAGCCGCCTGGTTGTCAGTGCTGTGACTTTGCATGACACTTAAGTATTCTACCTGCCTTTTTAGTCAGTGTTAGTTAAGAAAGAGTGCATTTAGTCAGGGTTTATAGTAAAATTACCCTGTGATATACATCCAGTTCTTACTGTGTACTGTTATATCTATTGTTACATAGCTGTGTAAGCTAGTCCAGTGCAGTATTATTGTCTGTAATAACCTCTGCATTGTACAAACTGTGACTGTGTGTGCATTGATAGCTGAGTGGTGTCCATCTCGTGTGTTGCACTCAACTTGCTATCCCTATATTCTATAACCTGAGGGGGCTTGGTGCGTCAGGTGTTATTTAATATAGGATTTTCACAAAGATATACTGTATTACGTATTTTTCTCTGTGATTTAGTCACCATATCTCTCCTTTATCTCTGCTAGTGCTGACTACACTGCGCAGGGGTTTGGGTTTAGAGGTATAGTGCTGCTAATAATTGTACTGTGTTACCTCATATTGCAAGTTATATCATGTCTGCTTCTGAGGGTAATGGTTCTGGGGCGGAACACACTGCTGGTGTTGCTGAAGCCACAGGCACATATGGGGAGAATATAGCAGCTGTGGGCTCTGGTTCTGGGGGCTCCTTGCCCCCCAGTGGGACTGTGGCAACAGAGGCACATACTGACCCTCCGTGGGCCGCTTTTTCCACGCTTCTGCATACGCTAGTTCATAAACTAACACCCCCTATGGGACCCCCAATGCCGGTACAACCGTATGTGGTCCCTGCAGCTAACCCGCCGTGGGCGGACGATTTATCTGCTCAATTAAAGAAGTTGAACCAGTCCCTGACTACTAAAAAGTCTGACCAACGCTCGCCTAAGTCCAAGAGGTCCTCTAAGCGAGCGCTCGTCTCCTCACAATCCACTGCTGTCACTGACACCTCGTCTGATGAAGACAGCACATACACTGACCACACAGGTTCTGACTCAGATACGGCTGATGGGGAGGGTAGTTCACATGTGGATGTTCCTGATCTTTTGGAGGTTATTAAGTTAATTCTGCAGATTACGGATGATCCCAAGCCATCCGTTCCTCCTAAGCAACAAGATAGGTTCAAGCGTCAGAAGGTGATTAAACAAGTTTTACCTCACTCTGACCACCTAGTGGATATACGTCAGAAACCCTGGCAAAGCCCGGGTACGAAGTTTGTGCCTCAAAAGAAGATGCTGGCTCGCTATCCCCTCGCGCCAGAGCTGTCTAAGAATTGGGAAACGCCTCCTCCAGTAAACTCACATGTGGCTAGGATGGTGGTTTCCTCAGCTCTACCTGTCACTACCGTCACGTCTCTAAAAGAGCCTACGGATAAACGTGTCGAGGGTTATCTAAAAGCGATTTACACCCTCACGGGTGCTGCACAAAGGCCCACTATTGCAGCTACATGGGCGGCAGAGGCAATTGAAGCATGGGCCTTGGAGTTAGAGGCTGAAATCTCCTCTGACCATGCTAGACAATGCTTGTCATATATTGTCACAGCTTCTCGCTATATTAAAGAGGCGGTTTCTGATGCCGGTATCCTAGCAGCCAAGTCCTCTACTACGTCAGTCCTGGCTCGCATGATATTGTGACTGAGATACTGGTCTGTAGATCTAGAAAAACCCTGGAGGTTCTCCCTTTCAAGGGGGATATTCTGTTTGGGGAGGACTTAAATAAGATAGTAACTGACTTGGCTACTGCCAAAACTGCCTGTCTGCCCAATACAGCTCCTTCTGTGTCGAAGGCCAAATTCACGTCCTTTCGCACCTTTCGTCCTTCAGGTAATGCAAAAGGTCAGGCGTACCATAAGCAGGCCTGCACTTCCAAACCTGGTAAGCCGAAGCCCAAAAGAGCCTGGGCTGCCCATCAGCCAAGACCGATAAGCCTGCCGCATGACGGGGCGGGCCTCCCCCTGGGGGATCCCAGGGTGGGGGGCCGGCTTCTAGGGTATACCCAGGAATGGTTGAAGACCAAGTCAGATGCCTGGGTACGGGAAGTCGTCACTCGAGGTTACGCCATAGCCTTCAAAAACCGACCCTCTCATCGATTTTGCCAGACAGATGTCCCGTCGGACCAAACAAAGCAAACACTCTGCATTCGGTGGTACAGACCCTCCTGGATACAGGAGTCATAGTACAGGTGCCTCTTGCTCAGAGGGGCCGGGGGTACTATTCTCCGCTGTTTCTAGTCCCGAAACCGAATGGGTCGTCCAGGCCCATTCTCAACCTCAAGGCACTGAACAAATTTGTGAAGGTTTCCAAGTTCTGTATGGAAACCCTTCGCTCTATAGTTCTGGCCTTGGAACCTGGGGACTACATGGTCTCCCTGGACATACAGGATGCTTACCTTCATATTCCTATAGCAGTGTCACATCAACAATACCTGAGGTTCGCTATTGGCAACCTCCATTACCAGTTTTGGGCATTACCTTTTGGTTTAACAACGGCTCCGCGAGTCTTCACCAAAGTTATGGCGGTGATGACGGTGGTACTCCGCCGTCAAGGGGTCAGGATACTGCCGTATCTGGATGACTTGTTAATCCTGGCAAATTCCCCAGATCTTCTCCTGCGTCATCTGGATATGACGGTCCGGTTTCTACAAGCCCACGGGTGGCTCATCAACTGGAAGAAATCCTCCCTGGTGCCTGCTCAGAGCATGGTGCATCTGGGAGCACTGTTGGACACTCACAACCAGAGGTTGTTCTTGTCTCAGGAGAAAGTCCTGAAACTTCAGGACAGGATTCGTTGCTTCCTTTCTCGTCCGCAAGTGTCGATACATTCGGCAATGCAGGTGCTGGGCCTCATGGTGTCAGCATTCGACATGGTGGAGTATGCTCAATTCCATTCTCGCCCCCTCCAGAAGCTGATTCTAGCCAAGTGGGACGGCTTGCCTCACCGGATCAGGTCTCACATGATCTCTTTGACTCTGGAGGTCCGTCTGTCGCTGCTCTGGTGGCTCCTGGACCGACAATTGTGCAGAGGCCGTCCCTTCTGGATATCCAACTGGGTCCTATTGACAACAGATGCCAGTCTAAGAGGTTGGGGCGCGGTGCTGGAGCAGCACTCCTTGCAGGGTCGGTGGACTAAGGAGGAATCTCTCCTCTCGATCAACATTCTAGAATTGCGGGCGGTCTTCAATGCGTTGAACCTAGCCCAGCATTTGATTCAGAACCGTCCTGTTCAAGTACAGTCGGACAACGCCACCACAGTGTCTTACATAAATCATCAAGGTGGCACTCGAAGCCGTTTGGCAATGAAGGAAGCCTCACGGATTCTACGTTGGGCAGAACGCCATCTACCGGCAATATTGGCAATATTCATTCCGGGAGTCCTGAATTGGGAAGCGGACTTTCTCAGTCGTCAGGACGTGCATGCCGGCGAGTGGGGCCTCCATCCAGAAGTGTTTCAACTCCTCGTGGAAAGGTGGGGTCTTCCAGATGTGGATCTGATGGCGTCTCGACACAATCACAAGGTTCCGGTCTTCGGAGCAAGGACAAGGGATCCTCAAGCAGCATTCGTGGATGTGCTGGCAGTGCCGTGGAGGTTCGGCTGCCGTACGTGTTCCCTCTGGTGTCACTCCTGCCCAGGGTAATTCGGAAGTTCAAGCAAGAAAAAGGAAATCTGCTTCTCATAGCTCCGGCGTGGCCCAGACGGCACTGGTTCTCAGACCTGCAAGGCCTATCGTCAGAGCGTCCACTTCTACTTCCACAACGCCCAGACCTCCTCGTTCAGGGCCCCTGTGTCTACCAGGACCTAGCCCGGCTGTCTTTGACGGCGTGGCTCGTGAAGCTTCCGTCTTAAAAGCTAAGGGTTTTTCTGAAGAGGTCATTAAAACTATGTTGCGGGCCCGGAAACCGGCCTCTGCTCGGATTTACCATAGGGTGTGGCATTCCTACTTTGTTTGGTGCGCATCTAACCATTATGACGCTTCCAAGTTTAGTACAGCCAAACTTTTGGCTTTTATACAGCAGGGCCTAGATTTAGGCCTGCGTTTGGCCTCCCTCAAGGTTCATATTTCTGCCTTGTCGGTGTGGTTTCAGAGAAAAATTGCGACTTTACCTGATGATCATACTTTCACTCAGGGTGTGTTGCGTATCCAACCTCTCTATGTCCCGCCTGTGGCTCCTTGGGAGTTGTCGGTAGTTTTGGAGGCGTTGCAGGAGCCTCCATTTGAACGTCTTGGTTCAAGCTGACCTTAAGTGGCTTTCCCTTAAGGTGGTGTTCTTGCTGGCTATTGCCTCTGCTAGAAGAGTGTCGGATTTGGGTGCCTTGTCTTGTAGTTCCCCATATCTGATTTTTCACCGTGACCGGGCGGTTCTTAGGACGGATATTTACCTAAGGTGGTTTCTTCGTTCCACCTTAATCAGGAGATTGGGGTTCAAGCTTTTGTCTCTCCTGATTTGTCTCCCAAAGAGCGGTCTTTCGATGTGGTACGGGCTCTCCGTATCTATGTGAAGAGAACTGCTTCTATTCGAAAGTCTGATTCTCTCTTTGTTTTGTTTGGATTTCACAAACGTGGCTGGCCTGCTCACAAACAGACCCTGGCCAGGTGGATTAGAATGGTGATTGCGCATGCTTATGTGATGGCAGGTCTGTCAGCTCCTGCTCACATTACGGCCCATTCTACTCGGTCTGTTGGACCTTCTTGGGCGGCCAAACGTGGTGCGACCCTTGACCAATTGTGCAAGGCGGCTACGTGGTCCTCCGGGAACACGTTCATAAGGTTCTATGCCTTCGATACTGCCGCTTCCCAGGATGCTTCCTTTGGACGCCGGGTTCTTGTGCCCGCTACAGTGCGTCCCCACCCATAAGGAACTGCTTTAGGACATCCCCATTGTCCAGACTTGTGGAGCCCAGTGTACCCCGCAGCAGAAAACGAGTTTTATGGTAAGAAATTACCCTTGTTAAAACTCTTTCTGCGAGGTACACTGGGCTCCACAAGGCGCCCACCCTGACGCACTTAGCTTCTTTGGGATGATATGGCATTAGCCGCTGACACTTCTCTTGTCGTGAGAGTGTGGTGTATGTGGCTACTAACCAGTGTCATCTCTTTTCCTGCTACTGCATTGGGCTGGTTAACTAAACTGAGCTCCTGTGCTGGGAGGCGGGGTTATAGAGGAGGCGGCGCTGTGCATTCTGGGAACAGTCAAAGCTTTGAGCCTGTTGGTGCCTCGGATCAAGATCCTACTCTACACCCCATTGTCCAGACTTGTGGAGCCCAGTGTACCTCGCAGAAAGAGTTTTAACAAGGGTAAGTTCTTACCATAAAACTCGTTATATATGTGTGTGTGTGTTTGTGTATATGTATATGTATATGTGTATATATATATATATATATATATATATATAAAATGTGTTATGGAAACCCCCCCCCCCCCCACCCCCCGGAAAAATCCTGCGTTTGCCCCTGATAGGGAGCGCATCTATATGGAATATGTCCCAGAGTAAATAGATGTGTGTTTGCTGGGGGTGGTGCCACATTACTGCCTTGCCCTGGGTGACAAGAATCCTAGTTTCAGCCCTGCTTACAGTAGAGCATGGAAATTCTAACTTTTCTTGTACTACTTATTTCCAGGTCTGATGACTCCCGGTATTGCTGTATATTTTGCACACAGAAGAAGTAGAACCCAATCATTCTGTTATGTTACAGACTGCGTTTGACAAATTACTGCTTTACAACATATGCCCCAAAGTGAGAAGAGATTTTAATATTTTCTCCATCTCTTCAACTGGAAATTGCATGTAATCCCTTTCTTAGTAATTTCACATGAGAAGTATCAAGCCAAGGATTTAAAGGAGCACTAGCCCAAAATTAAGATATTCAGATAGGAACTATGGTGGTAAAATGCATTGTTCAGTGTTGCTATCATATTCTGTTAAATATTACTCTGCACTTCATTACAAACAGCTGAAGCTCTTCCCACATTATTAGGGCACTGTTTGCAAAAAAGTAATAATCTCATAATGCAATCATCTGAGTAGAGCCGGACTGGTCATCTGAACCTTCTGGCAAATGCCAGAAGGGCCGCTGGCTCGGTAAGCTGGCCCTGCCACAGAAAGATCAGGGCTGGCCATGCACAGCGCAACCTTCCGGCTCCCTATTTGTCTACCTTCATGCCCGAATGCTGTTGGCACATAGATAGATGTGGGCGTGCTGTGAGGCCAGGCCCCCCTGACTCCTGGCACACCTCCATGAGCGGTGGCCACGCACTACATGACGGACACGAATGTGAACACACAGGTCAGGGCTTTGAAGCAGACAGAGTCTGTCCCTGCTTCTGAGTTATTCAGACATTGCTGTACTTGCTCCTCTGTGGGGATGGCCATCAGTGTGTCCTCCATCAATGGTTACCATCAATGGTAAAAGGTTAAGTAACCATTGATGGATGTAAACAATGTAATCGATGACCATCGATGGTTGCACTAACTGATGGTCATCCCTAGTCTTCACTGACTGGCCCGTGGGCCAAACAGTACCTGGGAGTGGGGCTTTGCAGGTGTTGGGGTTGGAGCTATGCTCTGTGTCCTGGCACCCTGTTAAAAAAAACAAAAAAACAAAAAACATTGGGTGGTTGAGTACCATCGATGGGGGAAACCATCTGGTTCTCTCCAATCGCTGAAAAAAGAATTTAACATCGACCATAAACTATTGATGATTTGAAATCATCGATGGTCGATGGCCACCCTTACCCCTGTGTGTGAGACCACACAGTGCATTGTTACACAGCATCTGTACAAATCTGTCACTCACACTCTGCCTGCTATGTTAGAGAAGCACCTCCCTCTCGACGTGACAACTCACTGAATAGGAGTCGAACATGGACACTCCAGTTATTCTATTCAGTTGACTAAAAAAGTCTTTGACATACATTTATTTCATATAGTGGTTTTACGTGCTCTTTAGGATACAGTATGTCCATGGTATCCTTATCTTAATGACTGCTTAATAATTATCTCCCCAAGGTTTTTACAGATGTCCTGGTAGCTGTAGTGTACTTAACAAGCTATAAGCACTACATTCATTAAGCATCTCTTTGTCCTGGGAATTCTAACTCAGGCACAATTCACAGTGGAATCAATATCTATCTATCTATCTATCTATCTATCTATCTATCTATCTATCTATCTATCTATCTATCTATCTGTCTTACACACACACACACACACACACACACACACACACACACACACACGCATTCATATATGCCCACATGTTCACTCATAGGGGGAGAAGATTCAATTGTTTGAAAAGTCAGTTGGGTGTCTGTTTTTTCCTATCTAATAGACAGGAAAAAACAAACACCCAACCGACTTTCCAAACATTTGAATTCCCCCCATATAGTCTTATATTACTTTCCCATTTTTTGTATAGGACTAATGAATGATTTTCTATGCACACAGTATTTTCCATACCCATATTTAGACATCAATGGTATACTATTTTATTTCTTACAGGAGAAAAACCCTTTACAGTTCATGTACTGAAAGGTGACTCTGAAGATATTAGTTGTCATTTTTCAAAAGCTGTCTAGGTCCTGTCATCTCCTCGGTTCCTAATTTCTTGTATTCAGCACCACCTGGAAATGTCAAATTGTTTCACTTAGCAAACTAAAATGTTTTATATGAGCCCTGAACAGCGGCTGAATTATGCAGACAGATTACCACCACAACAAGATCTGTGTGTGAATTAGTTCTCCACAGAACTATTTAATGCATCTCTTCTTAGAATTAAATGCACACAGGAATCTGCCATAGGGCAAAGCCATAGGGTGGTTTAATTTCTTTTTTAGAACACATTAGTGGAACTCGATAAAGGGTCAAGTAATTTCATCCAAGTTGCCAGTAGTTAGTTAAAAGACAATGACTGCACTTGAAATTGACATTCTTACGTTTATACAATTATTCGTTTTTTTTATTTTTTTTTATATAATGCAGGATTAAGCTGTCATTTTATTTCTGCAGCAGAACGATTACAGTGGTAACGCTTCTCAGCTTTAAAAGATTACTCGGTGGTAGCTAAGATATTTTGATGAATATTTTCTGCCTTATAATCAAGCCGGCCTCTGAAATGATATGGTTACTTTTCAGACAAGAGTGACTTTGGTTCCATTGCTCCAGTAGTTTCCTGGGAGGCTGTACAGGGAGTAATTTCAGCGAATTGTAAGCGGACAGTAACTCCACAGGGAACCCTGGCAATCATGACGGAAACAATGTTTACATCGATCAGCTGTCATGGTGATTTATGGCTTCATTTTGCTGTAATGGAGAATTAGTGGAAAGATTATCAGGGACTCAACACTTTGGCTTGTTACCCATGTCCAGACGAGCAATTTGTCTCCCTGAAGCAGCGAAATACTTGTGACAGCTCCAACACTTGCCCTAATTCAATCAAGAGAAAATGTTGGAATTAATTTGTTACAAGAAAATTTAAATATGTTCAGCAAACAGAAACCGCAGAGCAGAAGGCTGATTTATTGTGCTCGGCAAGATATCGATCCACTTTCGATCCCAGCCATGTTGAGGTTTTAATGTGTAATAATTTCCAATTTAAAGCTTCTTTTCAAGCTCGCAGGTTTAAAGAGAGGGCAGGCGAGGTCTCGAGACCTGATTAGGTGCCTGTTGCAATGGCTTTGTCAAAGCCCCGTTTGAATGTAAATTCATAGTTATCTTTTGCACTATCTTTAATATTCCTGACATGGATTTTATTGGGTGTCAAACCTCAGGCCAGCTGCCTGCCACAACCATTAATGAAACATCGCAGGAAATAAATCTCAGTCTTTATACCATATTTTTTAAAACCTGCAACATTAGATGTCAGTGAGGACGGTTTAACAGCGTCCTCTCCCAGCAAAGGAAACCATCACTGATAGTTCAGCTTTACAACCTGACTGCACAATTAGACTGAATTATTGCGTGGGTGTCACAAGTTGAAATTCCCAATGAGTTTTATTTGATATGTCTGGGTGCCTATAGGAAAACATCTTCATTTTCATTTTCATAGCCATCACATAATATGCAGTGGCTGCTGATAACAATTTGGGGCAGGATCCTGATTAAGGCCTCAAGAGTATGATATCCCCCTCCCTTTAGGGTATATTTAGCATTTGGGGTCTAGTAAAGATTTTTTACCAATGCATACAGTATCTCAGAGATAGAAAATCTTCTACTGACGCAATTTAACAAAAAAATGCCTAAACTGGTCAGCTCCCTGGTGATAATGGATTGTTACTGTAATATGAGATTATAGCTACTCCTACCACTTCTGATGACTTCTGAAACCACCTGTGAGCGGCTCTGCCCAATCACACATCAGAATCCGCTTTATTGGCCAAGTGTACTCACGTACACTAGGATTTTTTTTGCGGTACAGCGCATTGCCAAGCAGCAACATGAAGAGGGAATACATAGCATAAGAAGGGGGGGAAAACATAGCATACAATACAAACATTACACATATGAGTTCATGCTTACTGCACGGAAAGTTCAGACTCAGTCTACCCTTGGTAGGTACCAAGACCAAGGTGGTGGTGGTGGGGAAGGGGGTGTCCTGCAATTGCAGAGAGTAGTAGCACCTGTTCATGGACTGGGGAAGTGGGGCAGTTTAGAGGTATGCTGCCTTCGATGCATGCTACAAAGTGCCCCCACCCGAGCCCCCAAGTATTCATCTCCTTTGTCTGGCTCCTCCTGGATCATACAGCACAAAGCAACTCCCGAGTCCTCTCATCAGCATCCCTCTCATCAGCATCCCATTACGCATCATGTCTGTGAGGCTGATAAGGGGCTGTGGGAGCCGCTCTATTATATACGCACTGTCCGTGCTGAACACAGAGCCTGAAGGATTCAAGGAATCAGCCACTGGAGGTTTTGGGGGCACTGTGTAGCATACAGAGGGGACATATTGAAGCAGGGGCACTGGGGCATACTAGGGGCAGCATATCTCCAAACTGCCTTGTTTTTGGCTATACAATCCAATTTCTTGGGCATTGACCCACCATCCCACCCATAGGCGGCAATGTCCTGCACAATGGTTGGGGGTGGGAGGTACTGCACAGCACTCAGTGGTGTCTGGTCTATAAGTTGGCAGTCAAAAGGTCAACAGTCAATGAGTCACGGTACTCTAATGAGGCTTTTTTGGGGCAGAAAAGTGACAAAAGACCCAAAAGAAATGGTCAACCTTTTTTTTGTGTGTCGACCATATACATGTTGACCTTTGGTCATTTTGACCTTTTGACCCTCTCAACCTTTTGCATGTCGACCATTTGGGGTTGACCTATTGACTGTAGACCTTTTTAGTGTAGATCTATTGATCCACACCCACACTCAGCAATAGTAACACTTCCTACATATTTTTCCTACTTTGTAGCGTTCAGTTTCACTTTCAGTGAGAAATTAGCATTCATATCTTCCTTTTACTACAAATAAAAATTGTAATTAGATGACACATTGAAAATAAACATTGAAAATATCTGTGATGTTACTGATTAGGGGACAGTCTGTCTGAGTTCCCCTTATAATAACTGTAAATCTAACCTGGAGTTAACTAAAGTGATTTGTGCAGTACACATGATTTGACTCCACAGGGTTAAAAGTAATAGCAGTTTAGTGTATTACATAGGCCATGCGCAAGTATCATTTTATCTATGGCTGCTCGGCAATGCCTCTAGTTTCTAATGGCATGTTTATAAAATATTCATTGACCCAAGATTTCCTGTCTGTGCGAGCAGTGCACTGCTCACTATCCGTCTTACCAGTCTTTGAGCTTCTGAATAAACACTATTTGTGTTCTAAGAATTGAGGAAATTGTATTAATTATTAGAGATGAGCGCCTGAAATTTTTCGGGTTTTGTGTTTTGGTTTTGGGTTCGGTTCCGCGGCCGTGTTTTGGGTTCGAACGCGTTTTGGCAAAACCTCACCGAATTTTTTTTGTCGGATTCGGGTGTGTTTTGGATTCGGGTGTTTTTTTCAAAAAACACTAAAAAACAGCTTAAATCATAGAATTTGGGGGTCATTTTGATCCCAAAGTATTATTAACCTCAAAAACCATAATTTACACTCATTTTCAGTCTATTCTGAATACCTCACACCTCACAATATTATTTTTAGTCCTAAAATTTGCACCGAGGTCGCTGTGTGAGTAAGATAAGCGACCCTAGTGGCCGACACAAACACCGGGCCCATCTAGGAGTGGCACTGCAGTGTCACGCAGGATGTCCCTTCCAAAAAACCCTCCCCAAACAGCACATGACGCAAAGAAAAAAAGAGGCGCAATGAGGTAGCTGTGTGAGTAAGATTAGCGACCCTAGTGGCCGACACAAACACCGGGCCCATCTAGGAGTGGCACTGCAGTGTCACGCAGGATGGCCCTTCCAAAAAACCCTCCCCAAACAGCACATGACGCAAAGAAAAAAAGAGGCGCAATGAGGTAGCTGACTGTGTGAGTAAGATTAGCGACCCTAGTGGCCGACACAAACACCGGGCACATCTAGGAGTGGCACTGCAGTGTCACGCAGGATGTCCCTTCCAAAAAACCCTCCCCAAACAGCACATGACGCAAAGAAAAAAAGAGGCGCAATGAGGTAGCTGTGTGAGTAAGATTAGCGACCCTAGTGGCCGACACAAACACCGGGCCCATCTAGGAGTGGCACTGCAGTGTCACGCAGGGTGTCCCTTCCAAAAAACCCACCCCAATCAGCACATGATGCAAAGAAAAAGAAAAGAAAAAAGAGGTGCAAGATGGAATTATCCTTGGGCCCTCCCACCCACCCTTATGTTGTATAAACAAAACAGGACATGCACACTTTAACCAACCCATCATTTCAGTGACAGGGTCTGCCACACGACTGTGACTGATATGACGGGTTGGTTTGGACCCCCCCCAAAAAAGAAGCAATTAATCTCTCCTTGCACAAACTGGCTCTACAGAGGCAAGATGTCCACCTCATCTTCACCCTCCGATATATCACCGTGTACATCCCCCTCCTCACAGATTATCAATTCGTCCCCACTGGAATCCACCATCTCAGCTCCCTGTGTACTTTGTGGAGGCAATTGCTGCTGGTCAATGTCTCCGCGGAGGAATTGATTATAATTCATTTTAATGAACATCATCTTCTCCACATTTTCTGGATGTAACCTCGTACGCCGATTGCTGACAAGGTGAGCGGCGGCACTAAACACTCTTTCGGAGTACACACTTGTGGGAGGGCAACTTAGGTAGAATAAAGCCAGTTTGTGCAAGGGCCTCCAAATTGCCTCTTTTTCCTGCCAGTATAAGTACGGACTGTGTGACGTGCCTACTTGGATGCGGTCACTCATATAATCCTCCACCATTCTATCAATGTTGAGAGAATCATATGCAGTGACAGTAGACGACATGTCCGTAATCGTTGTCAGGTCCTTCAGTCCGGACCAGATGTCAGCATCAGCAGTCGCTCCAGACTGCCCTGCATCACCGCCAGCGGGTGGGCTCGGAATTCTGAGCCTTTTCCTCGCACCCCCAGTTGCGGGAGAATGTGAAGGAGGAGATGTTGACAGGTCGCGTTCCGCTTGACTTGACAATTTTGTCACCAGCAGGTCTTTCAACCCCAGCAGACCTGTGTCTGCCGGAAAGAGAGATCCAAGGTAGGCTTTAAATCTAGGATCGAGCACGGTGGCCAAAATGTAGTGCTCTGATTTCAACAGATTGACCACCCGTGAATCCTTGTTAAGCGAATTAAGGGCTGCATCCACAAGTCCCACATGCCTAGCGGAATCGCTCCGTGTTAGCTCCTCCTTCAATGCCTCCAGCTTCTTCTGCAAAAGCCTGATGAGGGGAATGACCTGACTCAGGCTGGCAGTGTCTGAACTGACTTCACGTGTGGCAAGTTCAAAGGGCATCAGAACCTTGCACAACGTTGAAATCATTCTCCACTGCACTTGAGACAGGTGCATTCCACCTACTATATCGTGCTCAATTGTATAGGCTTGAATGGCCTTTTGCTGCTCCTCCAACCTCTGAAGCATATAGAGGGTTGAATTCCACCTCGTTACCACTTCTTGCTTCAGATGATGGCAGGGCAGGTTCAGTAGTTTTTGGTGGTGCTCCAGTTTTCTGTACGTGGTGCCTGTACGCCGAAAGTGTCCCGCAATTCTTCTGGCCACCGACAGCATCTCTTGCACGCCCCTGTCGTTTTTTAAAAAATTCTGCACCACCAAATTCAAGGTATGTGCAAAACATGGGACGTGCTGGAATTGGCCCAGATTTAATGCACACACAATATTGCTGGCGTTGTCCGATGCCACAAATCCACAGGAGAGTCCAATTGGGGTAAGCCATTCCGCGATGATCTTCCTCAGTTGCCGTAAGAGGTTTTCAGCTGTGTGCGTATTCTGGAAAGCGGTGATACAAAGCGTAGCCTGCCTAGGAAAGAGTTGGCGTTTGCGAGATGCTGCTACTGGTGCCGCCGCTGCTGTTCTTGCGGCGGGAGTCCATACATCTACCCAGTGGGCTGTCACAGTCATATAGTCCTGACCCTGCCCTGCTCCACTTGTCCACATGTCCGTGGTTAAGTGGACATTGGGTACAGCTGCATTTTTTAGGACACTGGTGACTCTTTTTCTGAGGTCTGTGTACATTTTCGGTATCGCCTGCCTAGAGAAATGGAACCTAGATGGTATTTGGTACCGGGGACACAGTACCTCCAACAAGTCTCTAGTTGGCTCTGCAGTAATGATGGATACCGGAACCACGTTTCTCACCACCCAGGATGCCAAGGCCTCAGTTATCCGCTTTGCAGTAGGATGACTGCTGTGATATTTCATCTTCCTCGCAAAGGACTGTTGAACAGTCAATTGCTTACTGGAAGTAGTACAAGTGGGCTTACGACTTCCCCTCTGGGATGACCATCGACTCCCAGCGGCAACAACAGCAGCGCCAGCAGCAGTAGGCGTTACACGCAAGGATGCATCGGAGGAATCCCAGTTAGGAGAGGACTCGTCAGACTTGCCAGTGACATGGCCTGCAGGACTATTGGCATTCCTGGGGAAGGAGGAAATTGACACTGAGGGAGTTGGTGGGGTGGTTTGCGTGAGCTTGGTTACAAGAGGAAGGGATTTACTGGTCAGTGGACTGCTTCCGCTGTCACCCAAAGTTTTTGAACTTGTCACTGACTTATTATGAATGCGCTGCAGGTGACGTATAAGGGAGGATGTTCCGAGGTGGTTAACGTCCTTACCCCTACTTATTACAGCTTGACAAAGGGAACACACGGCTTGACACCTGTTGTCCGCATTTCTGGTGAAATACCTCCACACCGAAGAGCTGATTTTTTTGGTATTTTCACCTGGCATGTCAACGGCCATATTCCTCCCACGGACAACAGGTGTCTCCCCGGGTGCCTGACTTAAACAAACCACCTCACCATCAGAATCCTCCTGGTCAATTTCCTCCCCAGCGCCAGCAACACCCATATCCTCCTCATCCTGGTGTACTTCAACACTGACATCTTCAATCTGACTATCAGGAACTGGACTGCGGGTGCTCCTTCCAGCACTTGCAGGGGGCATGCAAATAGTGGAAGGCGCATGCTCTTCACGTCCAGTGTTGGGAAGGTCAGGCATCGCAAACGACACAATTGGACTCTCCTTGTGGATTTGGGATTTCAAAGAACGCACAGTTCTTTGCGGTGCTTTTGCCAGCTTGAGTCTTTTCAGTTTTCTAGCGAGAGGCTGAGTGCTTCCATCCTCATGTGAAGCTGAACCACTAGCCATGAACATAGGCCAGGGCCTCAGCCGTTCCTTGCCACTCCGTGTGGTAAATGGCATATTGGCAAGTTTACGCTTCTCCTCCGACAATTTTATTTTAGGTTTTGGAGTCCTTTTTTTTCTGATATTTGGTGTTTTGGATTTGACATGCTCTGTACTATGACATTGGGCATCGGCCTTGGCAGACGACGTTGCTGGCATTTCATCGTCTCGGCCATGACTAGTGGCAGCAGCTTCAGCACGAGGTGGAAGTGGATCTTGATCTTTCCCTAATTTTGGAACCTCAACTTTTTTGTTCTCCATATTTTATAGGCAGAACTAAAAGGCACCTCAGGTAAACAATGGAGATGGATGGATTGGATACTAGTATACAATTATGGACGGACTGCCACGGTTAGGTGGTATAAAAAAACCACGGTTAGGTGGTATATATTATAATAATAATACAATTATGGATGGACGGACTGCCTGCCGACTGCCGACACAGAGGTAGCCACAGCCGTGAACTACCGCACTGTACACTGGTTGATAAAGAGATAGTAGTATACTCGTAACAATTAGGATGACACTATGACGGTATAAAGAATGAAAAAAAAACCACGGTTAGGTGGTAGGTATATAATAATAAATAATACAATTCTGGTCGGACGGACTGCCTGCCGTGTGCCGACACAGAGGTAGCCACAGCCGTGAACTACCGCACTGTACACTGGTTGATAAAGAGATAGTAGTATACTCGTAACAATTAGGATGACACTATGACGGTATAAAGAATGAAAAAAAAAACCACGGTTAGGTGGTAGGTATATAATAATAAATAATACAATTCTGGTCGGACGGACTGCCTGCCGTGTGCCGACACAGAGGTAGCCACAGCCGTGAACTACCGCACTGTACACTGGTTGATAAAGAGATAGTAGTATACTCGTAACAATTAGGATGACACTATGACGGTATAAAGAATGAAAAAAAAACCACGGTTAGGTGGTAGGTATATAATAATAAATAATACAATTCTGGTCGGACGGACTGCCTGCCGTGTGCCGACACAGAGGTAGCCACAGCCGTGAACTACCGCACTATACACTGGTTGATAAAGAGATAGTAGTATACTCGTAACAATTAGGATGACACTATGACGGTATAAAGAATGAAAAAAAAAACCACGGTTAGGTGGTAGGTATATAATAATAAATAATACAATTCTGGTCGGACGGACTGCCTGCCGTGTGCCGACACAGAGGTAGCCACAGCCGTGAACTACCGCACTGTACACTGGTTGATAAAGAGATAGTAGTATACTCGTAACAATTAGGATGACACTATGACGGTATAAAGAATGAAAAAAAAAACCACGGTTAGGTGGTAGGTATATAATAATAAATAATACAATTCTGGTCGGACGGACTGCCTGCCGTGTGCCGACACAGAGGTAGCCACAGCCGTGAACTACCGCACTGTACACTGGTTGATAAAGAGATAGTAGTATACTCGTAACAATTAGGATGACACTATGACGGTATAAAGAATGAAAAAAAAACCACGGTTAGGTGGTAGGTATATAATAATAAATAATACAATTCTGGTCGGACGGACTGCCTGCCGTGTGCCGACACAGAGGTAGCCACAGCCGTGAACTACCGCACTATACACTGGTTGATAAAGAGATAGTAGTATACTCGTAACAATTAGGATGACACTATGACGGTATAAAGAATGAAAAAAAAAACCACGGTTAGGTGGTAGGTATATAATAATAAATAATACAATTCTGGTCGGACGGACTGCCTGCCGTGTGCCGACACAGAGGTAGCCACAGCCGTGAACTACCGCACTGTACACTGGTTGATAAAGAGATAGTAGTATACTCGTAACAATTAGGATGACACTATGACGGTATAAAGAATGAAAAAAAAACCACGGTTAGGTGGTAGGTATATAATAATAAATAATACAATTCTGGTCGGACGGACTGCCTGCCGTGTGCCGACACAGAGGTAGCCACAGCCGTGAACTACCGCACTGTACACTGGTTGATAAAGAGATAGTAGTATACTCGTAACAATTAGGATGACACTATGACGGTATAAAGAATGAAAAAAAAACCACGGTTAGGTGGTAGGTATATAATAATAAATAATACAATTCTGGTCGGACGGACTGCCTGCCGTGTGCCGACACAGAGGTAGCCACAGCCGTGAACTACCGCACTGTACACTGGTTGATAAAGAGATAGTAGTATACTCGTAACAATTAGGATGACACTATGACGGTATAAAGAATGAAAAAAAAACCACGGTTAGGTGGTAGGTATATAATAATAAATAATACAATTCTGGTCGGACGGACTGCCTGCCGTGTGCCGACACAGAGGTAGCCACAGCCGTGAACTACCGCACTGTACACTGGTTGATAAAGAGATAGTAGTATACTCGTAACAATTAGGATGACACTATGACGGTATAAAGAATGAAAAAAAAACCACGGTTAGGTGGTAGGTATATAATAATAAATAATACAATTCTGGTCGGACGGACTGCCTGCCGTGTGCCGACACAGAGGTAGCCACAGCCGTGAACTACCGCACTGTACACTGGTTGATAAAGAGATAGTAGTATACTCGTAACAATTAGGATGACACTATGACGGTATAAAGAATGAAAAAAAAACCACGGTTAGGTGGTAGGTATATAATAATAAATAATACAATTCTGGTCGGACGGACTGCCTGCCGTGTGCCGACACAGAGGTAGCCACAGCCGTGAACTACCGCACTGTACTGTGTCTGCTGCTAATATAGACTGGTTGATATTTAAAGAGATATTAGTAGTATACAACAATACTATACTGGTGGTCAGGCACTGGTCACCACTCCTGCAGCAAAAGTGTGCACTGTTAATTAATATAATTGTACTCCTGGCTCCTGCTAACAACCTGCAGTGCTCCCCAGTCTCCCCCACAATTAATTATAAGCTTTTAATTTATACATTGATGACTGTGCAGCACACTGGGCTGAGCTGAGTGCACACAGACTGAGTCACACTGTGTGACTGACTGTGCTGTGTATCGTTTTTTTTTTCAGGCAGAGAACGGATATAGCAGAGAGAAGTGAACGGATATATTATATTAAATAAAAGTTAACTAGCAACTGCACTGGTCACTGACTGTGGTAAACTAACTCTGTCTGCGACTCTGCACAATCTCTCTCTCTCTATCTAATCTATCTCTATTCTAATGGAGAGGACGCCAGACACGTCCTCTCCCTATCAATCTCAATGCACGAGTGAAAATGGCGGCGACGCGCGGCTCCTTATATAGAATCCGAGTCTCGCGATAGAATCCGAGCCTCGCGAGAATCCGACAGCGTCATGATGACGTTCGGGCGCGCTCGGGTTAACCGAGCAAGGCGGGAAGATCCGAGTCGCTCGGACCCGTGAAAAAAAACATGAAGTTCGGGCGGGTTCGGATTCCGAGGAACCGAACCCGCTCATCTCTATTAATTATATTACTATTAGTAGGATTGCTTGCTTCTATATGTTACCCTACCACACAATTGTCCTCATGATTAGCTCAGGAGGAGAGGCTTTCAAGTTTGCAACCTTAGTGCTGTAATGACATTCTTTTCTTGTTATGGTTATACTTATATGGCAAATGAGAGGGTACATATTTCGGAAATATGTGGTTGGTCTACAGTTTTCCTATAGTAACTTCACAAGCACAGGATCCCAGGCCAGGCTTCAGAACGTTCTCTCTCAAGTTCAGGACTAAAGGCCTGATTCACTATCATTTGCTAATGTGAGAACACATGCACTGAGCAGTTATCGGCATACTGTGCATGCGCTGCAAATGCATTGCAGGTGCACAAAGGTCAAAATGCGATCGCTCTGCGTCTGCAGCTTAATGTAAAACAATCGCAATTTGATTGACAGGAAGTGACTATTGCGTTTGTGGGGAGTGGTTGGGAAAACGCAGGCTGGTCATGGCCATTTTCAGGGAGTGTATTTGATGTCATCTGCGAATGCTGCCCGGTGCAGCTGCATTTACATTATTTTGAGAATGCATGGGTCAGCCGCAACTGTCTATTGTGCTAGTGTTTTGTGTATGTATTGCGATTCAGCTAATGCATACGCAGATTCGGTGGGCGGCTTTTATACATTCGGGATCGGCTCTTCACATGCGATTTTTATCAGTAGCAGGTTTGAGAAAATTGCTGTTTCAGCCTCAATAGCGATCCATAGTGAATTAGGCCCTATATAACTGACTAAGGCCTTTAGACACTGCAGCTAGCAGGAGTACCCAGCTGCTCAAATGCTAATTCCAGATCTGCCAGCTTCAAACATTGTTTCACAGTATGATACATACAGCAAACATAGACAGCCATAAATGATATGCAAATGATATGCAGTTGCTAACTGCCAATAATATGATATGCCTTTGCAGACTCAAGTATTAATTATATGTCCCAGGGAATTCTGTCCATAAAATGTCCCTGATATTTTGTATTGACTCACTGCACAATAAACATTTTGGACCCAGGGGGACGTCCAAGGGGCAAGTGCAGGTGATGTGATGCAAGGTATTGCAAGTTACATCACCCATCAGGGCTAGGGTGTGACCATGATGATGCAGTTTGCATTATCAGGTCCCACCCATGGCCTAATGACATGATCTTCCACTGTTTACTTCACAAGAAAGCAGAATCCAGATGTTCTAGGAGAGCAGGTAACTATAGCATGGAAATAGCCCTGACATCACCAACAGGGGTGTATCTACCTATTGGCCAGGATGGCACTCGCCAGGGGTGCCAGGCAAGGAGGGGGCGCCATCTGGCAGTGCCATCCATGGCCATGGGGTAGAACCAAGTAGTACTGACAGACTTGGTGACTGTCTGTTGGTGCTGGCGTCAGTGTCCGGCAGCAGCGCCCCGCACCTCGCTTGTAATCAGACTTAACATAAACTACTGCTCCCAGCAGCCCTTGTTGCCGGGAGCTCCAGGCAGTAAGGGCTGCTAGGAGCTGTAGTTTACTTTGAGTCTGCTTGATCACTAGTGCGGAGCTGTGCGCTGGACACTGGCGCCGGCAGTGACAGACAGTCACCATGTACAGTCAGAGCCGGATTATGGGAAGGGTGGTGGTGGTGGTGGTGGTGGTGGGGGGGTTTGAGGCACAGGACTGCACTGCCCTGCATTGGGCTAGGGCAGTGGATGGAGTGGAAGCACGGCACTCACTGCCAGGCAGACCAGCAGCATGGAGGAGAGGGAGAGAGGACAACGAGCTACTAGAGTACATGCAGTCAGCGTACCCTGTCTGTAATGTGGGGTGGACACTATATAGTCTGTCTGTATGTGTGTCTGTGACTGAATTTATGTATGTGTGTGACTGTGTATGTATGTTTGTGTGTGTATAAGTACCTACTGTATTTATGTGTATATTAGTGTGTGACTATGTAAGTGAATAATTGTGTAACTAAGTATGTATGTATGTATGTATGTATGTATGTGACTGTATTTGTATCTACTGCATGTGTGACTGTACTGTATATCTTATGTATGTGTTGTGTGTGTGACTAAGTATACAAGTGTATACTGTATGTGTGTTCTTATGGTCAGGATCAGATATACTAATGGCAAATGTGGTTTGACTGCATTCCCCATATGCCCTGTATAGACAGTGTTTTCTATAGGGGTACGACTGTGTGGCGTAATGTGAATAAGAAACACTACTGTGCGGTGTAATGTGATACTGTACAGCATAATTTGAATTGGAAGTACTATTGTGTGGCCATGTCCCTTCCCCACAAGGCCACATTTCTTTTTTGTTTGACATATCTTCCTTATTTGAAATATGTGTATGCATGTGTGTGTGTGTGTGATGGGGACACACACACACACACACACACACACACACACACACACACACACACACACACACACACACACACACACAAGCCCCTGACTTTGCCAGGGGTGCTCAGACCCTTAGATACACCCCTGATCACCATCTGCACAATACAGGTCATAATATTCTAAATGTTAGATGCAATTCTTTTCTCTAGGCTCCTGAAGTTAACTTTCATTTAAAAATTATTTTAAATCCCCAAACATGACATACTGGCAAGTTGGCAATATACTTTTTGTGACAGGCATAGCATGAGCCAGAAATATATATTAAAATTTGGTATGAGAAATATAACAATAAAACAGCAAGATAATGGGCCTAATTCTGAGTTGATCGAAGCAGAAAATTTGTTAGCAGTTGGGCAAAACCATGGCCCTCATTCCGAGTTGTTCGCTCGCAAGCTGCTTTTAGCAGCATTGCACACGCTAAGCCGCCGCCTACTGGGAGTGAATCTTAGCTTATCAAAATTGCGAACGAAAGATTCGCAATATTGCGAAAAGACTTCTCTGTGCAGTTTCTGAGTAGCTCGAGACTTACTCTTCCAGTGCGATCAGTTCAGTGCTTGTCGTTCCTGGTTTGACGTCACAAACACACACAGCGTTCACCCAGACACTCCTCCGTTTCTCCAGCCACTCCCGCGTTTTTCCCAGAAACGGTAGCGTTTTTTCACACACACCCATAAAACGGACAGTTTCCGCCCAGAAACACCCACTTCCTGTCAATCACATTTACGATCACCAGAACGAAGACAAAACCTTGTAATGCCGTGAGTAAAATACCAATCTTCATAGCAAATTTACTTGGCGCAGTCGCAGTGCGAACAATGCGCATGCGCAATTAGCGGAAAATCGCTGCGATGCGAAGAAAATTACCGAGCGAACAACTCGGAATGACCACCTATGTGCACTGCAGGGGGGGGGCAGATATAACATTTGCAGAGAGAGTTAGATTTGGGTGGGGTGTGTTCAAACTGAAATCTAAATTGCAGTGTAAAAATAAAGCAGCCAGTATTTACCCTGCACAGAAACAAAATAACCCACCCAAATCTAACTCTCTCTGCAAATGTTATATCTGCCACACCTGCAGTGCACATGGTTTTGTCTAACTGCTAACAAATTTGCTGCTGCGATCAACTCAGAATTACCCCCAATATACACATATAAATAAGGGGTTCACTACGATATGCCGGCGGTCGGGCTCCCGGTGCCCAGCATACCGGCGCCGGGAGCCAGACCGCCGGCTTACCGACAGTGTGGCGAGCGCAAATGAGCCCCTTGCGGGCTCGCTGCGCTCGCCACGCTACGGGCACGGTGGCGCGCTATGCGCGCCACACTATTTTATTCTCCCTCCAGGGGGGTCGTGGACCCCACGAGGGAGAATAAGTGTCGGTATGCCGGCTGTCGGGATCCCGGCATCGGTATACTGTGCGCCGGGATCCCGACAGCCGGCATACTGAAGACCACCCATAAATAAGAATTCATATATATTGGGGACTGTTGTATATACAGTAGAGTCCAAATAAACTGCATGTTTACCTGTAAAGCGCAGTCTGTCTTCCATACGGTTCTGCTGGCCCAGGTCTAAGGGTGTGTACACACGGTGAGATCCTTGCTATGCCCGATTTTCACTTGCGATTTCCCTTGAACTCTCCGGAGCCCAGCACCACCGATTTTGACTAACTTTTCTTGAGATATGGACTATGTGTGCTTACGATTTAGGCTTATGTGAGATTTTGATTATGTGAGATGTCATTGACATGTGAGATGAACTAGATAGTACACCGATCTAGCAAGGATTGACTTGCCTGCACAGTCTATATTTTCTTGCGATGCCGACCTGGCGGGACCGCGCATCGGGATCGAATCGTGATCGCAAGGTGACTTTCACCTTGCGATCTGCACTAACTTTTCTTGCGATTTTGACTATATAGTCAAAATCGAAAGAAAATATCTCACCGTGTGTACACACCCTAACAGTAGCAGCAGACAGGAATTTAAATTGGCATATTTACTTTTACTTTTCCAGCATTCATGTTCCCATTTTGGCTGCAAGCAACAATAAAGTGCCAGGGATAAAAAATAAAAAAAACCACCAGTTCCTTGGAGAATGATGACATTGATTGACCATGTCATTGTCAACATTTGAAAATAGTTTCAAGTGTTGCCTTGATGTTGCATAGGTGCAACTGTCATGTCGTATATGATACTGGTTCACAGTATCCATCATATCATGTTTATGGACTTTATTAATGTACTTTTTACTTTTGAAATATACCCCCTTTTTAAATGTTCCTAAATAAATTCTAGAAAATAGAATAAATGGAAAGAGCTGCAGCTAAATGAGGAATTGTTTCGAGTCTGTTGTTAACACTGATAAATGAGGACATTTCCAGTCTTAAAACATAAAACAATCTTCCAAATTGTAATACATATTTCCCTGAATGTCCTGAGGATTCCTGAATTACGAGCAGGTCTGCTGACTTCCTGGGAGCGCAGACAACCCGCCCACATCCTGTACAGTGCAGTTCGCAGGCAGTAATGCGATTCACTGTTAATCACTTCATGGTGACCCCACCTCTCACTGCAATGAGACACATATAGCTGCATTTTGCAGAAGGGAAGGGGCCATGGTGATGTGGTCTGATGTGCCATGCATTTTCAACCTCCTGAACCAAAAATCTCCTGGAAGGGAGTCCCAAAAAGTAGCACTTGTAACTGGTTTCTATAAATCACATCTATTGCCAAATATGAATGTGCTATGTTGATCTATTTTTTTAGCCACTTGGTCGAATCATATGCAACCAAGCCAGGATGGGCTTTCCCTGACATGCTTGCATCTGATGTGACTAGTCAGAAACGCCTACTGGGCAGCTGCTGGAAAATAATCTTCCAGCAACTGCCACTCTGAGAGGAACCTCCCGGCACCTCTGATTCCTGGTTCTCTCCCCAAGTGCCTGCGTGCTGCTGAACACTGCTGATGGGGAAGACTGGCAGCATCCCCCACCCCGCAGTTACAGAGAAAAGCAGTCACCAAGGAAATGTAAAAGAAGCAGATCTCAATTTCCCTGTGTACACCTGGCGGCTGCAGTGAGGAGCAGCCGCCAAGGAAAAACAAAGCTGCAATGTCACGATGTTCCGAAATATTGGGCACCGATTTAAACCATCAATATTTTACAAATTTACAAATTTTTTAAATAAAATTGTGTTGAATAACTTTTAAATAGATGTTCTTAACCTAATTCAATCATAAAAATATACCAGTAAGTGGTTAAAAAAGATTTGAACTATGGCAAATCATCTTTGCACATCCCAAAGATGGCAAAATCTGACGTCTTCTTAGCAGAAAGTCGATGTGAATTCCTGTGCCGTGCGCGTCATCCTTCTGTCTAACACTAAACATTACTGTTACTGCACAAATCTACATTAAAGAAGAATTAAGTGAAAGTATTTGAATATGCTTTTAAGGTAACAAGCCGACTACATGTCATAAACTGTTGTGAACTAGATGTTATCATCACACAGAAATAAAGTAAACTCTAGTTCTTTTTAATTATTATAGATCCTTGTGGTTAGAATCTGGTTTCCGTTTTCACAGAGTGCACAACAGCAGAACCCGTTCTCACATTACTTACAACCAAACATGCATCTGAGCAATTTAAAAAAAACATGTTCTTCAGTTCAAACATAAACTAATATCCAGTCCTCTCAGGGTGAAAGGCGCAGCCTCTGTCAAAACCCGTTTTATTTCTCAGCCTGTCCTTCCTAGTGCTAAATGAGGGTTTTCATCATAATAGAATTGTCGTTCTTTCATTTAGTTTTCGATGTTAGCTTTTGACCCTTGGTGACCCTTCTTGTTGATGTGTAAGTGCTGGCTTGGTATTACCTGTATACAAGACACATAGAGCAGGCTGCCAATACTGGTGAGACATACACTACGTTTAGCTGAATCCAGAGCACAGCATTTGACATTAGACTTTCATGATAGGATCCTTCCTAATCTACAGTCATAGTTCCTACTCAGAACAGTGTTTTCTACATCATTTTTGATATGTATTTCTGGATTTGTTTTTTTGGGGGCAAATCTAAAGAGTAGCCAGCAGTGTATGACTAATATAAAAAATAATGCAGTTTCTGAGTGTTTACATATTTTGGTTCTTTTTTAGTAAATGAGGGAAATGCTTGGTAGGGGATAGGTGGTCACTATTGTGAAATACGAACACACCCAAACTTAGGGGTTTAGAGTTAAATCAAGTACCAGTTTGGAATCACCTGGGGGTTCCGAGTGGTATCGAGTCTGGGTCTGTTGTCAGTTCAGAACTCGGATTTAAAAAACAAAATTGAGTTTTGGATTGCATGTCAACAGGTCTAAATTATATAGATTTTTTTAAATCAATGTTTATTGATTTTTATCGATTTTAAAGGAATCCAAAACCAAACCAAAAAACAAATCTGAACCAAAACACCTGAGGGTAGTCTGGCCAAAACAAGACTATGGACAAAAGACGCAGTAGCGTGCAATTCCTATTAACAAACTTCATTCTGTTCTGAAAGTAAATCCTGTTTATGTTAAAATAGTAAATAATTATATTTAGTTATGAGGCCCATATATCAGCAGCTACTGGGGCAATTCCCCGCTCGGTAGATGCCTGGGTCAGGGGCTTGGGGAAATACAACATGTTGGAATACTCGATTTGCCAATTGTGACCAAAAAAATAATTGGAAGCGGCGAGTTGGGTATTTTTAACATGATGTATTTTGCAAAACCTCTGACGAATCAATGGTCATTGATGTCCACCAATCGGCAGAATGAGGATTGCAACTCAGATTTATGGCTGGCATAATTATTTATTTATTTACTAACAGTTTCTTATATAGCGCAGCAAATTCCGTTGCGCTTTACAATTTGAAATAACAATAACAAAAAGTCATAGAGGTAGGAAGGCCCTGCTCGCAAGCTTACAATCTATAGGGAAATAGACATGTGTACATAAGGAAAGGTGCTATCTATTGCATAGAATGAGAAGACATGTGAGGATATGTGTGGACTGTACAGAGTGGATGCAATTTGATAGGAAGGTTTATGAAAGTTATGTGGGCGGTTCTGGAATTTGGTATGCTTGCCTGAAGAGGTGAGTTTTCAGGGAACGCTTGAAGGTTTGGAGACTAGAGGAGAGTCTTATTGTGCGTGGTAGGGCATTCCACAGAGTGGGTGCAGCCCGATGAAAGTCCTGCAATCGTGAGTGGGAGCGAGTAATGAGTGTGGATGAGATACGCAGGTCTTGTGAAGAGCGAAGAGGTCGGGTTGGGAGATATTTTGAGATAAGCGAAGTGATGTACGTTGGTGTAGTTTGGTTAATGGCCTTGTGTGTGAGTAAAAGTATTTTATATTGAATGCGGTAGAGTACAGGTAACTAATGGAGGGACTGACAGAGTGGATCTGCAGACAATGAACGTCTAGCGAGGAAGATAAGCCTCGCCGCTGCATTCAGAATGGATTGTAGTGGTGAGAGTCTCGTTTTGGGAAGACCAGTAAGGAGACTATTGCAATAATCAATGCGGGAGATAATGAGAGCGTGGATTAGAGTTTTAGCAGTGTCTTGTGTAAGGTTTTGTCGTATTTTGGATATGTTTTTTAGATGCATGTAACATGATCTTGAGACAGATTGAATGTGGGGAACAAAGGACAGATCAGAGTCAAGGATGACACCTAGGCAGCGAACTTGTGGGGTAGGGTAGATAGTCAAGTTTTCAACAGTGATAGAGATATCAGGTTGGTACCTACTATTGGCCGGTGGAAATATAATTAACTCTGTCTTTGTAATATTCAGTTTGAGGTGGCGAGATGTCATCCAGGATGAAATGGCAGAAAGGCATTCAGTGACACGGTCCAGTATGATTTGAGTATCATCTGCGTACAGATAATACTGAAAACCAAAAGAGCTGATTAGTTTACCAAGAGATGAGGTATAGATAGAGAAAAGCAGAGGACCCAAGACTGAGCCTTGCGGTACTCCAACTGAAAGAGGTAGCGAAGAGGAGGTAGATTCAGAGAAGCGAGCACTGAAGGAGCGATTAGATAGGTAGGAACCAAGAAAGGGCTGTGTCTTTAAGACCTAGGGATTGTAATGTCTGTATGAGAAGAGAGTGGTCTACAGTGTCAAATGCAGCAGATAGATCTAGAAGAATAAGTAGTGAGTAATGGCCTTTAGACTTCGTAGTGACCAAATCATTAACCACTTTAGTCAGTGCTGTCTCTGTGGAGTGTTGGGAACGGAAGCCTGACTGAAGTGGGTCCAATAAAGTGTATGAGTTAAGAAAGTGTGTGAGTCGAGTGTAGGCAAGTCTCTCAAGTAGCTTAGAGAGACAAGGGAGCTGAGAGATAGGGCGGTAGTTTGAGAGAGCATTAGGGTCAGAATTTTGTTTCTTTAAAATGGGAATAATCACTGCATGCTTGAAGAGTGAAGGAAAAATACCAGTAGAGAGAGAGATTACATATGTTAGTTAAGGTAGGGATGAGCACCAGAGACAGAGCTTTACTTATTTGTGAGGGTAAAGGATCGAGAGGAGAGGTAGTGGAGAAGCAGGATGAGAAGAGTGATGATACTTCATCTTCATTTGCGGGATCAAATGAAGAAAGAGTGCCAGAGGGTTCAGGTAAAGGAGCAGGTCACTGGCTGCCGAAGAGCATACCATTTCATTTCGGATCTTATCAATCTTCTCCTTGAAGTAGGAAGCAAGATCCTGTGCCTTGATAGTGGCTGGTGGGGTAGGTGAGGGAGGATTCAGAAGTGATTTAAATGTATTAAAGAGTCGTTTGGGGTTGGAGTCTTGAGCAGAGATAAGAGTTTGGAAATATATTTGTTTGGCAGTGTCCAGGGCATTTTTATAAGAATGGTAGATAGTCTTATATGTGAAGAAGTCACTTGAAATACGAGATTTACGCCACTGACGTTCAAGTTTTCGTGTGAGTTTTTGCAGTTGTCTTGTTAATTTGGAGTGCCATGGTTGACATCTAGGCCTACGTGGAGTGTGATGGGTAGCTGGAGCCACTTCATCAAGGGCTAGTTCTAGAGTCTCATTAAGGTGTGATACAGCCATCTCAGGAGAGGTGAATGCAGAAATAGGTGAAAGCAGAAATAGGTGAAAGGCATAATACAAGTTTTGTTTAATTATGACAAAATGTAATGACAAGCACCAGGGGCTGCTCCAGAGGCTCCCATGATTCCCTCTATTTGTCATTTTAAAATGGAAATGTATAAATAGACCAATCAGAAGTCGCAATCTTTTTGGTTCAACTGAATCGACAAAGTAATCACTGCAGGTACTGACTGGTTCTTCCAATCTCACTCCTCCTCTGCTGGTTCTTGCAAAGTATGGACAGCATATCCATTTATTGTCAATGGTTTTAAACTGACTGGGGAAAACCATTGATGATTGACCCATGGATGGTCACCACATGTGCGGACTATGGCAGTGCATGTGCAGTTCATGGCTACTATCAGACTCCCGCATTCGATGTTCACATAGCCTTCCCATAGTGCCTACCCTTAAGTCCAACCCCTGTACTTACCTCCGAGATGTGTCAGGATTCTGGCTGTGAGGATGCCCCTGTCAGTCTACTGACCGTTGGGATCCTGACTGTAGGTATTTTGACCGTATCCCAATGCTAAAGTGTGTAGAGCCTTAATATTTTGGTAATACAGTTAACAGTTTACTTACAATCTATAGCTCCTTATATTTGCCAATTTTTGGAATAATTTGTCAAGGACTGTATAAAAACTTAATTTCACTAGAATGTATACATAAAAAACTATTAGATTATTCTATAAAAAAATACTTAATGAGTGCAGATTTTGTAGATAGAATTTATCGTGCGACAGTACTGCTTTCCAATGAGGTTATAAACAAAAACATTAATTCTGGAAACTATATCTGCATCAGTTCAATATATTAAATACACATTCATGCATTTAGTAAATCAATTTTAAATAGATGTGACATGATGTAAAAACAATTCAGAATTATATGTTCCACTTTGTCAGTGGAAGTCCTAGTTAGGGTTTATTTGTGTGATTAAATTGTAAACTGAGAATCATAAGATTGCAAGCTGGTTTAATGCCAGGTTTATAGGAAGAGATCATATTTTAAGAAATAAACAAATCATCATGAGAAATAAAATCTAATTATTATAACTGGAGATGAGTAAATCAGTTGTTTTTATTTTTGTCTTAGGAATTATTCAATGATAGAAGTTGTTCTGTGTTGATGACTTGAATCATAGGATGAATCACAGCTTGAATCAAGCTAGATTTTTACTAATAATACTTTGCAATACTTGCCCCTTATGTTATAACTGTAAATTCACGGGATAAAATAAATGAGGGTAGAAGCAATAATAGCAAAATACCACCTAACCTATACGATGGATTCCTTTCAGTAATCTTCTATATTGAGATGTTTATCTGACCATCATTAGATACATTTATTGAAAGATGAGACAGATGCACACAGATAGGATTATTTCTAAACCAGAAAGTATGTAGACAAGCAAAGCTTTCCCCTCCATGTAGGGGCTGTATACTGTCACATGCATGGCTATGATCCGAGATACGAATGCACATGACAGTATAAGTAAGGTAAAGTAGGGTGACCATATTATCCCTTTTACCTGGGACACTCATGGATTACACAGGTTCTGTGGCTGGCTGACTTCAAGCCTACATTTCAGCTGGTTTTAATCAGCCACAGAACCTGTGTAATCCATGAGTGTCCCAGGTAAAAGCGAAAATATGGTAACTCTAGGTAAAGTGACTTCAATACCTGGCTATCACATACAGCCATCCTGGTTGGTGTTTTCCAAATCTCTGCCAGCATAAGGTTATCTTGAGAGACCTATATACTATAGCAGTGGTTCTCAACTGCATTCCTCAAGTACCCCCAACAGTTCATGTTTTCCAGGTCTCCTCACAGGATTGCAAGTGAAATAATTTGCTCCACTTGTGGGTCTTATAAAATATGTCAGTGAGTAATGAATACACCTGTGCACCTGCTGAGTGACCTGGACAACGTGAACTCTTGGGGGTACTTGAGGACCGAGGTTGAGAACCACTGTACAGGGCTGTTTCTAGCCAATTTGGCGCCCAGTGCAAGATTTAAAAATGCGACCCCCCCATTGACATAACAAAAAATGCGCCCCCCCATAGATATAAAAAGTAAAAGGTATGCGTGCGCCGAAGTCGCGCATGCTCCCGTCAAAGGGTGTGTGGCCTCGATAAAATGTGCGTTGTCTCTGTAAAATGGGCGTGGCCTCGTCTGAAAAGACTACCTTACACCCCAGTTTTTTACCTTGCACCGACAGATCACGGCGAGCACAGGAAAATAAATAAATATATATATATATATATTATGCCATACACCGCAATGCCCTTGATACATTAAATCCCCATTTTCCACATTACGGCAGGCAAGAGTCCCCATTTTCCACATTACGGCAGGCAAGTGTCCCCATTTTCCACAATACGACAGGTACATGTCCCCATTTTCCACATTACGGCAGGCAAGAGTCCCCATTTTCCACATTACGGCAGGCAAGAGTCCCCATTTTCCACATTGCGGCAGGCAAGAGTCCCCATTTTCCACATTGCGGCAGGCAAGAGTCCCCATTTTCCACAATACGACAGGCAAGAGTCCCCATTTTACACAGTACGGCAGGCAAGAGTCCCCATTTTACACAATACAGCAGGCAAGTGTCCTCGTTTTACACAATACGGCAGGCAAGTGTCCTCGTTTTACACATTACGCAGGCAAGTGTCCCCATTTTACACATTATGGCAGGCAAGTGTCCCCATTTTACACATTATGGCAGGCAAGTGTCCCCATTTTACACATTACGGCAGGAAAGAGTCCCCATTTTACACATTACGGCAGGCAAGTGTCCCCATTTTACACATTATGGCAGGCAAGTGTCCCCATTTTACACAATACGACAGGCAGGTGTCCCCATTTTACACGTTCCGGCAGGCTGACTTACATTTGAAACGGTTCTCCCCGCTCTTCAGCCGCCTCTCCCTCGTCTTTGCGGCGCCGGCCGGCTTGGCTCCCCCTTCTCCCTCCTCCTGAGTACCCAGCTCGGGGGGTGGAGTTTTGCGGAATGACGCGGGTGCGTCGTGACGTCACGACGCAATCGCGTCATTCCACAACACTCCGCCCCCCTAGCTGGGCACTCGGGAGGAGGGGAGATTCAAAGATCTCAAGAAATGCTGCGGCGGGCGCCCCGTGCGGTTGCACGGCTCGCCCACCACAAGAAACGGCACTGCCACTGTACTATAGTATCAAGTTCTCATTCTGATGACCTGTTACGGATATGGCACACTTTCATTTTAGCCTGAACCTGACCTGGAGGATTGCCACTTAGGACTTACACTGAGTGCTCCTTATCTTGCTTTTGACTACAGCCTTGCCTCTTGTTTGATTGCTGTTAGCTACTGCCTAGCAGATGTGTGAAGTCTGTGACCTTTTAATGTTCCATCACAAAGCCAGCCACTTCCTTATGGTTGTCCTTGGTGATAAGTCCACCAATAAAAAATAGCATTCATATTGTAACACCCATTTACCTGGGTATTTTTTTTTTTTTTTTCGTAAAACGATTTTATTAGTTTCAAAAGGCATAAAGTCGCACACAATAGCAACCCAAACAAAAATCCCCACACGGGGACGTAACAGAAATAGATAACCACAGACATCTGATATTATGGATTACCATATAGAATACAGCATATCAAATACATTATCAAATATAACAAACAGACACAATACTAATATAATAATATCGAAATCGGTAATCAGAAAATAAAAGGGAGAACACACAAAGGAGGGGAGGAGAGGGAAGACAAGACAAGACATTTTGCTCCTTAGTCACGCGAGGCATACATGACAGGCAAAGTCCATGAGCTCAGCAACATCATAGCATCAAAACATATAGAGAACATTCAATTAGCATCTAAACATCTATCTAGAACCCAAGAAGTATTTTCAAAAAGCCTCTCAATATGTACCTGCGTCCCAGTATCAAAACTGTTAATATGGAGCTCCCACTTTGTGTAGAAATGAGCTACACCCCTCTCAATGTCTGGCAGGGTGGCTTGGCGTTCAAAATAAAGAACGCATAGGAGTACATTTTTTAATTCACCTAGTGAGGGAGACGATCGTTTCGTCCAATGATTTAAAATTACCTTGTTAGCCACTGTGAGGATGACCGTGAGAATGGGTATAACTCGCCTCTTATCTGGGCCCAGGGACCAGCCCTCAAAACAGTAACATAAACAGGCTATGGGATCCTTAGTAATCTGTAAATAAAAGATCTGGTTGGCATAGTCAATAACTTTGTTCCAGAACCTAGCAATTTTCCCACATGTCCAAAAACAATGAAAAAAATTAGGCCTGCGAAACATGACATTTCAAACATTCACTGGTCCCCACGGGATCATATGTACTCTTTGGGCTGGAGCTATGTAAGGCCTATGCAGGACTTTGAAATACACTTCCTGGAGTTGAGCCGAGTGCAAGTATTTAAATGTAAGCCGGCATGATTTCAGTATGGTGGCCTGACCCGGACAACCCGGGATATCTTCCACCCACTTGGAAAACGCACGTTTCCATAACTGTTCCCTCTGCAGTACCCTTATATGATCATAGTAGTAAGACACTCTATAGATTGAAGCATTCGTAAGAGTGAGCAGGGTATATATAGGGTCCGGGAGTTCCTGTGAGGACATAGGGGGGGACCATAGTAGTAATAAAATGCCGGGCTTGTAAGTACATATAGAAATTGGAATTAGGTATGCCAAATCTACTTTTCAGTTCCTCGAAGGATAGCAGATGCATCCTACCTGGGTCAAACACATCTCTAATAGATGAAATGCCCACCTCCTTCCACAATTTGAAAGTGGCATTCTCCAAACCATGACTGAAGCAAGGGTTGCCTCAAAATATGGTGAATTGAGAAGAATTCAGATTCCTATGAATATGAGTACCCCCAGGCCCCTTAAGTGTCTAAAAGTAAAATATTGGATCTAAGTGATACCGGTAATTTATTTTTTGGGGTGTGAAGGAGTGCACTAGGGGAGAAAGGGGCGAACAACTCCTCCTCCAATGCATAATTGGTAAAGCATGAGCGCTTCCAGAACCAGTCAGTGACATATCGAAATAGGACTGCTCTACTGAAGACCTCTAAGTCTGGGATACCCAACCCATCCTCCGACCATGGCAATTGGAGTTTAGCATAGGAAATTCTCGGCTTCTTCCCTCCCCACGGGAATCTAAAGAACATAGAGTTCACACACTTGCAGTCCTTTTTGGTGGGGCGCAGTGGCAGCATCTGCAGTATATATGAGAGTTTCAGGAACACTATACTCTTGGGTCTTTTGTTCTCTTAGCTTCCGTGCCTCCACCCGAATCATGACTGGCCCAGATTCCTCCCCAGACTCCAGAGCAGACTGGCAGGCTTTTCTTTGAAAAGTGATTTTAATCACCATAAAAATATTTATTAAAAATGGAGATCTGCCTCATATAGGCAATGTTACATTATATAGTGGCTGTCAGAAGAAGACCAGAGGGCAGAATATGCAGGAAGTGGGGTAATCCACATAGGCTGTCTTGCCTATCAGATTAAGGGGTAGGGGGTGACTTTCTGTTAATAAAATAAAAAAGGGGGCTTCCCATGGGATTCGTTCAAATTGCCGCCAGCCGGAATCCCGCGCACCAGGGCTATTCCCACTCATTGGTGTCCACGACACTCATAGAGTTGGAATAGATCCTGTGGCGGGCGCAGCGAGCCTGCAAGGTGACACTTTGCACTTGCCCCGCGGCCGGCATTCTGGCGGGCGGGATGCTGATGTCGAGATATGGACAGCCAGCATCTCGCCCGCCGTTAAATCATACTGAATCCCTTCCCATAGTGCTTAACATTTAATTTGTAAATCTTTAAAAAGGATGGTACACTCATCATATAGTACCCGTACCTAAAACAAAACAGTGTGGGCTGAATACCACACGGTTTTATACACAGAAAGCTCCAATGGACCAGTTCTCATAGACCACTGTGCAAGCTGTTGGGCACACACAGCACGCTGTTACCCGCTATCAACAAGCAGTGCCGTGTCGGAACCATGTCAGTCCAAGCTGCAAAGGAGATTCTGAACCGATGTCAGGAGTGTCACAAGGCCATGCCCTGACTCGTGTTGTCATCAATTTCGTCAGAGGGCTGACAGAACCCCCACAGCTCAGACTGTATCTGCGAAGCTCAAGCTGCGACTCCCTTGTTGTACCTGGCTGATATGAAACTTGCGAACAAAGGGATGGTTTTAATTACACAATACAATGTTAAAACTTGCAGCATAAAATGGAAATATAATGAAGTTAATTGGCGGACAGCTAAAAGTACCTAAGTGGCTTGGAGCACATGACTTGTTCCGGAAAGCAGGTGCAAATATTAATTTTTCTTTTCTTTTCAACACTTATATATATATATATATATATATATATATATAATGTGCAGACTTCCCCTTCCTAAACTGTGAATGAATCAATCTTTATTTCTGAAAAACAAGGGTCCTTTACTGTGAAAAGGTGCTCTTTTCATGTACATTTGATCAGGGTCATTTGGGTAGTTTCTGTTGTCATTATGATTTAAAAAGAGTAAACACAGTTGTTTGACAATAAATGGCTTCACCCAACCACTAACCATGAGTGAAAGAAAAGTTTGTCAGTCATCATTCATATTCTCTGACAAATGGCCAGAAAATCACAAATTCTGCTAGGGTATGTAAACTTATGAGCACAACTGTAATTGAATAAATGGGTGTGCTTTTCACATTTGCAACTGATCAGACTCATTAGCAGCTTTGCAGTCATCACTATCCACTTTACGCTAGGGTAAGTGCTGACACAAGTCAAACACCTTCAGGAGGCTGCATTTGAGACTTTTTGGTTGCCATGTTTGACTTAACTTGAGACCACACTCCCAGAACATGCCATGTAATGGTGTTGCAAATAAATTTAATTTTGTTTGCTCTCGCTTGCAGCCAGCAAATGCTGGCCAACTTTATTTTTACACTGCAATACAGATCTGACTTCGGATACACCTTTCTCAGATATAAATTTCTTTGCCACAAGTGGTTTTAGGTGCGGGCTAGCAGGGCAGCAACCCTGCAAGCTGTTGTCTGAGGGTGTGGCTGCAGTCACCCCACAGCCACCCACACACAGCACACTAAAAATGGCTGCAGCAGATAACGGGGGCTGTGTGGGCGCACACTACAGCTGACACCAAGGAGGGAGACAGACGCTAGAGGTCCTAACCCTAACTGTCCCCTCTGCCAGCCTAACCCTAACTGCCCCCACTAGCAGCCTAACCCTAACTGTCCCCTCTGACAGCCTATCCCTCCCCTAATGCCTAATCCTAACTGTCCCCTCCGGCAGCCTATTTCTCCTTCTAATTCCTAACCCTAACTGTCCCCTCTGGCAGCTTAACCCTCCCACTAATGCCTAACCCTAACTGCCACTCCAGCAGCTTAACCCTAACTGCCCCTCTGGCAAACTAACCCTAACTGTCCGCTCTGGCAGCCTATCCCTCCTCCTAATGCTTATCCCTAACTGCCCCTCTGGCAGCCTAACCCTGTGTTCTCTGGCAGCCTAACCCTAACTGTCCCCTCAAGCAGCGTAACCCTAATTGTCCCCTCCGGCAGCCTATCCCTTCCCCTAATGCCTAATCCTAACTGTCCCCCTCTGGCAGCCTATCCCTCCAGCTAATGCCTACCATTAACTGTCCCCTCAGACAGCCTATCCCTCCCCCTAATGCCTAACCCTAACTGTCCCCTCAAGCAGCGTAACTCTAACTGTCCCCTCCGGCAGCCTATCCCTTCCCCTAATGCCTAATCCTAACTGTCCCCTGAGACAGCCTATCCCTCCCCCTAATGCCTAACCCTAACTGTCCCATCTGGCAACCTAACCCTAACGTCCCCTCTGACAGCCTAACCCTAACTGTCCCCTCTGACAGCCTATCCCTCCCCTAATGCCTTACCCTAACTTCCCCTCTGGCAGTCTAACCCTAACTGTCCCCCACGGCAGCCTAATACTAACTGTCCCCTCCCCTTAATGCCTAACCCTAACTACCCCTCCAGCAGCCTAATCTTAACTGTCCCCTCCGAAAGCCTAAACCTAACAGTCCCCTCCAGCAGCCTTACCCTCCCCCTAATGCCTAACCCTAACTGCCGCTCCGACAGCCTAAACCTAACTGTCCCCTCTGGCAGCCTATCCCTCCCCCTAATGCCTAACCCTAACTGTCATCTCCAGCAGCCTAACCCTAACTGTCCCTTCTGGCAGCCTATCCCTCCCCATATGCCTAACCATAACTGCCCCTCTGGCAGCCTAACCCTAACTGTCCCCTCTGGCAGCCTATCCCTCCCCATATGCCTAACCTTAACTGCCCCTCCAGCAGCCTAACCCTAACTGTCCCCTCCGAAATCATAAACCTAACTGTCCCCTCCAGCAGCCTTACCCTCCCCCTAATGCCTAACCCTAACTGCCCCTCCGACAGCCTAAACCTAACTGTCCACTCTGGCAGCCTTACCCTCCACCTAATACCTAACCCTAACTGCCCCTCCAGCAGCCTAACCCTAACTGTCCCATCTGGCAGCCAATCCCTCCCCCTAATGCCTAACCCTAACTGTCCCCTCTGGCAGCCTAACCCAAACTGTCCTCTCTGGCAGCCTATCCCTCCCCATATGCCTAACCCTAACTAAACCTCCGGCAGCCTAACCCTAACTGTCCCCTCAGGAAGCCTATCCCTCCCCCTAATGCCTAACCCTAACTACCCCTACGGCAACCTAACTCTAACTGTCCCCTCCAGCAGCCTATCCCTCCCCCTAATGCCTACACTAACTGCCCCTACAGCAGCCTAACCCTAACTATCCCCTCCAGCAGCCTAATCTTAACTGTCCCCTCCAGCATCCTAACTGTAACTGTTCCCTTCGCAGCCTAACCCTAACTGTCCCCTCTGACAGCCTAACCCTAACTGTCCAGTCTGGCAGCCTAACCCTCCCCATAATCAGGGCCGGTTCTTGCTCTTTTGATGCCCTGGGCGGGAAATATGGGTGTGGCTTCATACAGGGGGCGTGGTCAGTTACGCCCCCTGTACAGTAGAGTAGCGCCGCTGAAAAAGAAGAAAAATAAATAAATGAATGCTTACTATCCCCGCTCCCGACCGCTGCAGACCTCCGCTGGCGCCGCTCCTCTCCTCGGGTCTGGCATAGACAGACACTAGCGTCTGTGTCAGTCCCACAATGCTGTGCGGTTCCCGATGACGTCATCGCGCACCGCACAGCAAAGGTCCTCTCCACAAAGGGAAACTAGACACGTAGCGTCTAGTTTCCTTCACAGTGGGGAACCAGCGGGGCGGCGGGGGACACAGCGGGCTGCGCGGGGGGGGCACAGCAGTGGCGGATTTTGCCATGGTGCGGCGCCCTCCGAAAGGCGGCGCCCCGGGCAAAAGTCCTGCTTGTCACGATCCGGGTATCTGGACGCCAATACCTGCCTTTCAGATGTCTCCTGAGATCGCTCAGCGTTCCAAGGCCGGATCTCATCTGTGTCCACATACTGCACATTCCTCCTGTCACGCTGAGATGCTGTCACAGCGGCGCCATGTTTGAATCCTGCATGGCGTCTCCCGTTCTCCGCGGCCTCCGCCGCCGCTCCTGTGTTATAGGTGCAGGTTGTCAGTGTGGTGTTCCATGCCTGCCGCGGCCTCCGTTGTCATCCACGAGTCTCAGCATACATTTGTCAGTCTGGCGTCTCCAGTCCTCTGTGGCCGGCGCCGCCATTACAGTTATGTTTCCACATGGTTTCCCAAGCCAGTTTTCCCTCCAAGTTCTAACATGGGCGCAGCCATGTTAGATCTAATCACATGTCTCAGTTCCTCCAATCCACTGCCTCTGGAAATCTGCATAATTGCCCAGCCAATGCCTGCATTGCTGCAGGTATAAGTATCCTGTGCCTGGGTCAGGAAATGGTCAGTGCTTTGTTTGTCATACCTTATTCCAGTCTCTCTCCTGTGGTTGTGTTTCCAGGTTCTAGCTCCTGTCTCCAGCATCCACCAAAGAGACCCGCACCTGCCTACCATCCTGCGGTGCAGCCTGACTCTGCAGTCCTCTGTGGCTGATCCAGTTTCCAGCTTCCAACTATTTCATCTGCTTCCAGCAGTATCCACTACCACCGGTAATCATCCTTCAATTCCTCTGTTTCCACGCTCCCTAGCATCTTACTATATTCACTCTTCATCACCTGGCTGGTTCCAGCCAGCATTCATTCAGTGACTTTATCATCTGGCTGATTCCATTCCGCATACACTTCGTGTCTTACCACCTGGCTGGTTCCATCCAGCAATTACAACAGCTGATTCAAGTTACCAACTTCATCTGTTCCATCTACTGGCATGTTCCTTGGATATCTTCACTACTACAGCCAGGCCTGGTAAGGTTATTCCATCTAAGGACTGTAACAGCTGTTCTTACCTACCAGTGTCCTGTGTAACCATTTCATGGTCAGAGTGCTCCAGGAATCATATTATTTATTATTGCCATTATTTACCTTGAATGCTGTTTGTTTACACGGAGTCTGTTAATAAACTTTTATTTTGACTTTTACCTGGTTGTCATGGTCACACCTTCGGGTTTCCTTTTAACACTTACATGTCCAGGGGTCTGATTAAACCTCCCCGGTTTAAGTTCCTCTTAGCCCCTACAACTGAGGCTTTCTCCTGTCAGCCAAAACCCTCAGTTGTGACACTGCTTGCCCGTGGCAAGATCCGCTACTGCCCCTAATGCCTAACCCTAACTACCCCTCTGGCAGCCTAAGCCTAACTGTCCCCTCCGGCAGCCTAACCATAACTGTCCCCTCTGGCAGCCTAACCCTAATTGCCCCTCCAACAACTTAACCCTAACTGTCGCACCTGGCAGCCTATCCCTCCCCCTAATGCCTAACCCTAACTGCCCCCACGGCAGCCTAAACCCTAACTGTCCCCTCCATCAGCCTAATCTTAACTGTCCGCTCCAGCACCTTAACCCTAACTGTCCCCTTTGCAGCTTAACCCTAACTGTCCCCTCTGACAGCCTAACCCTAACTGTCCCCTATGGCAGCCTAACCCTCCCCCTAATGCTTAATCCTAAGTACCCCTCCGGCAGCCTAAGCCTAACTGTCCCCTCCGGCAGCCTAACCATAACTGTCCCCTCCGGCAGCCTAACCATAACTGTCCCCTCCGGCAGCCTAACCATAACTGTCCCCTCCGGCAGCCTAACCATAATTGCCCCTCTGGAAGCCTAACCCTAACTGTCCCCTCCGGCAGCCTAACCCTAACTGTCCCCTCTGGCAGCCTATCCCCCCCCCCCAATGCCTAACCCTAACTGCCCCTATGGCAGCCTAACCCTAATTGTCCCCTCCAGCAGCCTAATCTTAACTGTCCCCTCCAGCAGCCTAACCCTAACTGTCCCCTTCGCAGCTTAACCCTGACTGTCCCCTCTGACAGCCTAACCCTGACTGTCCCCTCTGGCAGCCTAACCATAACTGCCCCTCCGACAGCCTAACCCCTAACTGTCCCCTACGGCTGCCTAACCCTCCCCCCTAATGCTTAACCCTAAAAATATGAAAAAAATGTCTCGGACATTATTGTGTCCACCATTTCCATGTCAACGTTTTGAACCTGTCAACCTTTTGTCAAAATCAACCTAACATATGTTGACCATGTCTTATCGACCTTTTGGTTATCGAACTAGATATTATCGATCTTTCATCTGGATACCCTTTATTAAAGGCTCTATTTCTCATTAGCTATTGCAACCAGTGGTGTCTCCTATCTTTTTTAGGTAGTGGGGCTGCTGCTACTCATGCCAGATAGGAGAATCCTGTGTCCTGGTGCCTGCTCAATGGCGCTGACATGCACCAGGACTGTGCATGCACAGAAGCGGTGGCTTGAGTGCTCCTGCGCAAACCCCAAACTTCTATGGACTGCATCGGCTGCAGCACATAGAAGCCGGCTAGTGCTGACGTCCAGGCAGGGCGTGGCCTTCTACAAGAAGCCAGCTTTTTGCTTATCGCAGCCTGGTCTGGAAACAGCTCCCAATGAGACTGCCGCTTTAAGAGCTACTGTAAATAAGAGAACACCACTGGTACTGTATTTACCAATATTGACCAGAAAGGTGAGGTCAAGCGGTGTCTAACATTGGTAATGAAAGGTTAATTTAAAATTTGCATGTGTGGCCAGGGGCGTATCCAGGGGTCCGAGCGCCCTTGGCAAAGTAAAGAACTGGTGCCCCCCCCCCCCCATATTTGAAATATTAATGGGGCAAGTGCCAAAAAAGGGGCATGGCCACTCAATAGTGCCCAAATTCAAATTACACCACATAGTAGCGTACCTTACTCACATTACACAGCACAATAATATCCATTATTCACGTTATGTTACACAGTGGTGTGTATGTATGTATATATATATATATATATATATATATATATACACATACATACATACATACAGCATCATTCCAGCACTCTGGCAATCTGTCCTGCCGGAATTGTACTTACCCTGGTGCCCTCCTTTATGTGTGTGTGTGTGTGTGTGTATATATATATATATATATATATATATATATATATATAAAAAGAAAGGAAATTGGCGCCCAAAGGTTATTTTAACCTATAAATACAGAGAACCCAGTGGGTTTCACAATTAACATTGATTTTAAAACATAAACATGAACTGTTCTTTCATAAAAAATTTATTAAAATGTACAGAAGCAATGAAGCAAGTCCATCATATTACACAGACAAAGTGATGTAATTTCTCTTCGAATACTCCATCTTTGAAGTTGATAGAGGAATATTGGCAACTTAGTGCAGTATCTATAATCTTCCTCATATGCTATTCAGAGATAACATCAAATATAACAATCCAACGCGTTTCGTCTAGTAACTAGACTTCATCAGGGGTATGTCTTTTGGTATTAACATTTATCAAAATGTGATCAATCAGAGTGGACACTCAGGATTTTTCAAAGAATAACTTCAAAACATCAAAAAGGAGACTGCCGAAGCTTCAAGCCAGTCTCATATATTCGATTGATCAGAATTCAGCTATTTCCTATGTTTCTAACTTTCAAAAGGAAGGTGAAAACAGCAAGATCCTGCCAAAAATGGACCTCATGTGTCAAACACAAACGTGAAATACAGATACGGATAAGCTGTCCATACAGATTCACACAGGAAAAAAACTTTCCAAACAGACAGCCAGTGGCTGGGCACTGGAGTACCACTGGCTGTCTGTTTGGAAAGTTTTTTCCTGTGTGAATCTGTATGGACAGCTTATCCGTATCTGTATTTCATGTTTGTGTTTGACACATGAGGTCCATTTTTGGCAGGATCTTGCTGTTTTCACCTTCCTTTTGAAAGTTAGAAACATAGGAAATAGCTGAATTCTGATCAATCGAATATATGAGACTGGCTTGAAGCTTCGGCAGTCTCCTTTTTGATGTTTTGAAGTTATTCTTTGAAAAATCCTGAGTGTCCACTCTGATTGATCACATTTTGATAAATGTTAATACCAAAAGACATACCCCTGATGAAGTCTAGTTACTAGACGAAATGCATTGGATTGTTATATTTGATGTTATCTCTGAATAGCATATGAGGAAGATTATAGATACTGCACTAAGTTGCCAATATTCCTCTATCAACTTCAAAGATGGAGTATTCGAAGAGAAATTACATCACTTTGTCTGTGTAATATGATGGACTTGCTTCATTGCTTCTGTACATTTTAATAAATTTTTTATGAAAGAACAGTTCATGTTTATGTTTTAAAATCAATGTTAATTGTGAAACCCACTGGGTTCTCTGTATTTATAGGTTAAAATAACCTTTGGGTGCCAATTTCCTTTCTTTTTATATTTTCTGTATCTAGTCCCTCCTAACAAGGGACTTAGTGAAATAGGCAGCCCCTCCCAAGGAGTACTGTATCTTATTGTATCTAATTAGCCTTAGAACAGCGCAGAAGGAGAGTATTTGGTTGATATTTTATATATATACACATATATATATATATATATATATATATATATATAGCGCTCCGGAAATGGCCACTCAAAAGGGGGCGTGCCCTTCAATGTAGTTTACCACACCATGGGGTCATTCCGAGTTATTCGCTCGTTGCCGATTTTCGCTATGCTGCGATTTGTTGCAAACTGCGCATGCGCAAGGCACGCAGGGTGCATGCGCTTAGTTATTTAACTAAAAACTTAGCAGATTTGCTGTGGATTCTGCGGCGCTTTTCAGTCGCACTGCTGTTCGGTAAATGATTGACAGGAAAGGGGCATTTCTGGGTGGTAACTCAGCGTTTTCCCGGCTTTTGCAAAAAAATGCAGGCGTGTCAGGGAAAAACGCGGGAGTGTCTGGAGAAACGGGGGAGTGGCTGGCCGAACGCAGGGCGTGTTTGTGAAGTCAAACCAGGAACTAAACGGACTGAGCTGATCGCAATCTGTGAGTAGGTCTGGAGCTACTCAGAAACTGCAAAGAATTATTTAGTAGCAATTCTGCTAATCTTTCGTTCGCTATTCTGCTAAGCTAAGATACACTCCCAGAGGGCGGCGGCCTAGCGTGCGCAATGCTGCTAAAAGCAGCTAGCGAGCGAACAACTCGGAATGAGGGCCCATATCCCCCTTATACACTTTATGCACCACAATAGTAGGACCCTTATACTATCTAGTACTGGTGCCCCTTTCACATTATACCACACAAAATTCACATAATAGCACACAGAATTAGCCGAAATTCACATTTTAGCACAAAGAATGAGCCGAAATTCACATCATACCACACAGTATGAACAGAAATTCAATTTTTTTTAAATTAATCTATGTTTCAAGGACGGTCTCCCTTTCCTGTCCTGAGGAAGGGGAGACCATCCCCGAAACGTAAATTAATAAAAACACCCTTGGGACATTTCACTATTTACAAGTCTCTGAGTGCCATATACAGTATATATATATATATATATATATATATATATATAAATAATGTGTATATATATATATATATATATATATATATATATATATATAGTTAAGCTTCATAACTTTTAGAGGCAGCAGCTGTCCTACACCCCCTTCCTCCCCCCTTTGGTAGTTCCTCACCCGCACTGACGCCCAGAAACGATAATAACAGGCAGCAGCGGCAGCCACTGTAATTGACGCCGGGGTCCGACACCTCACTGCTGTTATCGTTTCTAGGCGTCAGTGCTGGTGAGGAACTACCCGGAGGAGGAAGGGGGGGAGGCGACGACTCGGGGCTGGACTGCTGCTGCCACAAAAATTTAATCTACCTACTAGCTGCGGGTGGCACTGCTGAGCAGCGCCCCTCCACGGCTGGCGCCCCTGGCAAGTGCCATCCTGGCCAATAGGTAGATACGCCCCTGTGTGTTACAGCTGCTCGTGCATGCCCATAACTGTTCAACATGACGGGGATTCAGCAATGCTGGGAATGCTTCACTGGGTCCTCAGTTGCAGTAATGAGGACTAGTGTTATAATCCTAATTAAAACAGTACAGTCACCATACTAGTATGTGAAAGCGCAAATGAATGATACGTGGGGGAGTCCTATGTGGTATGGACAGCACATAACCCCTAACATTCCCAGTCAGGTGTTGTCCTGAAAGGAAAGATCTGACCCATCACTGCTGATCCACATGAATATATGCTTTCTTTCTAAGATAAATGTGTTCATATAATTTATTCCCTTAACTTCTCTACCCAATTTGCGTAATGCATGTGGTCGCTTCCATTCATCATTGGGCAGTTTTATTGAAATACTTCCAAATCGGATGTTCTTGCTTTCCAGTTTATACTCTCAATCAAACCATGGTTATCTGTCCATTCCTTTTATCTATTCCTATTCCCCTCTGTCAATCAGTTATAATTTACATGACTCTCAGTTGTTCTACTTAATTACTGAAGAGATGGCCAAACTGCAATTTAGAACAGTTTGTGAGAATTAAAACTTTTAACGTTAATATTCTCATTAAATGAACCACTTTTGCACACTCCTTGATCACATTCCTTTAAGCTATGGCAAAGCATTTGTCTATTCTGTTTTGTTTTAGTTGTGGGTAGACAATCTTGCTCACTTTTAGTGTAGGATCTTTTAAAGATCTAAAATAATGGACAGTTTTGGGAATATAGAATTCTTAAATATTACCATGTTAGGAAATTGTTTAACCTTACAGTCACTAGGTGCTCATCCACATTTATCTTTATGTGCAACGTTATATTTGATGAGTTCTTACATATTCCACCAGATCATTTAATTATTATATTTTGTAGGATGCTATTTAATCCACTAGAAAATCATTCACAAATCAGATCACCCATGTTAGATCATCTGATTATTTTAATCACCATTTACAGATTATAATAGGAGCATTCATGGTGGTTGCTTAGGACACAGAGCTGTGAGAGGAACTAGACCCGTACACAATTAACTCAGTGCAAATATGACTTCAGGTGACATGCTTTATGTTAATTAATTTATCAAGCATTATGCAGAAAATAGGAGAAGTCATCCGAAGCAGATTGTTCCACCTCTCCTGGTGCAAACAGTCATATACTGCGCAGAGTCACCTGGCCAAATCAGCATGAGTGCATATGGTTATGACACTGTTCTGGGCATGTGCAAGGCAAAACCGTGCAGTTTATGCTACATGAATTGGCGTAGCACTCACTCAGTATTGAACGCCAAGTGTTCTTACATTGTACACTGGATTGGGCAGGGTGAACATTACCTTCTGTTTTATGGGGGTCATTCCGACCCGTTCGCACACACCGCTTTTTCGCTGCGGTGCGAACGGGTGAGGAATGCGCATGCACGGCAGGCGCAGCGCGAAACATTGCCCGGCGACAGGGGTCGCCGGGTTACGTTGCGGCCACCGACGGAAGCGGTCACAGTGGCGACCGCTAAGAAGATTGACAGGAAGGAGGCGTGGATGGGTGGATCCGGAACGTTGGAGAGCGTTTTCGAGGAGTGGTGAGTAAAACGCAGGCGTGTCCAGGACAACGGAGGGCGGAGGAGTGACGTCAAAGCCGGGCCCATCATCGCTGGATCCATTGCACAGGGTAAGTATGTCCAGGGCTGTTCTTTTTCTGCTTAAAATAATTTTAGCTTAGCAGGACTGCATAAGTGATCGCAGCCCTGCTAAGCTAAAATACACTCCCCCATAGGCGTGGACTATTGATCGCAACAGCAGCTAAAAGTTGCTGGCTGCGATCAACTCGGAATGTCCACCTATGTACGGTGCTGAGGCAGAGCTGGATTAAGGCACCGGGGGAGCCCGGGGTTCTTAAAAAAGAGGGGCCCTAAGGTCTAAAATTCAAATTATATATATATATATATATATATATATAATATATATATATATATGATACACAATGTACCGTTTGAACTAGGGGCGTATCGGGTAGTTTGGATAAATTAGCTACTTTACATACACACACAGTTATATATATATATATATATATATATATATATATATAGCAAACGGAAGCAGTGGCACTCTCAGGCTTTCACACAATAGAAAACAGGACACGGCGGTCTCTGCTTAAAGTTCAACGTTTCGATAATTTAATATCGTCATCAGGATAACAAGATAAGGATACATACACATAATATATACATACTCACCCCACCTCATGCAAACCCTCACCGCGGGCGCCGGGTCCTCTGTCGACACCCCCTTGCGTCGCGCACTTCCTGTGCGCCCGGCAGCTCCCGCGGTAACCTAGCAACAGAAATAACACCTCGTGATTTGCTGAGCATAGAAACGTACACAATGGCCCTCATTCCGAGTTGTTCGCTCGCAAGCGGATTTTAGCAGATTTGCTCACGCTAAGCCGCCGCCTACTGGGAGTGAATCTTAGCATCTTAAAATTGCGAACGATATATTCGCAATATTGCGATTACACACCTCGTAGCAGTTTCTGAGTAGCTTCAGACTTACTCGGCATCTGCGATCAGTTCAGTGCTTGTCGTTCCTGGTTTGACGTCACAAACACACCCAGCGTTCGCCCAGACAGTCCTCCGTTTCTCCGGCCACTCCTGCGTTTTTTCCGGAAAAGGTAGCGTTTTTTCACACACGCCCATAAAACGGCCTGTTTCCGCCCAGTAACACCCATTTCCTGTCAATCACATTACGATCGCCAGAACGATGAAAAAGCCGTGAGTAAAATTCCTAACTGCATAGCAAATTTACTTGGCGCAGTCGCAGTGCGAACATTGCGCATGCGCATTAAGCGGAAAATCGCTGCGATGCGAAGATTTTTACCGAGCGAACAACTCGGAATGAGGGCCAATATCCCACAGAGAGACGTCTTAACATACACCATAGTGAAATACAGTCAGGAGACACTGCAATAATCAAAGGATCCAATGTATTGCAATATAACCTATGAATCCACCCAGTCATGTAGCAATTATATTGTGAAACTTTACGTTCTGAGCAAAGAATGATGCAGAGACAGGTTAGACAGTCTAACTATTATCACTGGTACATGTGGATAAAACTAATGGTATGCTGGCTAACTCACTGAGAACCGACAGCAGTAGAACCCAGGTCATGCACCCACTCCAGGCGTGAACATCACCGAGGGTGGTGTGCATGGATTGGATCCCAATGGTGCAGGCCATCAAGAACACACAGGGCATTTAAATAAAGCAATTTAGAGGAAGATACTCATTAAGTCCTTTGGGTGCAATCGTGTTGAGCCGATGTATCCAACGCGACTCCCTCTGAAGGAGAGCTTTACCTCTGTCTCCCCCTCTGAGTCGTTTGGGCTCTGAGTCAATTATTTTATACCTAAGTGTCGCAAGGCCATGATTATGGAGTTTGAAATGTCTGGCAACAGGTTGGTTAAGGCCACCTTTGGCCCCCTCAAGCGCGCTACGAATGGAAGACCTGTGGAGCGCCATGCGCTCTTTGAACTGCCTAGTGGTCTTCCCAACATAGAGAAGACCACAGGGACATCGGATGATGTACACCACATATGTACTACTGCATGTTAATATCTGTTTGATGGCAATCCGCTCCCCCGAGTGTGGGTGGGAGAACGAGTAGCCAGGTTCCATGTAACTACATGTGGTGCATCCAGTACACCGATAGCACCCTGGCTTCCTCGAAAGGAATGTACTCGGACCGCTGTCTTTTCTACCTGAAATGTCATTCTTGACTAGCCAATCCTTTAGATTTCGATTTCTGGTATAACTGGCCATTATTCTGGAATTGCTCAGCATCAGAAGGTCTGGATCGGAAGTAACCACAGTCCAAAGATTTTTCGTCGCTTTGGTAATAGCGGTACTGGCAGGGTTGAAGCGTTGTACGAATGGTATAATGTCCTTCCGCTGTTTACTCTTTTTAGTTGACGGAACCAAGGTGTCTGAATGGGGAATGGCCAATACCTTACTCTTAGCTTTAATCAAGTTGTTGTAATCATATCCTCTCAGTACAAATTGTTTGATCATGGTATCAATTTCTTTGTTGGTCTCGGATAAATCATCGGAGATGCGGTGAATTCTTAGGAACTGAGAGAACGGAAGACCATTCTTCGTAGCAGCTGGATGTTGGCTCCTTCCATGCAAGATAGTATTCCTATCTGTGTCCTTTTTGTAGAGTCCAGTGTATAGTCTACCATTTGAAATGGAGATCTTGACATCTAGATAGTTCACAGATTGTGTACTCATCTGATAGGTAAATCTAATGGTACCTTCCATGGAATTGACCTCTGTCATCAAATCGGAGAATTCCGCTTCTGTTCCTGTCCAAATTAGTAGCAGGTCATCAATATAGCGTGTAAAGAATAAAATCTTTTTTGCCACGTTGTTATCACTGAAAAATGCCTGTTGTTCGACCTCAAACATATACGTGTTCGCAAATGCTGGTGCCACGCAAGACCCCATCGCACAACCCTGCTGTTGGACATACCAACGTGAATCAAAAAGAAAATAATTCCTTTTGAGGGTCAATTCCAATAATTTCAGGAAAAATGACACATCTGGACCTGTGTAGATAGGGCTAGTTGATAGAAGCCGAAAGACTGCTTCCAAACCCCCTGAGTGGGGAATATTGGTGTACAGGCTGACAATGTCCAGGGTACATAGGAAGACATCTGGGGGTAGTACTGGTAAGTTCTGTAGCCGGGTAATCAATGTGGTCGTGTCCTTTAAATAGGTCCTTTGTGCTTGGACTACAGGCTGAAGGAACATATCGAGGTATTGGGAAACTTTATAATAAATGGACTCTCTCGCCGAGATGATGGGGCGACCAGGCGGGGCCACTGTATTTTTGTGTATTTTCGGCAAGGTATATAAAACCGGGGCCACCGGGTTTTCTTGTATCAATGATTGCATGAGAGAGTTTGTGATCATCCCATCAGAAGTTGCTTGCTGCAAGACCGTTCTCAGTTCCTGATTGAATCTTGATGTGGGATCAGCTGTCAATTCCGTGTATACTGTAGTATCCTCCAGTTGATGGTAGATTTCGTTTTTGTACATCTGGAGATCCTGTATAACAATCCCGCCCCCCTTGTCTGCGGGGCGGATGACAATACTGTCGTCTCTACTCAAATTTTTCAAGGTTGCCCATTCGGACTGAGACATGTTCGATCTGGATGGTTTCAGCAACTGAACTACCCCCTTAGCGGCTTTCTCCAAAGAACGGTTGAAGCAGCGTAGAGATGGGTTCATGCTGATGGGGTCAAATGTTGATTTGTTTTTAATCTTATGTAGTGGGGTCATTGGATTGAGGCTGATTTCCTCCGTCTTCCCAAAATGCTCTCGTAGTCTTAATTTTCTATTGAAACGGTAAGAGTCCAGTTTCCACTGGAAGTCGTCAAATTTGGTGGTAGGTATGAAGGTGAGGCCTTTGTTTAGCAGGCTCTTTTCTTCCATGTTCAGGGACCTGCTAGATAAATTGAAGATCATTTCTTCACTGTGGTTTTCTTCTTTTTTTGCTTTGAGGAGCCTTTGCCACTGTCATCCTCTTCTGGTAGCAGGTCTCCTGTGGCCTCTCGCTGCGCACGAGTGCTTACCCCTAAAGGGGGCTTACCAGTGTTGGTTCTGTTTGATGTCTCTCCCTCACTCTGTGATGACTGACCTCCACTTGACGTCTCCGTGTCACCAGCGAATTTCCTGAATCGCCGCTGTCTTGGTCTGTAGTCCCTCTTGTGTCCAGGAAATGCTGCCCAGGGATAGACTTTGCCCTCTGCGTAGTCCTTTTGAACCAGCGCTAATTTATTGGATTTAAATTTAATTAAGTCTCTGCGGTATGATTCGACTTGTGTGTTCAATTTAGTCAGCCAGTCTGTATTGGAGTCCTGCTGTAGAGTCGGAAGGTGTAGTGTTTCAAATTCTACTTTCTTGAGTTTGATCTCTTTCAGTTCTCTTGATGCTTCAGCAATCACCAACAGTATAAGATCCAGACTGCACTTATTTAAGATGGCAGCCCACCTGCGTCAGAATTCTATGTTAAATTTTCCTATTGTAGGGGTATTTCTGATTCTAAAGCCCCTAGGGATTTGGCCGCTCCGGTGGTAATCCGATAGGGTGACTCCATGCAAGTGGAAGTCAATTTCCTTTTTAGACAGTCTCAGTAGTTGGATATACAGTTGCTCTGCAGACTCGTTCTTCGCAGATGGATCAAAATGTTCTGTGAAGCGTATGGACTCAGCATCTGCATCAGAGAAGCTCCAGGTTTCTCCAGCGGGCAATGTAATATTTCTAATGCCAGTATTATCCTGCATAGCTGCAGGCTAAAAACAATAAGTGCAAATATGCACGAAAAGAGCGATGAGATATAAATCCACAAGCCGTTTGGAGAGAGTGCCAGCCCACACCAGACTGTCTATTGGTATAATCAAGATACAGGACGTCTCTGACAGACTGTTACTTGACACACCGTTTGGCAAGGCACCGCCTGCTTGTGGATTTATATCTCATCGCTCTTTTCGTGCATATTTGCACTTATTGTTTTTAGCCTGCAGCTATGCAGGATAATACTGGCATTAGAAATATTACATTGCCCGCTGGAGAAACCATAAGCATCTGATGCAGATGCTTAGTCCATACGCTTCACAGAACATTTTGATCCATCTGCGAAGAACGAGTCTGCAGAGCAACTGTATATCCAACTACTGAGACTGTCTAAAAAGGAAATTGACTTCCACTTGCATGGAGTCACCCTATCGGATTACCACCGGAACGGCCAAATCCCTAGGGGCTTTAGAATCAGAAATACCCCTACAATAGGAAAATTTAACATAGAATTCTGCCGCAGGTGGGCTGCCATCTTAAATAAGTGCAGTCTGGATCTTATACTGTTGGTGATTGCTGAAGCATCAAGAGAACTGAAAGAGATCAAACTCAAGAAAGTAGAATTTGAAACACTACACCTTCCGACTCTACAGCAGGACTCCAATACAGACTGGCTGACTAAATTGAACACACAAGTCGAATCATACCGCAGAGACTTATTTAAATTTAAATCCAATAAATTAGCGCTGGTTCAAAAGGACTACGCAGAGGGCAAAGTCTATCCCTGGGCAGCATTTCCTGGACACAAGAGGGACTACAGACCAAGACAGCGGCGATTCAGGAAATTCGCTGGTGACACGGAGACGTCAAGTGGAGGTCAGTCATCACAGAGTGAGGGAGAGACATCAAACAGAACCAACACTGGTAAGCCCCCTTTATGGGTAAGCACTCGTGCGCAGCGAGAGGCCACAGGAGACCTGCTACCAGAAGAGGACGACAGTGGCAAAGGCTCCTCAAAGCAAAAAAAGAAGAAAACCACAGTGAAGAAATGATCTTCAATTTATCTAGCAGGTCCCTGAACATGGAAGAAAAGATCCTGCTAAACAAAGGCCTCACCTTCATACCTACCACCAAATTTGACGACTTCCAGTGGAAACTGGACTCTTACCGTTTCAATAGAAAATTAAGACTACGAGAGCATTTTGGGAAGACGGAGGAAATCAGCCTCAATCCAATGACCCCACTACATAAGATTAAAAACAAATCAACATTTGACCCCATCAGCATGAACCCATCTCTACGCTGCTTCAACCGTTCTTTGGATAAAGCCGCTAAGGGGGTAGTTCAGTCGCTGAAACCATCCAGATCGAACATGTCTCAGTCCGAATGGGCAACCTTGAAAAATTTGAGTAGAGACGACAGTATTGTCATCCGCCCCACAGACAAGGGGGGCGGGATTGTTATACAGGATCTCCAGATGTACAAAAACGAAATCTACCGTCAACTGGAGGATACTACAGTATACATGGAATTGACAGCTGATCCCACATCAAGATTCAATCAGGAACTGAGAACGGTCTTGCAGCAAGCAACTTCTGATGGGATGATCACAAACTCTCTCATGCAATCATTGATACAAGAAAACCCGGTGGCCCCGGTTTTATATACCTTGCCGAAAATACACAAAAATACAGTGGCCCCGCCTGGTCGCCCCATCATCTCGGCGAGAGAGTCCATTTATTATAAAGTTTCCCAATACCTCGATATGTTCCTTCAGCCTGTAGTCCAAGCACAAAGGACCTATTTAAAGGACACGACCACATTGATTACCCGGCTACAGAACTTACCAGTACTACCCCCAGATGTCTTCCTATGTACCCTGGACATTGTCAGCCTGTACACCAATATTCCCCACTCAGGGGGTTTGGAAGCAGTCTTTCGGCTTCTATCAACTAGCCCTATCTACACAGGTCCAGATGTGTCATTTTTCCTGAAATTATTGGAATTGACCCTCAAAAGGAATTATTTTCTTTTTGATTCACGTTGGTATGTCCAACAGCAGGGTTGTGCGATGGGGTCTTGCGTGGCACCAGCATTTGCGAACACGTATATGTTTGAGGTCGAACAACAGGCATTTTTCAGTGATAACAACGTGGCAAAAAAGATTTTATTCTTTACACGCT